>NC_071611.1:6553553-6853553 GCF_024509145.1 Vidua macroura
GGTTGCTCGAAATTCACATACATGGCCACTTTTTGCAAAAAAAAGGCTGTGAGGGGGCAAACTTTCTCCAAAAGGTCTTTAACTTAAAAAAGTCAACCCAAGGCATGAAAAAAAGAGAACCAGTTCTGCAGGCTATTCACCTCTTGGCCTCTTTACTGAAATTGCCAACAAGCAGAGGAGCTGTGATGAAGACTATTCCTTTATCTCTGAAAAATAATGTTGAATATCTGTCACTGCTTTGGGAAATGATTGACCTGATAATGATAGGTTTTATATCAGCAGGTCCTCGAGTGCCATTCTCAAAGTCACTATATGGGGTTTGAAAATTGACTTCTTAATGGTGACAATCCTCTGAAACAGAAGGAATTGCATTGCAGATGAATTTTCTGATACAAGTACATTGCCTTTTCTCTACCCAGATTGATGCCCATGCACTAAGTATGTTGCCCAGAGCAAAACTTAAGGGAATTATAGTGCAATGACATGACATTGAGCCATATATCTTTAATTCTCATGCAATAATTTACTCTTAAACTTTTTCTTATGATGGTGAAATAGTTCTCACTTAAAAAAAAAAACCAAAAAAAAAAAAAAAAAAACCAAAAAAAAAACAAAAACAAAACAGAACAAAACAAAACCCAAACATGCTTACAAGAGAGTTATATTTACATTTGTGAGTATATTATTTAGCCTTAAGAAAAAAAAAAAAAACTTAATTTGCCTCTTGTTTTTAAGGTTCATTAAAGTTTCCTTCCAGAGAAGCATCTCACAAAGGTCAATAGAAACTACTGGGGATTAAGGATTAAATTTTCAAAAGTATTTACTGCTGGCCTAAGTCCTGATCTCACTGGTTTCAATGAAGCTACTGTCAACCATAGTTTGAATAGCCAAATGTCAGGAGCATCTTGGAAATCCAATGGGAGTGATGTGTCATTCAGTTGTCACTGAGAGTACAAGACCCTCAAAGTGGGTTATGTCCCTCTTTCTTTTCTGTGATATGTGGATATGAATTTCTTAGAAATGTATAAATGCTATCATACCAAACAAATATGCACACAGAGGAAGAGGAAAAAGCAGAGTGAGTGAAATTGAATGGCTGAGAAAAAAAGGGTTAACAAGGACAAATATAGATAAAAGTAACAAATACAAATCCAATGAGATATTGCCCTGGAAAATTGCTACCTAATTTATTTCCTCATTAGCATTTTTGAAACTTAACTAGGCCCAATTTCCCAGTAAACAAGAAAAAATGAATTGCAGATCCCAACTCTGTTTATGTTCAATTTCTATGCTTTCTTTTGTTCCCCCTGAATTAAAGAAAAAAAAATCTGTCTTGTTGGCTCTTGAATTAATATTATAATCAATGCAACTTTCCATGGTGTTTGCAGTTTGTCACTACTAATTATTAGATACAGTATGTTAACAACCAAAGAATAACCAACAGAGGTATTCTGTTGTGATAGGTAAGACTGAGACACTAGTCCATTCCATCCTTGCCTATTTAAATGGTTCATTTTTAATGAGTAATAGCAGGGAATACTTTTAGGGGTAGGAGAGAAGAATACACATAACACACAAGAAAATAGTCTTCTGATTCATAGACTTCAAATTATTCCTACATTTTTGAGCAGCTTTGAGGTATAGCTGCTTTTCAGCAATTTTCTAAGGAATTTGAGTACTCATGGTAAAAGAAAAATTGGAGAATGGTAAAAGTTAGATTTTCAATCCATGCATTAAGTTGACAGTTGTGCAGTTGTCTTCACACAGTGAGCCAGGAAAAGGAATGGCTGCATCTTTATGCAACAGGAGGAAAGAACCCATTCAGCAGTCCCAACTGGAAAAGTAAGACTGTGCTCTGTACATAGAAACCCAAAAGCATAAAATAGCCAGGGTTAGAATGGACCTTAAAGATCATCTTGTTGCAGCCTTACCAGTGTTCATTCCAGCCAGGTTGGAGTGATGGGGCCAGAGCCCCATCCTGCCTGGCCTTGGACACTTCCAGGGTTGGGGCACCCACAGCCTCTCTGGGCTACCTGTGCCAGCGTCTCACCACCTTCACAGGGAAGGATTGCCTCCTGTTATGAAAACTAAACTTCCACTCTGTCAGCCTGAAGCCACTCCCCTGAACCTGTCAGTACATACGCCTGTAAAAAAATTCCTCCATCTTTCTTGTAGGCTCTCTTGGAAGGTGGAAGGCTGCAATTAGGTCACTCCAAAGCCTTTTTCTATTCCAGGATGAACAATCCCTGTTCTCTCAGCCTTTCCTCATAATATATCCTGTTGTTTTGGGTTTTTTTTTTTTTTTTTTTTTAGTTTGTTTTTGGGTTTCCTTTTCCTTTAATTAAATCATATACGTTATTTCCTTTATCTGGATACTTCACTATCAGATACAATCTGGAGTTTTTACAGTGAAGACAACCCTTCAACAGTTAGGACAGTGTGTGAGTAGGAACCTGTTCTTAGACAGGTTCTGCTGGAGTCTATCATGCTTGCTTATGTTGTATCTTTAGGTCACAGTCCTGCATAGGTGACTGCATATGTGTACATCCAAATTAGTAAAATACAGTATATTTTGCAATTAAATTAGTAGCTACATCAGAGTCTAATACACAAAATCTGTTCTTTTTAACATCAAATCTTTGGGCTGAGATTCAGCTATGCTGCAAAAAAAAATTCTCAATATGTGACTGCTATCCACTGGTAGCTGTGGATATTGTCTAGGATAACTGCACATGGGGTGCTTTAGCACCTAGTGCATGACAGCATGACACTGTTCTAGAGAAAAGGTTGTGTGTTAAATTGGTCTGCACTTCTGTGCATGTTTGTCTTGTTTGCTTTAGTCCAATATATATATTCCCTCCCCTGTACAGCTAATCTGTTTCTCCTGTCATGGTATATTTTTTCTCCAATCCAATCCACTAGAGTACTATTACTATAGTCACTGCAAAAATATGTTTATTGTAGAAAAAAAATAAAATTAAATTTTCATAATCTTTTCCTGAAGTGTTGCACATTAAACGTAAAGCAATTAATTTCCATAACAATGAATTTTATTAAATGTAAATGTAATTCTATTCAAAATATTTCAAAGCAAATATGTTTGGGTTTTTTGCGTTGTTTTTTGGTGGTTTTTTTTTGGTTTTGTTTTTTCTTTGGGGGGGGGGATTTTGGGGTTTATTTCTGTTTTTTTCTGTTTTTTCTGGTTTTCTGGTTTTGGTGGGTTTTTTTTTCTGTTTCTGTTTTTCTGGTTTTTTTTGGTTTTCTGTTTTTTTCTGGTTTTCTGTTTTTTTCTGGTTTTTTTTTTTTTTTTTTTTTTGGTTTTTTTTTTTTTTTTTATTGGCATAACACAAACATTTATTCTCCCAAATATAGCAAGTCTGCTTACAAGTACTCATCCCCTATACGTTCATTTACACTGGCATTAGCCTATCTAGAGACTTTCATTCAACATATAAAAGCACTGAAAAATATCAGGTAATGACTTATAATTGCTACTTCTGATGGACTATGGATTTTGCATGATTAATTTTGTTCCTCCTTACCAACCTCATATCTTTATTAGGACACTTTTGTTGCATATTTTTTTTCAGGCTGCAAATTCCTGTGGAATAGAAATTGTACCATTTGATTTATTTTTACAGCATCTAACATAATGTGATACTAAATATGTCTGTATATAATCAGTGCTGTATCAGTGTTAATAATAAATAATAAAAACACTGTAAGATTATTATTCATTGCTCAGGTAAAGAAAAATGGAAATAAGTAAGTAGGCAACTGCCCCAGGCTCCTATGCAAATCAAGGGCAGAAACAACCTTCCAAACAAAAGTAGATTAAGATTAAGATTCACTTTCAAGGCATGACAAAACGATGTGTTTCTCTAAAAACACAATTAAAAGATCTACATTATCTGCCATGAGCATCCAAGGATGAGCTTCACTGCACACCACTCCATCCTGACTTAAAATTTAGGCAGATAATTTTCCTGTTCAGCAAAAGGGTGAGGAATACCACCTCCCAAAACAAATTCCTCCCAGCTCTCTCTCCTTGCTGCTCCAGAGGGGAACCAAGACAGCTCAGAAATTCCACGACATTTATGTCTCAGCTCACTCGCATGCACTGACATCTGATGATCCAGGGCATCCATGCTGGGCTGGAGGACAGTACACAGGACTTTCCAGGTGCCTCTTGTCCTGCAACATGAACCTCATGCTTAGGATCCTTTTCCAGGGAGAGCTAATGTATTCTGGTGAATATCTAGCTCTGCCCTGATGTAGGCACAGCGTTTAATCAGAGGAATCCCTCTGAGGAGTCACACAATTTTAGCAACTGGAGCTCAGAAAACCAGCTCTTATGTAGACACTTACCCTGCAGTTAACTAAAATTAGGTGAAATGAATCCCAAATTCATAATTTTTAAATAGCTATAGTTATATTAAATGCAAATGAGCCACGGAGCAGGGATCTGCAGTAATTTCTGATCAAAGATTTCAGAGTTGGGCTGGAGGATGATGGCTGCTAAAGTTCAGGAACAAGCTATAAGAGGAAACTGGGGACCTCACACAGGACTTAAAATGATGCTAGACAGATACTTCCAATAGACTTACCTCAAACCTATCTGAAGGAAGGTATTTGGGGAGTATAAATCTTTAATGGTAGCACCAGGGTTATGTGAAGAGGACTGGTTGATATTTTGCATATTTTGTCTTTTTAGAGAACTGTGTATCAGATTTCCACCCTTGAAAATGGTTTACCTAATTGTAGAAAGGAACTCTTTGTACTTAAAATTCAGATATGTTCCTTGCACCAAAGAGCATAAGGGCAGAGATCTAGATCAAGAAATATTTAAAGAGATTATTTTTAAAGAAGACTGAGAAAGACTGTCAGGCTGACAGGCTCTTGAATGTGTTCCATCCGTATGGGAGAAAGTAGTTGAGCAGCAAAAAATATAATATGCATACGCAAGAAAAAAAACAATACATTACTAAATGACATAATGAGGAGCATTAAGAAGAGCCATGGTGCCATTCTGAATGCTAGACTGATGCAGTCAAATGAAGTGGGGAGGAGACAGCATTTGAGGTGTGCATCAGGGAAGAAAGATTCTGCTTTAGGCCAGTTGCCTGTCAGCAAAAATATATTTTCAGTTAATGCTGGATGAAATAAAGTAAGTAAGCACTGTTCACAAGCAATCAAAAAGGTTGGGAGTGGATTTATTGTCTATTTTTTTGCTTGTAAGCAAAATTAAGATAAAAATGATGAGTGTACCTTCTTGAGGTATGTGTTTCAGCAAATTGAAAGAAAAAAAGAATTAAAAGTCCTAAACAAACAAACAAAAAATAAAACAAACAACAAAATCATAATCCTTTCTAGAAAAAAAAAAAAAAAAAAAAAAAAAAAAAAAAAAAAAAAAAAAAAAAAAAAAGAGGTCATTTTCATTCCAAAAGATTTGTGGGTTTTTGTTTATGTTTTCAAATACAAATTCCTTGGCGTTCCTATGTGACTACCTGTAAATGACCAGATTTTTGATTTCAGCAGAAAAAATTACAACTCCTGATTTCCTCCTATGTTACTCACTCTGACTGTGAATACCTTGAAAAGCAGCAATCCCTTTCAAAGGAAGCCATAAAAGCTACAGGTGTAGTCATCTTTCTCATGCAAACCACTGTGACACTTTCCCGACTTTAGTGCAATTCTGACGATCAACATCAGTGGAAGATTTGTCTAAACTGAATCTGAACTATTTCTGTGTGGTAGTCCAAAGTTGTGACCATCATTCTTTGCATGTAAGGTTTGCTTTGTGCTAAAAAGGATTCTGACACCTAGTCCAAATATGGAGAAGTAAATATTGAATGCCAGGTCTATTGGAGACATCTGTTGCTGCTGTTCAACATCACTGAAGTAGTTGCCTGTAACTGCAAAACTAACTAGAGGATCCCTTTCTGGTTACAGAGAAAATATGCATCTATAGATGAATTTCTACAAATATTTAAAGGATGCAGAGAGCAGGAAACATGCAGTAACTACTACACTTGGCCCCATGCTGTGACTACTGCTATGTAAATTTTAAAAAGGCAAGTGAGAAATGAAGTCATAAGAACAGATGTAGAAAAGAAAAAAAAAAGACATTTCACAAGCCTTAATTGCAGTTAAAAATATTTCTATCATTCCTGGGTGAAGAATTTCTGCATCACTGAGATACAATTTTAGTAATCTTATACCTACACTAACAGAACAGCAGATCCTGACTATCTAAAGGTAGCAGAAGCCATGTTTTCCTAATCCTGGGGTTGTTTTTTCCCCCCAACAAATGCAGTTGAAATAATAACAAAGCAGCCTCATTCCACCTCTACAACCCAGCAGCAAATATAAATCCATCAGGGTGACAATAGGATTAAACTGTGGGCACTGCTTGCTTGTTAGTCTTCTCCCTTAAATAACTTCCATGTGAGATGGGAAATTAATGTTGCAATAAGTTGGTTCCTGTTGTGGGGCTCAACAATAGAGCCAGCAATCCTCTTACCGTGGAGCATTACTTTTGCCTGTATGTCGGCTGGCTAAACTGTTCAGTCACCTTTTGTCTCCATAGGAGTACAATGTGCTTGTTGATTTGCCAAGTCCCAAATCCTATATTTAATACAATGCCTTGGTTGTAATTTGAAAAATAAAAGTATGACTCTCTCTGAATACCATTAAGAAAATTGAAGGGGAAGAGAAAGAAACAGGGGTGCGAGCTCACATAAAGATATTTTCACATTCACACCCCAGAAAAAGACTCAAGCTGTGTCTTCAGGTGGAAGGAAGCATGCACAAAAGAAAATGTATTAATTGGACCACCTCAGAACTAGGTCTTAAGTTGGCTCATCTTCTTCCACTGCTTTTTCCTTGCTTTAATGCAAGGCCATTTATTTGCTGCAGAGCAGCCTCAGCTCTGAAGACCAGTGGAGAAAAAGGACAGAGCCAAACCTGTTCCCTTTCCTAGCTAAACAGATATTCCTACACCTAAACCCAACTATATTGGGTTTTATTTGTTTCTAGCTGTTGCAATGCAAGCCTGAGTAAATCCAACATATTTAAGTCTATGACTAAGTGCTCTGTAGTCCAAGTCTTCATGAGGAAAAGGGCCATACCTACTGAGTAGTCTGGAGTTTCTGGCCTGCACTCCTCCTTTAGAGGCCTTAAGCTGGTCAGAGCATTCCAGAGCCAAAGCCACTGCTATTTAAAGCTGTTCAAAACAATGTTGTCAGAGTGCCTGCCTGGTGAGGAAAATTATATCTTTCAAAATGCCTAAAAAATTACTGTTTTCAAGCAAATTTCATGCAAGGAGGAGGAAAACAAATGAAACACAGTGATGGTGACAAACTGTACTGTGGCAAAAGCTTCCACATGAGATTTTTTTTTTTTTTAAGTCTCAAAATAGCTTAAAAAATCATTGGTTTAGTGCATTAAAAAATCATATATAGTTTTACTGTGAATTAAATGGTCTGAATTTAGTACAGCAAAATATTTGGACTGACTTTCAACTCCCTCAATTTTTTTCCTCTAAGGAATTTAATTTTGAAGCAAGACATTTATTTATTTGTTCTCAAGGAATTTTTTGTATTTTTGAACAAATAAAAATCATGGATTTAGGTTTTCCCATCATACAGGGAAATCTGTGTGTCCTGTCTCCCCAGGTCTACCACCATGTCACCACTTTTCTGTAGGCAATTAATCTGTGCTCTCAGTTTGCCTCCCATGGGGCAAAAATAATGCTTATGACTGTCCCAGCACACAAAAAAAAAAAAAAAAAGCAGGAGGGAGGGCATTTTCAGCTGTAAAATTGTGGGCATTATTTTTATTCCAATGCACTCCTTGAAAACCCAGTGCCCAGGACTGGGCACTGTGGATCTGCTACTGCTCACCACAGGTGACACAAATTCTCCTGAATTTACACTCAGGATGCAGAAAGAGACGGATGAGAAAAGAGCAGGGCAGGTGGCAAGGCAGGAGCAAGGGTAATAAGAGAAAAGAGTCACACTTCAGCTGAAAAATTGTGAGCTTTTTTTGTCTGATTGCATGACTAGTAGAGTCACACATCCTAGAGACTCCTCTGAGGCCATCCCTTCAAGTCAGTCTTCATGGGACAGGAGGGAATCTTGGGCTGTCCCTGCCTCATGCTAGAGGTAAATAGATGAGTATCATAATAAATTTAGTTTAATGACAGAAACAGATGCATATAATTTATTATACTGAGGGGGATAAGGAATGCAAGCAGCACTGTCATGGTTTGAACACAATTCAGGCCCCACACAGCCGAGTGTGGGGGGGCCACACCCTGGCCATGGTGGAATGGGGAGAAAATCAAAAGTGAAGAAACATATGGGTTTTTCATTAAGACAATTAACAGATAAAGGAAAAAAACACACTCACAAGCAAAGCAAAACAAGGAATGCATCCCAGCACTTCCCATCAGCAGGCAGGTGCTGAGCAATTCCCAGGAAAGCAGAGGATCCATCACACACAACGATGACTTGGGAAGACAAATGCTATCACTCCAAAATCCCTGCCCACACTTTCTTCTTGTATGTTGAGTGATGCCTACAATGATATCCTTGTGATCTCCTGGGGTCAGCTGTCTTGCCTCTGTCCCCATCCCAACTCCCTGTGCACCCACTCACTGCTGAGATGAGGTGAGAAGAAGAAAAGTGCTTGATCCTGTGTTAGCCCTGCTCAGTGATAATGACAACATCTCTGCATTATCAACACTGTTTCGGCAAAAATTCAAAACACATCCCTGTGGTAGATACTGTGAAGCAAATTAACTCTACCCCAGACAAAACCAGCACATGCATGAATCTCCACCCAAACGCACAGGAGACAATTCCCAATGAGAATAAACAGAGGGCTTCTGGAGCAGAGGTGCCACTCTCAAAGTGACTTTATAAAAGCTTTCTCCTCACTCCAGCCTTCTCCCCCACTCAGCAGCCTCCTTGAGATCTCATGTATCATTGTTTTGTGCACACCACTTTCCATGAGATGAGTTTAATAGCATTATAAAAGTCACATTGTGCACAAATTGGGAACTTCAGCGCCTCGGTAACTGCTCTGATGCATACACACTTGCAAAGTTTTCAAAGCAGAAATGTTGAAGGCACTTCAAGGCACAAAAACATCCTTGGGTAAATTACTTCCTATTAGTATGTCACATATATCTTATATATGACTCTGGTTTCATGAAGTGACAGCCGCGCTTGACAATAAAACTTTGCACTCTTTTTATTTATATTTTTTGTGATTTTTTTATTTCTTCCAAGTATATAATGTCTCATGCTAAACCACTTATCTTCCTGCTACCAGTGAGACCAGAGCTGCCTACTTGCTTACCAATAAGACAGAGCATTTCCACCCCACACCTCTGCCTGAAATATCAAGCAATTCTAATCACTGCTAAATCTAATCACAGACAAGAGAAGGAAGTATGGATAGTTTTAAAAGGTGGGTAGGTTGTAAGTATTGTGACCCATTTAACATTAAAGAGGGAAAACATGAAAGAAAAGCTGAGTACCTAAAAAAGAGATGTTTCCTTGTCTGAATAAATTCCACCTTAGATCACAGAATATCACCCTTTTTTCAATGTCTTGAAGGCATATAGCAAGAAAAAAAAAGTACCAGGCCTTCCCTCTCACCTATAAGAAAGGAAGAAAGAGGCATAACTCCTACCCATATGAATCCTCCAAATTGTCTGCAATATTCCCCCCATTCCAGAGAGTGATTCCAGAGTGAGTAATTTGGTTCTCAATTTTTTAATGAAGAATCTGATCTCCTTTTTTTTGTTGTTGTGTTTTATGCTTCTGCATAATGGGACACTGAAATTGAAAAATCAGCTTAAGTTCAGGTTTACAATCTATTTCACTTCCTCATTTCCAATTACAATTTTGGAATATTTGTTGTTTGCATTTAAGGCATCATATGGAGATATTTAACACTTCATATATAGTAGGTTAAATGACAATTTTAATTGACTGTTAGGAAAGTTTAGAAATACATAAAAACTAGGAAAAGATAACTCCATTTTTATCTATTTTTCTACCCCATGCACCATTTATGCATCGCTTTGAAACACAGAAATCACATCTCCTTAACAAATTCTGATCATTTAAATAGTCCTTGTTTAATATCCTCTAGAGTATATTTCTGAAAATTTATGGTTGAGAGAAAGGTGGAGTAGGTATAGCTAAATTACAGAATATAGAATTATATCAAACCTACATATTAATTCCCAGCTAAATATAGATTGTCCATTTAACTGAGCTACGAAACTCTCTGTTTACAACTATGGGAAATATTTCCTAAATAGTTCTCTTTCCAGTTAAATTCCTAAACGTGGTCACATGTGGCTAGAGAAAAGTATGGAGGCAAAGCTCAGTAATTAATAGGTATTTGAAAGTTTAGTTGAAAAAACTTACCTTTCAGTCCTTGCAAAAAGTAAATAAATTTGAATCTAGGATTGTACATCACAATTACGTTCACTTGCAAATTTGCTTTTTTCTGTAAAACCCTGTATTTTGGTCCGCATTAAAAAACTTACACCAGTTAATGCACAATTAATTAATTCATTCATATTATTCCTTAAAAAAAATAAAAACCAAACAAATAGCAGTCACCACATCAGTACCATCACAAAGGGTGACTGCAGGGAGATTTATTTTAGAAACACATTTTCCATGTTTATGCTGGCTGAAAAATATATTATTTAAATAAATACATTTTTAATATTTAAAAATATGAAAAAATTAAAGATCATTATTACTCTTTCAAATAAATAATTTGATTTAGAATTAACGTGTTATGATGGTTTTAACTTTTTTTTTTTTCCAGTTTTAGGAAGCAGACAGCTATTCAATCCCAGAGCTTGACCTCTTGGAGTTTTATTTTTTCAGCATTATATGACATCATAAATCATATATAAAGCCAGTATCTGAAGCATAAATCTCCCATTAGACACACTAGACAATGTAATTTCCTTCATTTAAGCTTCAAAGATTTAATCATGACTCTTTACCTGAATTTTACTTCTGATTTAGGTAGTGGCTGTCTAAATAAATCTCCCATAAATTGTAGGGAAATCTTAGTTTGAAGTAGGTAAAAAAATAGGGAAAGAAGAGGAAGAGTGAAAGAAAAAAAGTAGGGAAGGAGGGAGGGAGGGAGGGAGGGAGGGAGGGAGGGAGGGAGGGAGGGAGGGAGGGAGGGAGGGAGGGAGGGAGGGAGGGAGAAGGAAGGAGGAAGGAAGGAAGGAAGGAAGGAAAGGAAGGAAGGAAGGAAGGAAGGAAGGAAGGAAGGAAGGAAGGAAGGAAGGAAGGAAGGAAGGGAAGGAAGGAAGGAAGGAAGGAAGGAAAGGAAGGAAGGAAGGAAGGAAGGAAGGAAGGAAGGAAGGAAGGAAGGAAGGAAGGAAGGAAGGAAGGAAGGAAGGAAGGGAAGGAAGGAAGGAAGGAAGGAAGGAAGGAAGGAAGGAAGGAAGGAAGGAAGGAAGGAAGGAAGGAAGGAAGGAAGGAAGGAAGGAAGGAAGGAAGGAAGGAAGGAAGAGAAGGAAGGAAGGAAGGAAGGAAGGAAGGAAGGAAGGAAGGAAGGAAGGAAGGAAGGAAGGAAGGAAGGAAGGAAGGAAGGAAGGAAGGAAGGAAGGAAGGAAGAAGGAAGGAAGGAAGGAAGGAAGGAAGGAAGGAAGGAAGGAAGGAAGGGGAAGGAAGGAAGGAAGGAAGGAAGGAAGGAAGGAAGGAAGGAAGGAAGGAAGGAAGTTGCGGAAGGAAGTTGCGGAAGGAAGTTGCGGAAGGAAGGAAGGAAGTTGCGGAAGGAAGTTGCGGAAGGAAGTTGCGGAAGGAAGTTGCGGAAGGAAGTTGCGGAAGGAAGTTGCGGAAGGAAGTTGCGGAAGGAAGGAAGGAAGTTGCGGAAGGAAGTTGCGGAAGGAAGTTGCGGAAGGAAGTTGCGGAAGGAAGTTGCGGAAGGAAGTTGCGGAAGGAAGTTGCGGAAGGAAGTTGCGGAAGGAAGGAAGGAAGTTGCGAAGGAAGTTGCGGAAGGAAGGAAGGAAGGAAGGAAGGAAGGAAGGAAGGAAGGAAGGAAGGAAGGAAGGAAGGAAGGAAGGAAGGAAGGAAGGGAAGGAAGGAAGGAAGGAAGGAAGGAAGGAAGGAAGGAAAGGAAGGAAGGAAAGGAAGGAAGGAAGGAAGGAAGGAAGGAAGGAAGGAAGGAAGGAAGGAAGGAAGGAAGGAAGGAAGGAAGGAAGGAAGGAAGGAAGGAAGGAAGGAAGGAAGGAAGGAAGGAAGGAAGGAAGGTAGGAAGGAAGGAAGGAAGGAAGGAAGGAAGGAAGGGAAGGAAGGAAGGAAGGAAGGAAGGAAGGGAAGGAAGGAAGGGAAGGAAGGAAGGAAGGAAGGAAGGAAGGAAGGAAGGAAGGAAGGAAGGAAGGAAGGAAGGAAGGAAGGAAGGAAGGAAGGAAAGAAGAAGGAAGGAAGGAAGGAAGGAAGGAAGGAAGGAAGGAAGGAAGGAAGGAAGGAAGGAAGGAAGGAAGGAAGGAAGGAAGGAAGGAAGGAAGGAAGGAAGGAAGGAAGGAGAGGAAGGAAGGAAGGAAGGAAGGAAGGAAGGAAGGAAGGAAGGAAGGAAGGAAGGAAGGAAGGAAGGAAGGAAGGAAGGAAGGAAGGAAGGACAGGAAGGAAGGAAGGAAGGAAGGATCTAGTATCTCAGGCAAACTGAATCCAGGGAGATTGCAGTGGACTATAAGGGAAAACCTCATCAGAGAAAGCTTTATTCCCAAAGGGAGTTGCCATTGAAAAGGAGTAATTGACTACAGAACAGAAAGAACCAATTCATATTCTTTGAAGTCAAATCAAATTCCTCCTCCTGAAGACTTCCTTTCACAGATTAAGGGCCAAGTTTTCTTCTGCATCTGAGAAGCACAATAAATTACCATGGTATGAGTGAGACAGAAACTTGTCTACAGGCATTTGATTCTTAGATCAAGAAGCAGACTATTTTTATATGCATTGATTATTCCACTCACCATCTCACTGTATACAAATCTCTATATGATAATTCCTAATCTCTATTTTTCAGCATATTTATTCTTATAGTCTTTAAAAAGCTTTTTTGCTCACCTAAACAACTGTGGCCACCATGGTTAGTGAGGTCCAGACTTTCTTATTCATTCTTCTGATAAGAAAATTGTTATTTTTTCAATTACTCTTTCATATCAATTTCAATTACTCTTTCAGTGTGAGTTGTCTCTGAGACCAGAAGGAATGCAGAAGTGCACTTGACACCCAGAGCAGAAAGCATTATAATTTATACAATGGTTCTTTCTTATTTCAGGAGAACTGAGGACAGTTCCTTCTTTCACAAGAAGTCTGCACTAATAGGCTCAGGGTGTTTATCAGTCCCAGGTTTGTCTTTCCATAATTTATAAAGTGAGGCTCAAGACTCTGAGCTTGATGTATGAAAGCAGAGTAAGGAAGAGAGGACATAAATGTTTTCTTTCTGGGAGCAAAGGAATAGATAGCATGGTGGTGATAGCTTTTCATTGGGAGCATAGATAGGTGTAGATATAGATGGGAACTATCAAAAAGCAGTTGGTTATATATTCTTGAAACAAGGCAAATTCTTACCTGCTTCTGACCTTGCACAATTTCCTGCACTGACATCAAGTGAGCCTCCAGTGGTATGGGACCTCTGAGTGGAAGAGCTCTCCGTACAAGCACCTCAGAATCTGAGCCAACACATCACAAGGAAAGAAAGGGGAGACAGCTGTCTTGAGTAAAGCCAGAACAACATTACAAAGCTCTGGTCTTTGGGAAATTCAGTCCTTTTCCTACTGTTTGCATGGCCTTTGATGATACAGGTTCACCTTTGCAAAAGACATTTTGCAGCAGACAGTTCAGATCACTGTCCTTTAAATCCAGACATTACAACCAGCTGGAAGTCTGCAATGACCTCTTCCATGGCAGAGCAGAATAAATCAGTGACAAAGTGCTAGAATCATTGCAAGAACAAAAGAAGTCCCTCCCTCCTGGAGCCTGTATTTTAACCTCTTTAGATGAGATTCTTGTTACCTCACATGGTCCTCTGAAAGTTAGACATCTAAGTCTATGCTAGCCATTTATGATTCCTTAAGAGTCAACAGAAAGAAACACAAACCTCCAAAAGGGCAGTTCACCTTGTCCTAAAATAGTTTTTGGGAATGAGTCAGCAGTACTGCCCTCTGCATTACCCATATCTGTCCTCTGACTATAATGGATGGTGAGGGCAGTCCATACCTGTAAACTTCAGACACTGAATTTATATATGAGGACTTCCACTTTCTTTATGGTATTCCAGATTTCATTCCTGCAGAGTCAAACACATACAACAATCCACATATTCAAGACTTGCCTCTTATAAGTACTTGGATAGGTAACATAATCACAGTATGAGCTGAGGACTGATTTGAATGGAGAAAAGACTTATGTTGGTCACCTTAGTTATTGTTGAAAAAATGTACCATAAACATAAAGCCATAATATCAATCTCACTTTTATGTCCACACACACACATACGCACACAAACAAAAAGAAAAGGAAACAAGGTAAATTTGGTCTCAATTTACGTAGATGGATAATAAGACTTTCAATTATTGTTGCATTATTTGTTAGTAGGTGGATGAAAGATTAGGTGACAATATGCAAAATATATTTTCTGCATATTATAATATTTAGTAATGTCATTCGATTTTTTATATGTTTCATTAAATTGTTTTGTAGCTTTATTATCTACCCAGATGCACAGCTCAGAAATACAATTATTCAGATTTAGAAGCAATAAAATTTGGCATGCATTTACTTGTATTCAGAATTCCTGCACAGTAAGAGAAATTACTGCATTCTCCCCACATAGCTTGGTTCTCATGCCTTCACTGAACCATTCATTAGAAGGAGCACATTATAGAAAATACACCATTTATGTTAAGAAACCCTCTGATAACAGATGTATTTGTACAAAACAAATATTTCAATATATCATAGCCTTTTGATCATGACTATAATAGAAGCAAACCTATACACATTTTCTGTAATGCATATCTCTGTTATATGATTATTGGGGGGGGGGGGGAAATGAGTGTGTTATAGATTATATGTTGTAAGAAAAGGCACCTGCAGACAGAGGTTGACAGTCCTTTGAAAACATTATTGAATACAATACAAATTGTTCCATTTTATAATAAATGTTTTGAGGTTGCATTAAAAGGCATGTCTCCTAGCTGAAGCATGGGGAGCTTTCCTATAGACAAGTCATTCCAGCTTTGTTTTGCCTTTGCTATGTTTCATAAATCAAGCACTCAAATATACGACACAATGTCCTGAAGTCATCCCCTGTCCCCTGTAGTTGCGACTGAGTCTGTTCCTGATGGATAGCGGGGTAGGGAGTAAGTCAGCGGTCGTGTCCTAGCAGGGGAGCTCTCAGCAGTGGTGTCTGCTGTGCTCTGTGAGGCTGCACACAGCACCTTGGGGCCCTGCTTGGACCTCAAGCGATGATCCTGGGCAAAAGCATCCCAGATGCTTTAGTGTGTGTTTTTTGTAAAAGCATCCCAGATGCACACTGTCTGTAGTACAGACCCGCTGGGCTGAAATGGGCTGTAACTGCTTACCAATATACAAGTAAATACAGTAAGGGGAAGGTGATACTGCTCAGTGTTCCTTCTAACAGGAACTGTAATTCCACCGCTGAGTAAGTGCTTTCCTTCACCAGTGTGTTGCTTCTCACAGCACCTCCACAAGAAGAGCATCCCCTGACAGAAGAGCGCTAATGAACATCCCCATTTGCTGCCCAGGAGTAAATGGGAGGGTGTTCAACATTCTGAGAGTCCCTGACCAGCAGTTCCCCACTGGATCAGGCCACACTGCCTGGTCATTGCTCACTCTCAGTGTCAGCTCCTTGCCCCACTCAGAGGAAATAGTTTGCATTTTAGGGAGTCCCCCAAGGCACTGCCATGTGCTTCACTGGGGAGCTGCAGGTCTTCAGTCCTTCTTTTATGCCACCAGGACTGTATGTACCATAATTGTGCTCCTGCTGATGGATACCTTGAAGTTTCATGTCTCTTACGGACTCAAGCTGTCTCCCATTCCTGCCCACTCATCGCACAGGCAAACTTTATCTTGTAAAAAGATAAAGTCTCCTCTCTGTGTAAGAGAGGAGACAAGGATAATCTGAGCAGCTGTGATTTAAGACTTGGATAATGAGGCACAACATGGCAATCCCTAACTGATGTGGGAGATCTGTGGAGTATCAGAAACTGACTGTGCCTTTTTTTCTATTTCTTTCTAATAGCAGAAAGGCCTCCAAACAGCAATATTGGTCGGAATGTCTCTGCTTTGTAAAAGCCACAGATCTCGTCCTCTTCTTGTTCAGCTGCAATTATTAAAATGTCGAACAGTATTTTATTTTTTAAATTAATAACTTCTGCTTCAACATTTCTGATTAGGGTATAAGATTTTATTACATGAATGAAATCAGTATAATCTTTTTCTGCTTAAATTTACACACATATTACCGATAGCTTTAGTTCCCATTTCTGAGAGGTATAGAATTTTTATTCTTTTATCCTAAAAGATAGAATTTCAGGCAATTATGTTGTTTATATTTTAGAGACCAAACTATTTTTTAATGTGAATTTCAAATAACTCTATTGACTTCAACAGAGTTACAGTAGATTTACATTACTATAAATGCTAGTACACGTTGGTCCTTAAATGACTATGGGGAGTTTGGATTACCCAATGGATTTGGCAAACCACACTCAATAATTTTGCTAAAAATGTCTTTATTCCTGGGGCCATTTAATATTTATGCACTTGTTTCAAGCTTGTTTCTAAAGAGTACAATGATTTATTATGAACCAACACTTGCACAATAAGCTATAATAAAACAGCTATTTAGGTTTGCTTATGTTTACCACAAAATCAGTTCAAGGCATCTGAGAATTTTCCTTGGTTAAAATAAAGTATGTCCAATATAATGAAGAAATCTTACTTGATATAAGTCTTTCCAATAGTGAAGAAGCAGCAATCTCTTTCTGTGATTCTGGGCAAACAGCTGAGTTATTTTACTTGAGGGCTAATGTTCTGGGAGTTTCTAAATTGTAAAACAAACAGATGGCTGTCATTTATGTATGGTTTTCAATTTGTGCATTATAATCTTTCCATTATTATTTTGAAAAAGTACCTGAATAGCTTTCAGCTTCTTCAAACCATGAATCACCTCTTTCAACATCTCTGCAGTTTCCTTGGACAGGTACATTGTCTCAAGGGAGAAGAAGACTTGCTCTTCATGCATGATTTGACTCTACACTGAGGTCATCGAACATTCTCTCACTTACACTGGATAACTGAGTGAGGGCTAAATGAGACCCTTGACAGGGTCAGGGTCAGTTTACAGAAAGGTTTAGAAATTATATTTTAATTTATTTTAGTTTAATTAATACTAATTTAATTTACCTTATTTTAAAGATTCAGAATATAAATTCTACAGACTCAGAAAAATTTCATATTGATGACTGACATTCAAACCAAAGACAAAAATCTGAGATCCCAGATTTTGGATCTCTTCCCCTTCTGCCAAATGGTGATTTTTAGTAACAAGAGATGACTTTGATTTAACTTTTCACTATGTTCTATCCACCCTATTTTGCTGCCCATCAAGCAAGAAACATTAGTCATCACTCTGACAACAACAGAAAAAAAAAAAGGCTAAAATAGAGGTCTGATATATATCAGCTGCTGTTATTCTCATTGCAAGTCAAGAGAGTACAATTTCCACAAATTTGCTTAGACTCATAGTCTCATGCTCAGAAATACAGCTAGGGTTTTCAAAGCCACATCAAAGCACAAGCCCTGTCACTGCCACAAGAGGAGAAACATTGCTTGACTCGTCAGCACCTGCATTATGCATACCCACTTCCTTCCCTTTGATGACATCAACGAGATCAAAATGGGTTCAGCTCTCAGAAAGTAGAGCTGTGGCTCAGTCATAGGTGTTTGGGCCAGAGAGAAACTGTGGGGAGAAACTCCCCACCTTCAGGCTATGCAGAAAGGTCACTAACAAGCATTTAAAAGCAATTTATTGCATCATCCTCTCTTCCAAGTTTTCTGCTTTCCACAATGTCACATCAGCAAAAGATTTTTCATTTAGCAGAAATGCTTGCTGTGTGGCAATTGTAACATCCTTGGAAACAAACAAAAAAATGAACAACCTAGATGACTGGAACCATTTTGGAAATCTGTAAAGAGAGAGAGAAAAGTTCTTAGGACATAGGTGAATTTTTGTCCATTGTGACTGCCAGGAAATAGAGCTTCTTGTTAAAAAGGAGGCTAAAAGAAAATCTGATATAGTCTTACTGCCATGAGACTGCTCAAATGAGTAAAGGGGAGAAGGAAGTATCTCCCACTTACAGATGTTTTCAAACTGAACAAGAATAAATTGTGTCCTATCATCCTTAAAGAGAAGAATAGGACTGAAAATGGGGAAAAGAAAGGTCAGGCTTAATGCAAAATACTTCCTGTTTAAAAAGATAGAACTTTGATGTGTGCTTCTACAAATGCCATAGATCTCTGCATATTCAGGAGGCATCACTTCCACACTCTGATGTTTAGGTTAGCATCAACAGGAGTTGTAGCGACCCAGGTCCCTACAAACAAGCCACACCATGGACAGCAGAGAGCTGAGCTAGTTGTGATGGCTCTATTGTGGGACACTAGAACTCCAAAATGGATGGATTTGGGCAGCCTGAAACAACTGAAAGTATGAAAACAAATGCATTATTTAATTTGATGCATTTAAGTCAATTGCATAAGTCATCACTAGTCACTCTGCGGCAAAAGAAAGGGAAATTGCACAGTTGAGCAATACAGAAAACTGACCACCAGTCTGACTATGCAAACAAGTGACAGGCAGAGAAGCCATCTGGATGTTAATGTGATCAAGTCTCACTAAAGAACTGCAGACAGAACACATTCATTTACAAGGGCCCAGCCATAAGTTGCTCTAAGTGCTAAAGGCAGCATGTATTTATTTAATAAGAGGCAACTACTTTCCATTTTGGCCATAAACCACATCTAACCATCTCATGACTTCCTATTGTCATGAATAGCATTTTTTTTTCTTGTCAAAAATGCACTTTTTTAGTTTTGATATGATTTGTGGGATAAAACTAAACTCTGCAGAGAGCTGAAACTTCAGTCCCTCTCTCTGGAACATCTCCTGGAAATGCAAAGGAACACAGTTCAGAGGTTTACTCTGAGCTTATTCTTTGATGTAACACAAACAAATGTCTTAAAAAAATCATATTGCATTTGCTAAACAGCTACTCTGAAAGAGAACCTGCACATCTTGGGAGCTAAAACATAATATCCCAGTTCTGGTGACACCACCAGGGTGACCAAGCTGACTGTGCTGTCTGGTGACAAGCATGTAGGATAAAACTAATTTGTTCAGACCATTTCCATTCTTCCCACTACATGGCTGCACTCAGACTAATTCTGGGAATCTACTAGGGCCAGTTAAGAATTGAAAAGCCTAAGAAAAAGCTAAAACATCTATTTAAAAAAAAAACAGTTAGGAAAATATAAATTATATTTATATAAAAATATACATTTAAGAAGTTGTCAAGACTTGCTATATATGCACAAATATAAGTCCAGTCCAGGTCAAAAAACTTCAATGTCACTGACTCAGGGAAAAAAAAATAAAAGGCTTTCTGGAGCAAAGCTGACATAGGTCTGATTATACTGACAGAAGAAAATAAAGTACTTGTTCTAGAATATTATTCTAACTTCTCTGAGAGCTTACTAGGAGACATTATAGATAAACAGGTAATCAGACATGCCAAATCTATTTTTGCTAAATATAGTACACCTGTGATCAAAAACTCTGACAGTGGGCTACAGTTTTGTAATTTACTGATGGGAATTAGATATATTAAGCACTAAAGAGGCCCCAAGCATCCATCCTGTGGTTTAATGAAGTTTTCTCCTTAGAACCATCAAATCATATAATTGTTTATATTGAAAAAACCACTTTTAAGAACCCAGAGTCAAATCATTAACCCAGTACTGTCACGTCCACCACAAAACCATGTCCCTAAGAGCCACAACTACATGCCTTTTAAATAGCTACAGGTATGATTCAATCACATCCCTGGGAAGCCTGTTCCAAATCTTGACAACCCTTTCCATAAAGAAATTTTTCGTAATATCTGATCTGAACCTCCTCTGGCACAACTTGAGGCCATTTCCTCTTGTGTTCTTGCTGTGACTTGGTAGAAGAGACTAAACTCCACTTCTTTTCAGATATTTTCAGAGAGCAATAAGGTCTCCTTTTCTCCAAACTAAACAACCCCAGTCCTTTCAGTTGCTCCACATCAGACTTATGCTTCAGATCCTTCCCCTCCATTGCCCTTTGCTGGACACTCTCTAGCACCTCAACATCTTTCTTTTTGTGAGGAGCCCAGCCTGTTAAGCAGGACAGTCTGCCCTCCAGACATCCAAGGTGTCAGTGTTGCTGGCCCCATCCTGCTTACTTCTCCAAGAATCAAAAACTCTGTTATTCCATGATTACTATGCCCGGGGCAGGCTCTGACCATCACATCACTGACCAGCTGTGGCTGCCTGACCAACTCAGTGGCCTTCTATGATGGGTGACAGCATCAGCGGACAAGGGAAGGGATATAGATGTCATTCATCTGGACTTCTGTAAAGCCTTTGACATGGTGGCCCTCAACATCCTTCTCTCCAAACTGAGATGGATTCAACAAGTGAACTGCTAGATGGATAAAGAATTGGTTCAAAGGTTGTCCCATTGCCCCAAGATGAGCTCAAAGCTCAGACCCAGTCACAGAGATTTGACATCACAGGTGTAAGTGAAACCCGCTGAGTTTGGAATGCCCTGTTGGGGGGTTACAGGTGTTTCAGGGAGGATAGGCAGGGCAGGAGAGCTGGAGGGGTGAACACTGGAAGGGCTGGAACTCTGGGTAAGAGTTATAAATAGCAAATAGATAATGCAGATGCCATCATGGGAGTCTGCTACAGAACACCCACAACGATGTCTGTGGGCTCCTTGCGATGTTGAACAGGACCAGGTACAAGGTGTCCCTCCACTCTGCTCTGGTGAAACCCCACCTGGAGTACTACCTCCAGCTCTGAGTAAGCTGGGCTGCTGGCAGGTGTCCCTGCTCATGGCAGAGGGGGTTGGAACTGAGGGGTTTTTAAGGTCCCTTCTAGCCCAGTCCAATCTGTGATCACATTATTACCAACCAGTTCTAGTTGTTACCTGCCTTGGACTTCCTCTTGATCCTTACCCATAAATTATCAGCTATCATTAAGCTCTAGACAACCAAAACACTCCCTAACATACATGGCTACCCCACCACCCCTCCTTCCTTGCCTTCTGATGAGGTTAAAACCATCTGTTTCAGCACACCAGTGGTTCAAGAAGCCAGACCATGTTTCTTCCTGTTTATTCCCTCATTATTTCCTGCAGCTGGAAGGATAGAGGAGTGTGCTGCTTGTGCTCCTGAGCCCTCAGCCACTCATCCCAAGGCCCTGAAGTCTCTCCTGCTGGCTGTCAGACTTTTTGTTGTAACTTCATGAGTGCCCACCTGCAAAACCAATACTGAATAATGATCTCAGGGCCCTACCAGAGGAGGTCTTTCCCTTCACGTTGGTAACTGGGCCCAAGGGCAGCACAGCAGTGCTCCCTAAGGAATGGGGCTGGTCTGCAGTCACAGACACACCGGCTGTGCTGGGCAGGAATTCATCCCTGTTGCCCTCTGTCCCTCCAGCCCATGTGTTCAATCAGGTGGGGAGAGGGCAGGGACGTGTGCCCTGTCTGTCTGTCTGTCTGTCAGGCCTGTCTCAGGGAAGTCAGGGTGTAATGCCAGTCTGTCTTACATTCCCTAACACTCCTTAAACGACTTCTCTCCTCCCGAGAGGAGCTGTCACTAGACAGAGGAGCTTCTCTGCCTGGGTGACTGCCACTGGCATAAGAGCAGGGCCCATGCTGCAGCTGGGTGTTCTCCCGGAGCCCTGCCTGGGCGGCTGCCTCACTCAGGGTGGGCGTGGAGCTCACAGAGGCTCTGTCTCTCTGCCCTGTGGACACCATTGCTCCCTGATAGAGCTGACAGAGCTTCAGTGCCCTTCTTGCATGCATTTCGGCAGGAATAGCTGGCCAAACTGCCAGGCTATGCCCTGATGGCTGTGTTGTGCCCTGTTTTCCCACCTTGCTGGTGTCACTCCCGGTTGCCAGTGCTTCCTAAGGTCTTATTTCATAGGTGTGGAGGCTTGGCCACCATTGCCACTGGTCCCAACTGGCTTCTGTCCTCCAAAGCCACGTGATCTGTGGGCTTCCAGCAGCTCTCCCATCGCCTCCTGAACTTCCCTCAGGTCAGGGAACTCTGCTGTGCACTGCACCAGAGTGTTCTGCTGCCAGTCCTGGAAGGCCCAGAGCTGCTCCCCTCAGTCACCTCAGGAAGAGCAAGCAGAAGACATGTGCTGACAGAGAGGACAGAGGCAAAATAAAAGGGATATTTTTGCCAAGGAAACCATCACACAAGCACCAAACAGCAAAGCAAGAAAACCCAAAAACATAACTGTCCCAGGAAGGTTTGATCTGGTACTTCACAGCAGCAATGGCACATTTTAAAGGAGTCAGTCCCAGCAAAAATAGCATGAGTGAACAAGCACAGATTCTAAGTACCAATATGAAATTCCCAACACCACTGAAAGTCCAATACCACAGATATCTCAGGAGAAACTCAGTAATTTAAAAACCTAGAAAGGCCTAATTTAATTTAAATTTGTTAAAATTAAGTAAATATGATGGTTACAGGTATTTGTGCCAGGATGTCAGTTGCCTACTTTATATAAAATTGGTTTTGTTTGTTTGTTTGTTTGTTTGTTTCATTTTGCCTAGGACAGTAAAACATAACAAATGTTGGGAATTACACCTTTCAATGGAAAACACAGACATTGCTTTATACCACCTTAGACACTTAAAATCAGGATCAAAATCTAAGCGAGAAAAACAAGATCCATTTCTGTCTAGTGGAGAAAAACAGACACCTGCATAGGATGCTTTCCCATACCTCAGGGCAGGAATCTAAACTGGGAAAAGTTTTTTCCCCCCTCTCTCTCTCTGTCCCTGTCTCACTATGGGCTGTACAGCGAACACAGATGGGAAGTCGGGCTTAAGTGTCTTACTGTGTGACATTTGGAATCAGAGGCACTGATTCCTGTCCCCAGCCTCAAGGATGATGCTTGACTAACGGTATCCCTAGGAGACAGCTGTTTCCCATGACCTTTTCAGCGACCTTAGGCCAGGCCTTCAATAAGAAAGCTTTTTATCACTTTACCAAGGACTCCTACATGCTACAGGAGTCTGCTCTATCACCCTTTTGCGACATTGGATCGATTTCCCTGAGAGTCTCTACTACAGCTAGTTTCAAGGTCCCAAGTTAATTTTTGTGGTATTTTTATTTCCACACCCCTTTGAGTCCTCCTTTGCAGCAAACCAAAACCCAGGGAACAAACCCAGGGACAGGACATCTGCATTTCCCTTGGGTTTCATCTGTTCCCTCATGCATGGGGCTATTGGCTACAACTCTGTGCATATAAGATCAGGTTGCTTTGCATAGTGTCTAGCTCAGCATTAACACTCAGGTCTGCAGCTTTTTCCGTGTCCTCCGAAATGCTAACACCAGGGCACTCTCAAAAGGCAGCTGGGTGGCTGCTGGGGCTGGAGGTGATGCCTGGGCTTCTGCATCCCATTTTGAATCAGGCCCATGGTAGATAGCAAACAAGCATTGCTACCATCTGATGGTTGCTTGGGGAAGTGAGTTTAGATGCTGCAAATGTTCGTCTCGGATAAAAAACACCACTCCCCGTAGCATCAAGGAGCACTGTGCTGGCAGCTTCCTGGCTTGCAACAGGAAAGATTCACAGACTTATGTTTTATTTCTAGCTCCTCTCACATGACTCCGAGGAAAACAGGCAGCGTAGACAAGTAGAACTGAAAACTGAAGTCTTTTATATAATTACTCATGTGAAGGACAGAGGTGTATTTTTAACTTAGTCAGATATTTTGCACCCAGGGAGTTTAAAAAAAAATTCTATTAAAAAGTTGTTTTATTAACAAAGGGAAACATTCATTATTGTCATAATACATCTTAACTGGGGAGGGGGGAGGAGGAGAAACTCTAAAAGGGTATTTTTGTTTATTTTAAAAAACTTTTTTTAAAAATAAAAAGGGTATTTTTGTTTATTTTAAAAAACTTCCTTTTTGATGTATGGATAGATCAGGGGATTCCTTTACAGTTCTTTGTTGTTCTGATGGTATATCCTATATGCTGAGAAATCGAGGCACTGAGATATTAAAGTTTAAAATCACAGATTCTCTATGAAAATGACTAGTACCTGACCTTAAAGTGTGGTTCACTTTACATTCCCTTTTGCATGTTCAAAATCCAGCTGTAGTGAATTCACCTGTCACTGAAGACTCAGCATTTTCATCAATTAGGATAATTGCCCTTTCTTGCATATATTGTGTGGCCACAATGGTTTCTGCCCACATCCATCCTCAGATCCTTCTTGCCTTCTTGCCCCACACCCTATTCATTTTTAATTAAATGCATCAACTGTCCAGTCAATTTTTAGTTTCCGTCCTTTCCTCCTCAACAGTACCTAATTCCAATTTATTTTTCACTCCTTCTCCTCTGTTTTTCCTGCCATATAAATTTCTTGTCCTGAGCTGTTTCTGACATTCTCGAGCCAGGTTTCCTTTCTCATATGTGCAGCAAGCAATTTCCTCATCTTCTCCAAACAAGACTCAGTTGAGGAGAGGAGAAAGGATGTATATCAGCGAAAGCACAGGAGAGTCATTGCATTCAGGTATCGAAATGCTGAGTTTCACAGCCCACCACCCAAACTGCAATTGGAGCTGAAATTGAATTTAGCAGCTGAAATTTAAGGTGTCTCAAAGAACTTGAGGAGCTTGTCAATTTTAGAGGCCTGTATGTCGAATAAATCCTGGTCACAGCAAGTGACCCACTGAGATCTTGAATCTTTACAACAGCTTACCAGAGCTTTAGAGCTTAATTAACAAAATATTACCAGAAAACTTTAGAGAAGATAAGCAATATATTTTTTCTCTAGTCTTGTGATCTGAAAAAAAAAAAAAAAAAAAAAAAAAAAAAAGTTATCTTGGACTTTTTGAGGGTAGGATTGTCTTAAATTTTTTTTGTTCAGTTTGTTTTTGTTTGAGGTTTTTAGGGGAGTTGGGGGGAACACGAGTTTGCTGGTTGATTTTCATTGTTGTTTGTTGTTCTTTTGCTTGGTTGTTTCTTTTTTTGGAGGGTTTTTTTGGGTTTTTTTTTTTGTTTTTTTTTTTTTGTTTTTTGTTTTTTTTTTGGTGTTTTTTTGTTTGTTTGTTTGTTTTTTGTTTTTTTGTTCTCCCTAAGAAGACAATCAAGTACACAAGATATCAGAGCTGTAAGGAACTGAATTTAGGGCCAAATAATGGGTAGTGTCATCAACCTATCAACCATAGGAAGAAACAGGAAAACCAGAGCTGCTTATCGGAGAGAAAATGGCCTATTTTATCGAGGTGACAAGACCCAACAACATCTCATAAATCCATTATCTGAACTATTATCTGCTTTAGAAAATGCCAAACTCTCCACTTAAGGAATAATTACAGTTGCAAATTGCCATCGTTTGCATAGTTTACAAATCAGACAGTTTAAAAATCCTACCTATTGAAAGCACTGAGGCTTCCACATTGCCCGCAAAATAGACGAATGCACGAGTCATGTAAGTTATCAAGAAACTGACAGTTAAAGTGGTGCTACACTAAGAAACCAATTTTTGTGTTTATTTCTCATCCTGATTTTGGTACCTAAACATACCCTGCAAAACAAGAAATGCCTACAGTATAAATTCTTTGTAAAATTAATATGTATGGGAAATCTCATTTGAGGTAAACTGGCATGTATTTTTTATACATATTATGATTTGTTCCTGGAGCAAATGCATTTGTTTATGAGTTAAACAGTAAAAGGCTTTTGTGTACCTAGATCTTTGTGCTTCATCTGAAGAGTGTCAGTTCTTCAGAGTTTGTTACAGAGCAGTTGTTCTTTCCATAATGGTGCTTATGCATCTTATCATTTTTTTAGTACCATTATGCACTTTTAAATTCTTTTCTCCTTATGAGGTCTGGAAATCTCCTTCTCCATCTTAGTGAGAAAAAACCTAGGCAAGAGAAAGCTTAATGATTTACCCACAGTCATACAGTAGCAATAAGATAGCTGAACAGTTTTCCGTGTAATGTGCAAATGGGACAATATTTGCTCTCACTCCATAGTCCTAGAAATAAATTACTTGTCCACTGGCAGGACTCAGCATTTTTCGGGAGTGTCCTCGCTTACTGGGTGGCATAGCTTGGAGTCTTAGATGGAAAAACTGCAGTCACTGCGCTGAAACCTGCAATTCTTACACAGACTGAAGCACAGCCCCTGAAATGCTTGCACCTGGTAGTACCAGAGCTACAGTGTCATAGCTCCTTCTCTAAACTACTGTCAGAGGGCAAATACTGAGATGCAGAGTTACAGACAATCAAGGCCAAATAGAAAATAATTTATATTTACATTGATGTGTGAGACAGGAATTAATGTCAACAACAAAAATCCTAGTGCAAAAAGAAAAGAATGGAGTATCATGGACATAAATATGATGATGCATGATTAAGTTGCACCTGTCCTCCAGAAGAAAAGTTGAAGGAACTGGGGTAGTTTGTCCAAAAATGTGGGAGGCAAAGTAATGGTTCTTCAGTTCAAGAGCTGCCAAGGCAAGTGTGATGAATTATTTTTCAGAGGCACCATGAACAGGAAAAGAAAGCATGGACTTAAATTACAGCAAAGTTTTAAACTATACTCCAATAAATATCTTATCCTGATGTGGAACAGTTAGGTAGCTGAGTAAACTGTTTTGGAATCTTGCAACATCTCCATTTCTGGGGCTTCTTTAAAACATAGTGGAGACCTGTCAAGCCTCAAACAGGCAGAAAATCAGCCTTAGAAGGACAAAGGAATAGATTATTTCATTATTCTACATACTAATCCTGAGTTATCTTCCATGTATTACTAACCTGTCAACTTTTTTCTTCTTAAACAGAAACTCTCTGTTACATACAGAACCAGGAGACAAGCATATGATCTAGTAAACTGAAGACCTAATTTGGAAAATATTCATGAGATTTCAAGGCTGGGATATTTGAGGCAAAAATAGAACCATTCTCTTCAATGATTTATAAAATTGCTTTAGAGAGACAGGGTAGAACATGCACAGTGATGTAGTGAGTGAAAACAAAAGTAATTGTTAACATGTTGCATTTTGAAGAGTAGTGGCACCATTTGCCCTCCTGAATTTTGTATCAGTACTTCCACGAGCTTTCCTGATCAGTGCAGATGTGACTTTGGTAGGCCTGGGAAAGACATGACCTCGGTTATTCCCTTGACCTAGAAATGTCAGGGTTAATCTGTTCTTCCAATTTATATCTAGGTTGCCTGCCCTTCTTCCCTGGGAGTGCTTCAAGACAAACATTAAGCAGCCATTCAAAACTCTCAGCTGCTGGCTTATCCTCTATTTGACAAACTCATGGGTTTTTTTTATAAATGTAAGTCTTACTTTGATTTTTGCCTGCTGCATTGTGCCCCTCAAATTAAAGGTTACTATTTAATGAGACTAAAATTGGGTATATGTCTCCAGCAGCACAGCACAAACAAAATGGTAACACTCTTCTTCTACTTGGTTAATAATAGAAATAAAGTTGCCTGGGCAATTTTTACTGTAAGGTAATTATGAGCTATCAGGTAATACAATTAGATGATGCCTCACTCTACCTAAACCACTTAAAAAGGCTTGCCTTTTTTTTTTTTTTTTTTTTTTTTTTATCCTTAAACTACTGGTAAGAGCTTTCACCTAAGTGTCTCCTCTGTCATCTGTACTGTAATTTGGTATTATCCCAAGTGAGAACACAAGTCGCACAGGAGTCATAGCATGGTGTTTTGAAAAACAATTGGAACCATCTGAATATTCAGATAACTAGTAGTTAAATTTCCTCAGTGTAGATGAACAGGGGGGACTTCTGAGCAGTCTAAAACTCTGCTAAAGGTCCTTCAGCTTTTTGGAAGGACATAGGACCAGCAGTAATATGTGTGAACACCTCTACCATAGCTCCCAGCAACCTTACAAACAGCCATAAAATTCCTATTTCAAGTCTGGGATTGAAACAAGTCTTCTGTCAAATATTGTTTCCACTGGTTTGAAAAGCAAGTCTAGAAGAACACGAATTCTGCTGGTTCTGTCCCCCAGAATTTCACATATTTTTTGTTGAGCCTATTTTCTCTACAAAAATCTATGACTTTCTGAGAGTCAGAATAGGCAAAAAATGCACCTATTTGAATGTTTCAAATAATTCTTGGTAAGACCTAGAAAGGAATGGAACAGTGGAGGATGTTCAGTTGCTTTGCAGTATGTGTTAAATCTTGGTGCCATTTGTGATGCTGCAGCACTCAGCCTTACATCTTTGCTATATTTTTCTTCAGAGGTGACTTAGCTGAATTGCCCCTTTAACCCTCCTTATCTTCACCTGAATTTTCCCCCTTGCTCTGCATGACTCTGCAGTAGAATCCAGAACCTCAGATGGATCAGCAGCTTTGGAAAACCTGTATCATTCTTCCCCACTGCCCTCAGACATCTGTCATTGGCCAAGAGTTCTCCACCACTGAGTTCCATCTCATCTCATTCTACAGTCTTGTAACTCAGCAAAAATTATTTATTCATGTCACTATTGGGGTAGGGTTCGGCCTACAGAAGAACTTCACTGAGCTATATGAACGATGTAGGAGAGTTTCTGTTGCTGAAAAATTTATAGTCAAAAGAAACAAATAGTGAGGGAAACACAGTATTTTTGTCATATTTTTTCTGAGGTTGAGTGGGAACATCAAACTATTGCCTTCTGTTCACACAAGAAATCTCTGATGTTTTAAAATACTCTGCTTCCCTGCCTAGACTACAAAATCACCTTCCATTTCATCAAGGTTTTGTATTATGCAAATGTGAGAAGACACTCATATTTTAGATGCTCCGATTCATTCCCAACCTTCATCTTTAAACAGATTTATTTGTCGGGTGGTTTGGTGAGTTTTTTGTGGTTTTTTTTTTTTTTTCCTTTCCAGTTTCCAAAATTGTTTGCTCTGATTTCATGCTGTTAAAAGAAAAAATCTGCCATCACCTTCACGTAAAATTTTGTCTGTGCTCCTAATTTGTCTGCTTTCTCTGTGCTTTGGCCACTAGAGGGTAGCACAAACAGCCTCCTGGAGCGAAGGTCCAAGGACCCCCAGGAGGACCACGGGGAACAGGAGAGGTGGAGCAGGGTGGTGAAGCAGGAACGAGGGGCTGTGGACGGAGCTCCTTGCCTCTACTCCACTCAGCAGTGAAGCCACCCCTGAACCAGGTGGGTGTAGACATGGATCATTCCTGTTAACCAAGCCTAGGTGTGGTTTTGGGGAGGTAGAGAAGGGTATTCGTGCATATATATTAATGATTTTCAGCAGAGGCTGGTTTTGTTTAAATGAGGATCTGTTTGTGTTTAACCCTTTGGGCAGCATTCATTTGGATCTGATTGAGAGTGCACAGGACATTAATTGTAATCTTTACAGGAACAAATTGGATAAACTCAATGATGGTTGAATTAATGAATGTAATATTGAAAAAAAAAAAAATTAACCAAAACATATGAAAGAAATGGGAGTAGCGACAACATGCCTCTGTAAATTCACATGTACAGTAGCCTGAATTCTCTGAATTGTTTTGAAATTTTGGTCCCATTAATAGCCCTCTGGCTTATAAGTCACATCACTGCCTCCTGACTTTGCCTTGAGAAATTTATTATATGTCAGTCCAAGGCATGAAAGGTTTACACCCCAAGCCTGAAGCATAGCCCAAGACTGAGAAGAAAGACAGGAGATAGCAGTTCTGGAGATAGAGTAAATTTCCTGTGTAGATACTAAGAAACAGGTCAGATCCAGTGTAGAAATATTCTCCCTTCTACTGAAAATGAGAAGCAGTAAAATACAATATCCAAGTGAGGATTCTGTCCACCTTGGCTGTCCAGATCAGAAAAGAGGGTGAAGAAGCCAAGTCAAAGAGAGTGAAAACACAGCTGTTTTGTATACTGACCTTCAGATATTCTGTAAACTTTAACTTTAACTTGAAGAAGTGAAAAAACAGCAGCAAAAAACTTTTAGGAATGATCCTACAGAACAAAACCGGATGCAACAGCTGAGCAAGGCCTATTATAAAGCAATTTTCATAAAGTGTCTACAGTAGGCCAAGGAACTGCAAAGAAAAAAAAAAGATAAGAACAGACGGAAAAATTATATAACAGGTTGTAGATCATCAGTGTGGGTTTTTTGTTGTTGTTTTTTTTTTTTCCTTCTCAGCAGCAATGAATCTGGTAGTAAAATCAGCAGAAAAGCAGTGTACGGGTCCACTGATGGCAAGAATAAAGCAGACCCAGGGGAAAGTCTAAATGGACAATAATTGCAGGTTATTATATATTGTGCTACAGTACAGTGGAAAGCTGGTCAGCTATTAGCAAGTTTGGAAGGAATAATCAAGAGGACAGAGAAGAGTTTATAATCTTTCAAACTCAGCAAATCAGAGGCAAGTCTCCAGAGCTGAGAGATGGAAAAAGAAAGCAGTGATATGATGCACCACGGCTGTATCTCCACTGCTGAGGAAGGAATTTGTCTAAATATGATTTTTTAAACCACTGTGGCCTGCAAAGCTGTGTTTAGATGGGGTTCCTTGGCTGGGTGCAGAGGTGTTCTTGGTTAATGGACACAGCACCTCAGGAAAGTTATTTAGTCATTTATTAAGGCTTCAGGCTTTTATTTACCTATGTTAAACACTTTGAGCAAAATTGAGTTTTTTCAACATAGACATCCACTGTCACAGAAACAGCAGTGGGACATCCCACTCTGTCCTGGGAGTCCTGTGTTGTATCTGTCTGCCTCAAGAACCTGTCTTAGCTTTTGTAGGGTGCTTGAGAAATCACTGGGTACCTGTGGTGTTCAGACACACACATCCTATCCCCAGATACATGGGTTTGTGAATCCAGTGGAAAATTATAAACAGCTCCTAAGCCATCTGCAGATGTCCATCTTTCTGCCTCTAATTTATATATCCTTGAATAACCAAACTTCATCTTGGTTTCCTCAGATGAGTGTCACAGCTAAGTGGGATGAGTCTGGACCTGTGTTCCTCCCAGTCCTCAATGTATTTATCCTACCAACGTTCCTGTGAAGGAAGGAGATGCTATAAATCCTCCCTGACATATGGGCAACAGAAACAGTCACGCAGAGGGTTTGTGCTCAAGAAGGAAATTGAGTCTCCGTCTCCTAGATTGTAGCTGTTGAATTGTTCCCTCTTATGTTGTTAAAACTGATTGCCTGCACAACAGACAAAGGTTTAAAAAACAATATTACTACTAATTAGATTCTGCTGCATTCATTTAGTTTAACACTGTAGATTATTTGTATCTCTTTTTTTTAATGCATCTTTGTCAAGTCCGTTTTTATTTGACATATCTTAATTCCATTATGGCATTAGGAAAAGAGGGAGACAAGAGCCCAACTTTTCTGCGATTATTTCAACTCCCACTATACAGCAGATGACTGAGAAATCCTAAAGATGAGTCAGAGTATGAAATAGAAAGGGTGGAGAGAATGTTTTAAATTAATGGGTTGCTGAAAAAATATCTGACAAAAAAAAAAGTTAAAGAAAAAAAACAACAAAAGAAAGATATTCACAAGTTGTTTTTAAAGCCTTTCTAAGTCAGTAAAAGTATCAGTGTATCTCCATGTCAAAGAGAAAAAAATGTGTTGGAAAACATATTTTTCTTGATTAATTTTAATAAAAGATTGAAGAAAGAATTAAATCACTTAAGTGTAATGCAGGAGAAATTTGCATTGTAAGGTATTACAACTCAGTTTTAACTATGGTATTGCTGCTAATGCAAGCTTAGAATAATATTTATCTAGGGATCTGAAAGGGAAACCCTAGTGCCTCAGGAAATGGAATGAGCCAGTATAAGACCTCTTTCCTTTTCCACTTCATGCCAATTACCAAGTAGGACTCTGCTGAGGCCGTGAAGGATATTCTGATCTTGCAGATGCCTTCTTTCAAATGAGCTATCAAATCAAGTCCTGACTATTGATAGTTATTGAAGGTCTCAGAACCTGTCCTACCCAAGCTCCAAAAGGAATAATCACAGTTACCCTCCATATACTAATCCTTCATTATCAGGCAAGGTGTGGGTATTCTCAGCTCAGTCAGAGAGAAAGAGAAAAGTTTTATAACCAGGCGTCAGCCTGGGAAGCAGTTGGGAAAGAATGTAAATAATTCTCTAATCTCTCTTGTTATTCACATTGTTTATGGATATGCTCTGCCACCGTGTGTCATTCACTGCACACCAATGGTGTGGGATGTTTTTACTCTAAGACCAATGAAATTAGTCTTCTCAATGTTCTCTATATATAGAGTGGTACATTTGAAATAAGGAGAGAGTTCATTTTCTTAGCCTTCTGATCTGGAGTTCTTTGTTCCCATCCTGCTCAACAGTATCAGCAAGGAGAAGTTTTTCCTTGAATCACAGATCTAAAACTCTGCCTGGTTGCTATCTGCTATTAAATAGACACTGTTCAACACAATCTTAGTTCTCTTGGGACCACAATTTTGCACCTCATCTGTGAAGGCCGTAGCACTGCACTTCTGGGTTATTGGTTGAACACAGAACTATGGAGGAGATTTTCCAAGGGATCTGACAGGTGAAAAGTGATGCTTTACATACAAAATTCAAGCATTTCAAGACATACTTTTTAGACAATCAGAAATAATAGTTGTAAAAAATTTTAGCTCGGACTCAGATACACATAAGAGTGGTCGAGAGCTACTGTTATTAATGGGAAACAGGGACACACTGCATTGATTGCCAAAATGTTCTTTACCAGGAGAGTGCTTTCCATCAGTGAGTACCTGGAAGAGTCTGCGAGAGGCAAGAAAGTGACCAACTATAGAAATGTACTGCCGCCAACTGTGGGAGAAGTGGAGGATTTTGTTGGCTATGTAGTGTGATGTTATGAAGCAGAATCTTGGAGACCTTGCTCCCAGATTATTGCTTGAAGCATGGCTTGGGAGGAATCATTTAACCTGCCTGGCCTCTGAGGAGAATCTCAGTCCTGAGCTATTTTGCATGGATGTTGGTTCCAAGTCTTCTTTCAGAGCTGCCTTGTCACATGCTGTAAGTTTTTGAATTATCCACTCCAAACAGGACAGGAGCAACTTTGCCTTTGCCTTCCACTGCATTCAAAGGAGTTTTGCTTGTGTATGGGCTGATAAAATAAGCTGATAAAAAGACTGGATAACTAGATTAGGGCAAATAGGATATAACTGATAATGACAGTGAGTGAGAAGGCTGGCAACCAGGCAGACATAACAGGATTTATTGGGGAAATCAAACGTGAATTGAAATGGTTTTTGGCAACCAAATGAGTTAAAACAATAAAACAAGGGACACCAAACTAGGCCTTCAGAAAATCAAACTCCTGGGCCCAATGTAACAGAAGAGAGGAGAAAGAGAATGAATGATTGTTAACAGAGAAAAAAATAAAGCAATCAAACAAAAACCAGCTCACACCCTAGCAGGGGAGCAGGAGGATGAGATGAAATGATGAATGCTGAGCAGGAAAGGGAGTGGAGCAAATCCTTTTTCTTGGGCTTGAGGCCAGGCTGTTGGAAACAGGTAAATAACATATTGCTTAAACTTGAACTAGCCATGCTTCATTATCTGCATTTTTTTTTTCTTCACCACAGTCATGCTGAAAGTAAGAGATGTGTATGAGAATATTTTTCATGTGTTTGTTTAACAGGAAACACGAAAAATAAAACCAAGCTCCCTTCTTCAGCTCTTCATCTTGCAGGTTACCGGAGCCCATTGGTTATGGAGCAAGAACAGCTGATTTCAGGTTCCTCAGCACCCAGGGAAGATGGCAGGCTGCAATATGTGCTTTGTGTGTTCGCCTTTTGTAGGTGGAGAAATGTCTGTTTCCTTGTAGACTGTTTTACACAAGTGAGTACGGCTAGTTTTTTTCTTTCAGAGGTACAATACATGATGTTGCCATTGGTTTTGTAGTGAGAATTAATTAAGCGTAGGATTAAGCTGAGTTAGATTAGAAGGAAATTCAATCTCATTATTAATCCAGCCATATTGTTAAGGAAAACAAAACAAAGCAAAACAAAGCAAAACAAAACAAAACAAGAGAAAAACCTAACAATAAATACTTCCTCACATATCAAATTTCTCCAAGGTCCTCTTCAAGCTCATGTGACTGAGATTTTTTGGGTTTGGGCTTTATGTGGGTTTTTCCTGCTTCACCTGTTGGTCTAATATAACTTCCTCTGCTTCCACTGTTGCAGGGAAGACCACAAAACAGGAATCCAAAATGAGCCACCGCATACTTTCAGAGGGATGTTTTTTGTAGGCTGGGGGTGGTGGGCATAGGATCACAGTCAGGAGATGAACAGTGATATTCCAAGTGTGAGTATTTGACCTTAAAAAAGATAATGGTTTTATATTGTTTCCTTGAAAGACTGTGTGTGGGGGAGTGAGGTAAGGGAGAAATAAAGCTATTTCCATTTTAGAGCTCATAAAACATAAAACAGAGTGGCCTACAGCCACCTCAAAGATCAGAACCAAGGAGTCAGTCCAAATCATCAGACTCCAGGTGTGAGAAAGAAGACAATATTGCCTTGTCCTTTTATTGAGACTTTGTTTCCCTGGCATCTCTCACCAGTGCTAAACACATAAGGAGAAGAATAACAAAGACTCTAAGTGGAGGGAAATAATGAAGACTTGTGAGATTTTGTTCAGTTGCAGCAATCTCACATGTTTATTAATAGAAGGTCACCATGTGTAAATATATAATTTTGGCTGGATATGGGCAGCATCTCTTTAATTATCTGAAGAAAGAGGGTATTCATTATGTAGATAGTAAAGGAACATCATTCAGCAAAAAAGCAACAGAAAATTTCAAGCAAAAAAAGGCATGAACTGCTATTTTTCCCTGTCTCTTGCTTGTCATTATGAGTCATTTCTACAAAGTCTCTCTGTGCATGTATAAGCGTGTGTATATTTTTACACACAAAACCATAATATCTGTATGACTTATATAAAATCATGTGTGTGCTTCCTTGGTAACTCTGAAAGCAGGCAGGAGCTGGAAATCCTGGGGAGAAAAAAAAAAGAAAGTTAAATGAATGTAGAGCTGACCTGGCTCTGTGTGCAGTGACTGAGGGTAAAATAGAATTTGGTTTCACAAACTGAACTTCCTTTCATAGCCAATGTGTCCTAAAGTGCTTTACATACAGTACAATAAGGGTGATGCCAGGAGTAGAGGCAAACACAGAAGTCATTGTAGGCATAAAAATAGCTCACATGTAGCCGTCTATATTAGAATCTGCTTCAGCAGGAGAATGGTCTTGGGAACATTATTAACTCTATATTCATCTGTTTCCTTATTGCCAAGGGATGTTGAACTTCTTGGACAGCCTCTGAGAGGATGGCTTGAAAAGCACCACAGTTTCCAGTCTCTTTAAAAACCCCTGCTATTATTTCTTCCAAGTACTCATGTTTCACAGCACAGTTATGACTGTATTGGTCTTTTCTTTCTTCCATCTTGGACCTTGTCTGATTGAGTGTGTGTGATTGAGGATATCAGACTGTTATTCAATCAGAAGACTGGATAAGGGCCAACAGCAGCATTACACTCAGCCCTTTCCATTCATTGTATGCATTGAGTCATGTTGCAAAAGAGTGTTACATCATTGCTAAGATTCCCAGGCATCTCAGTCCACCTTCATGCAAATTATCTCCCAGGAAATTATTGAGTCCAGGGGAACTGCTATTTGTCATATGGTACCATAGTCACCTTTCTTGAATACATTCATGGACCACTTATGATCTTGGAACTGAAATTTTGCCACCTAGTTTCAGGAATTCACTTGAGTTAGTGACTAGTCTTTCTGAGTCTTTCCATGTCACACTCTGTGTTTATTGAATGGATAAAAGCATCTGAAGCAGCCAATTTTGATTAGTCAGGAATAAAATGTCATCCAGAGATTCAGGTGGAGGTTCATCTCCTATTTTCTGGGAAAAAAATCTAAATTAATAGATTTTGAAAAAACAGAGTGTCTCTTCATCACTGAGTCTGTTACTCAGCTCTAGTGAGAAGCTGGAAGTCAGTATAGCTAGATGGCATCCCTACTGTGAGCAGCATTAGAGTCAGGAATGAACATTAGAGTCAGTCCTTGTCATTCACATCCTTCAGTTCCAGCACAATGCAAACTTTGTGTCAGAACTTTGAAAAGTCTACTGAGTGCTTTAGGATTCAGTGTAAGCCAACATATTTAAAGACTATATCCAAACTGAATAGCAAATACTTATTTATTTTGTTCATTTTATTAAATCACTATTGTTCTAATTCACTGATTGCTCAAGCCAGGGGGATTTGGAAAACCATACAGTTCCCAGACTGTATGTCTCAGATTTCTTTCCATGGTAACCATGGCACAGGAGCCTTGATTCAGTCCTGAAACTCATCCTGATATGAGCCCGGGGACTCAAAAACACTGTTGGGTCTACAGGCTGTTCTGTACTCAGTTAAGTTTGGAGACTAATACTGCTCAGCCTGACTCAACCCACATGTAAATCAGTTTATACAGTGGCTTCTAGTTTACACAAGCTTAAGTGCAAGAAGAACATGGTCCTACTAATGTCCCAACAGTAATTATAACCAGTGAATGCTCTATGTGGATAGATGTCCCAGAATACTAAGGTCAGTATTAGGGTCCACATTGAGATTGTTCAGCTGGTGTATTGATTTATCAGAAGGCACATTTCTCTCCCAAGCCCACCTGACATTATTGAGTTCTATATTAGAATCCGTGATTTTCAAATCTTCAATACATTCTATGGCAAGTATAGCAAAATCAATGAGGTGTGATGACTGGGGATGATTTGGTATTTAATCTGCTGCTGTCCAAGTCGACTGCTTTAAAGAAAGGAAAAAGGATATGGCAGCTAAAAGAGTTCTTTGAAATGTATACTTATGCATTTGATGCATATATTTGAGAGGTAATAATAAAGATTTTTTTTTTTTTTACAGCTTTCCACACTTAGAAACACTTGAGATGAGTTTTAGTGCTTTGAAATTGAGGGGCATGGTGTAGGATACAGTGTCTTTGAGTCTTATGTGCTTAGGCAGAAATTTTGACCCCTCAGTTCTTATTTTCATTTTAAAAAGTAGAATAGAGGATTTGAACAGCAGCAAGGTTCCTTATTTAATTGTTTGGCATGAAAGAGTAGATCTTTACTTGATATGGACTGAGATATTTTATACCAATCATTAAAACTAAACTCACATTTGCATGAAAGAGCTCTTCCTTTAAGATGAAAAAGCTGTGTTTTTTTCTGGGATGGGCTGTGAAATCTGATCTAAATATTCTGTAAAGCTTGGGAGAGGTAAAGATAGAGGGAACTGCTGTCCTTTGGGCAGCCACATTTGCCCTCTTGGGAAGAAAATTTCCTGCAGAATACAGTCACAAAAAATTGTATCCTGCATCTTCAGTTAAGCACAAAATACTGTGGGTTCTGAAGCCTAGACCAATCCACTTTATGTAATGGAAACTCAAAAACCACCAGCAAGGCTCTTGTCATAATTTGACCCCTTGAGGTAACTGTGGAAGACAACCAAGCTTTCAGGCTCTAGCAGCCTGATTTGACCACATGTCAGTAGGACAAGCTTCCCCAGGCCTGAGGCTCACAGGCTATATGGAGTTACACAAATTCAACTGATTCAGCTGTGTGGATGCAAAAAAAAGGTCACCTAGAGATGGACAAATCTTTGATAAAAATGTTTCATTTTATTACAACTGAACCCCAAAGACAATTAATCTGTTGTTATGTGCAGGGTTGTAATCTCATTACATAATGTTTATCAGCCATGTAAAAATCTCCAAAGTAGCTGATTTCCCCATGACCTGATCCCACCTCTTCAAGGGATCAGAATTCTCTCTCATATGCATTACTAAGAAAGCCTCTCTCCCTGCTGATTTCAGAGACAAGAGTAATAATACACATGGCTGGCATTTGCTGGATATCTCTGGTAAAAGACTGCCATAACCTTACCCTTATAATCCATTCTGTGGAGTCTTGGTTCTTCTCAAGTTGCAAGCAAGGAGACACCATGCTCTCCTTTAGCCAGTTAGTGGGACACTTCCTTCACTTAAAACCGAGAAATACAGTATTTCATTTCCTCTGTGCAGACTGGGAAGAAGACCAGGCATTTTCTATTCAAAATCAATTGCCCCTGGAAAGCAAGGTCTGATTCTTTCAGTCTGGGACCTAGCAGGACTCTAGTCCTTCTCTTCTTAGTGCTTCTCTGGCTGCTTGCCAGCAGAAGAATGAACAGCACACAGAAGCAGAACTACTGGACAAAAACTCTCCCATTTTGCCTCTGAATCTCCAACTGATCCTACTTTGTATACCTGTGCTTTGCTTGACTTGTTCCATGTGCTTGAGATGACTTGCTGTTTATTCTGATGGCAGACCTTCCAACCAGACCAGTGGGTGGAAGTTTAAACTTTAAACTTGCCCCATTATTTCACACAAAAAAAGCTGACTTCCAACTGTGTGTGAAGCTAGTCCTGGCATATCCTAAGTTTCAATGTCAAAATAAGCATGTAAATACATGTACAAACTTCACTGTTCATCTTATGCCCTTTTTTGGTGTAGAAAAATTCACAAAGGTCGTTACATCTTTATACTCATTCCATTATTTCCTGTCACAACACAATAGATGGTAGTGATAGGAGGTTTCCATGAGCACCCACTGTAGATGGAGCTGCAACATTTTGTTCAGACTTAGATTAATTCAGAGCTGCGGAATTATGGGAAGTTTCAGAGGTTACTCCAGTATGGACTCTGGAGCTGCCTATGTGTTTTTTGCCATTTCTCCCCATGCATGACCTCATTATGCTTTTACCCCTCCAGGCTCTTGCATCTAGTTTTATTAAGTGTTTAGGCCTTCCTCAGAAAAGCCTCAGTAGCCCTACCTACCCAGTACTTTTCTGAATAACTCTTCATTTTTTTTGACCCATCTAATGTCCTCACCAAGACTTTGCTTGTTCTTCCTGGAAATGTAGTTGTTTTACCTTCTCCTACCTGCACTGTGACTTAGAATTTTCCTTCACACCTGAATTTCCTTTCAATTTTCCCTCTCTACCTCCCTTTCCCAGTCCCTCTTTTGACCTTCTCTGAGCATTTTTCTCATCTGCTGCCTCCTAGAGATCTGGCATTTCTGCTTTCTGAATTCTAATCTACCATTTCCTCTTCAGCTAAAGGTCTGGAGAGATGAACAGCCCTCAATAACACCTATCTTTTAACATCAACTGCAGATATAACTGGGGCTCCTAAATTAAATGGATACATGCAGAAAGCACAAAGGATGAAAACTGTCTGTTCTAATTTCAGGCCCAGCACAACCCACCAGCTGGAAATACAGGAAAAGACCTCTTCACCCTCCTATTTCAGTCAATGGAACAAACAGAGTCTGAATCTTTGTATTATGCTGTCACTTGTACTATAACTATTACTTTTAGATCATGGGGAGGTACATGCAACACAGAGTTTTCCTGAGATGCTGGAAGGCTGGCTGAGAGAAAAACAGCTTTCAGGTGGAAAAGTCATTCTGAAGTGACCAAGACCCTACACTTTCCTAGAGAATGCTCACTTGGGTATGCACACGGCAGGCAGAAAACCTCTTGCATTTGTTCCATAAGCTTATTAATGTGGGCTTGGCCCCACAGGCATCTAGAACTGTGAGTATTCTCTCCCACTGCTGTTGAAACCATGGACAATTCAAATATCCCTGCTTATTTCCTTTACTGTCTCTACATGCCTGGCCTGGCCTTCAGAATACAGCTCACTGTACAGGTGATTTACTATTCTGGACAGAATCAGACAAAAAAGAAATAATCAATAGGAGTTTAAAGAGATATAAGAACAGATCTACATTTTATTACATTCATAAATTCTAGGACAGATTTATAAATTTGACCATTAAGGAAACTGAGCATATTTGCAACACCAGTAACAAATAATGCAGGTAGAGATATCATCTATCAGACAGCAAAGAACAGATATATTTGTAGATATGTAGACAAACAGACAGGAAGGGATTGAAATAGGCAGAGAGACTGGCAGAGAGAGGGAAAAAAAATCTTTAAGGTCTCTATGAAATTCTAGCAGAAAACTGATGAGGAGTATTTTTGCACATTTGGCTGCAGAATACCCTCCTCCTCTGTCTGCAGCATTTCCACATATGTACATGTGAGGATGCACTCCTACATGGCTCCCCCAAAAACACCACACACACAAACACACACACACACACACATGCTGTCAGCACTTGGTCATCTGCCATGCATCTGAGTTAGAATGAGATACATGAAATCAGCAGCATTAATGCTGGACCCTGACTGTCATTCCCTCTGGGCACTTGGAGAATAAAATAGGAGCGAGAATGGGTTTTATAAAACAAGTATTCACTCATGCAAATAAATACAGCATTGAGACTGTGCCTACAACATGTGTCGTTCAAAGCAAGGCTGGGCATAGCTTCAGAAGTAAAACATGCCACGGGATGTCAGGGTGTTCTGAATCTGAGCTCTGACTTTGCCAATTTTTCCCCTGAGGCTGCAAAGGTCGGTGTGTAAAGAGGCCAGTGATTTGGGATACTAACGCAACACACCTAATCTCCATGCTTCATTCTCTCAAAAGTTCAGCAAGCAGCTGGGTGCCTAAATATGAATTAGCTGCTTACAGTATTGTTTCACAGTTAGGCATGATTTTCAAGAATCACACTGACTGTGACTACAATTCTGGATGACAACACTCTCCAAAAGCTAGCTTATAATCTGTCTTCAACCTTGTTAAATTGAGTTAAAGTCCCCAAATTTCAAACTGGATTAAAAAAACAAACAAACAAACAAAAAAAGAAAAAAACAGAGGGGTTTTTGGTTTTTTGTGGTTTTTTTTTTTGTTTTTGTTTTTTTTTGGGTTTGGTTTTTTTTTTTTTTTTTTGTTTTGTTTTTTTTTTTTGTTTTTTTTTTTTTTCCTTGCACACAAGCCCTAATTAAAAAGAAATTATTCTGGTTGCAAAGACAAGCACTTAAATATTAAGAGCTCCCAGAATTGAGGTTACTTGCACAACCTGGATTTTCCTTTGTTGTACAGATGCATTCTAATTCAGACTTTAATTACATGATCATTCACAGACTAGATGGCATGTGTAGTGCTGTTTGTTGACTGTAGAGGACTGAGGGACTCTGCCTCACATTTCAAGTACACAGAAGAGTGGACTTCTAGGGGCAAATATTCTTTCAGGCAAGACTTCCTGTTCTTTTAACTTATCCCCATCTCAGATCCACCCCTTTCCCTGTTCCAGTCCGGTATCCAATTTCACTTTTTAGCTCTTTCTCAATTTGTCTCTGTTATCCTGCTTCAATCTTTAAGTGCCTTACCTGTGAGTTTACCAGCCCCAGAGATCTCAGTTCCTCTGTGCTTTCCCAGAATTAATTTTCTGGTGTTTTCTTACATCATGTTTTGTGTATTAACCCCTCAGTTTTCCCTGATTTTGTACTACAGATGGTTGCCCATTAGATTTATGTCCCCTCCCATTTTTGTCTATTTTCCCAGCTTCTTCCTACTGAGAAGAAGACTGCTGTGTCTCAGCACAACCTTTTCTCCAAAGCTCTCTGTGGCTAACTGAGCCAATACAAATAAATAACCAGATAATTCTTTAACCCTGTGTCCAAATGATATTGCATTAACTATCCATATAGCTAAATGCTGCTTTCCATAAAAAAACCCCACATTATCCTGTCTGTAGTGCCTATTTGAAAACACCACACTGGTCTGTGATGACCTCCAAGCTGCACCCAGAAGGTACCTGGGAGGCTGGCAAGGACCAAACCTGTCAAAGACTTTGCTAAGATTAAGGAAATTAATACTTTTCTTAAAGTTATAATGTGAACTTGGTTGTTCATTTCCTGGTACATGTACTATCTTTGAATCTGAATCTCAGTCTGTTCCCCATTTGAGTCCCTTTTGAATCCAACACAATGATACTCCAACCTCCTTGTCTTTCCAGATTATCTGAATTTCCCCCCAGCTGTTTCTTTTTCATTTCTACTCTAGTCTCACTGTTGGATCTCCCTGTCAGCCCCTGAAAGCAAAGGGAAGATGCATTCCCTGCTTTTGTCTTAGGTATCCAGACTCCAATTTTTCCTGGCCTGTCCTGGCCCTGAGCTGCAATGACAGGAATAACTCTCTCTACTGTAGCAAACCCGGTGAGAGCCGAGTCACTGGGGAATCTGGTTTTGGAAATCTGCATCTCTAGTGAGCATCTGAGAATTGCCATTTTCCCCAGGCTTTTAATTGGCCGCTTTGGGGCAGATTTTCCCAGAGATAGCAAAAAAATCTTGAGAAAGAGCTTCACCTCCTGACAGCTCTTAGTATCATGCTGTAAAGCATGGGGACAGGAGAGCTTTTCAAAGTATCTCATTTGACTCAGTTCAAACCAGCCCAATTCTCCTATGAATTGTTCTCAGGGACAGACAAATAGCTCCAGACAAATTTTTTGAGAAATAATTAAAGAATCTGAGCTGCATGCTGGTGGCCAACTTAGAGTTTCAGCCAAAACACGTGCAGTTTATCAAAGCTGAACAGGATTTTATTAGACTGAGGCAACCTTTTTAATTGGTGGTGCTACCAGATCCTATTAAAGTGAAATCTCCCTTCCTCACAGGGGCGCTGTAAGCATTAATTTGTTAATGACTGCACAATGATTTGATGATGAAAAGGACTGTATTAACACGAAGCATTATTGTCCCTACAATACAGGCTTGCCTGCTTTCATTACTCATTATGTACAGGGACATACCTATTATGAAAAGGGATATGGAGATAATAAACTTGATATTCTTTTCAAAGGACTAATCCAACATGTTTACGGTGTGTGCAGCACAGGCAATAGGAATATTCTGGAGAGCTCTGTTTAGATGGCAGAATCCATTGTGTGGAATGTAATGATGTGCATGCATATGTCTGCACAAATCCTGTGTCTAACATACCTACAAACACATGCATGCATGCTCTCTTCTACTTTTCTGTCCTCTATTAACCGTAGGTTTCTTTGCAGCCCTCCCTTTGCCGCCTCGAACTCACCAGTGCTACTTTAATAACAAAATTCATTCATAAACAACCACTTTTTTTTTTTTTTTTTTTTAATAACAGCAATCCTTTTTGTTGCCTACATTGACTACAATCCTGTGCTAAACTCCTTTGGATACAAATAATTTTTCATTTCTCTCCTCAATCAACCTTCTTAATCCTAACTAAGGCAGAGAAATAAACAAAAATGAGAACAAAACAAACAAACAAACAAACAAAACACCACCAACCTACACTGATTTATGCATTAATTCAGGGACCAATCTTGCAAATGTTCACATGGGTAATCCTTCCTCAGATGAATAATCCCTCTGACCACAGCAGAGTGATTAGCAACAATGCAGATTAAGGTTTTCAGAATCGGGCCCATGCCCTGATGCTTGTGTTCTCACCCAAAGTTTAGTGGATGATGGTCCCTCTTTTTTTGTTAGATGTTATTAGAGGCCCACATGCAGATCTCAATTATTTCATTTGATTACATAGCTAATATGCCCTGATCCTGTCAGCACTCCCTGCAAAGCCTAACAAGCTGAAGTAAACAATTCCAGCTGAGTTAGGAGACTTGGCAGGATTGGGCCCTTTAATAGCAGTTTTGAGCTGTATCTGATTTGTGATCAGAACGTCTTTGATATGAACAGTCTCATGTTTCATTTAGAAATAATCTTAATAAAAAAAGCTAGCAGAAAATCTGTGCGTACATGAGCTGCTATAGCTAACTAGATCTAAAGAAAGAGAAATTGCTATTTAAAAACAAAAGTCACACGAATTTTTATTTCTTTGGAGCAAAACTTGCCTGCTACTTAGCTTGTCTGTTTAAAAATAAAATTCACATATATTGCTTATTTATTTGGAACAAAACCTGCCTGCAATTCTTTTTACATTGTACAATGGCTGATGGTTTTCTATGCTATGGGTCCAGGGGTTTGAAGTTCAGCAGAAGAATCCCCCTCCAGCAACCTTTTGGCCTATTCCTGCCTTTCTTCTTTACTTGTTTGTTTCCTGGAGAATGAAGACAGCCAGGACTGATGTATCGCTGTGTCCCCCTTGCCTGCACCACACGGTGTTCATTAAAAACTTGCTGCTAGCAAGGGCCTGATCCAGCCCTCCTGGAAGTCATTGGAAAGCTGTCTATTGACGTCATGGGGACGAGGAGCATACTAATGCATGCAAGTACCTTTACTAATGCGGCCAGTCCTGTTAACAACACCGAAGTTGTTCACAGGATTAACAGCAATCAATCAAGCCCTTTGAAAGGCACATTAAAAGCCAAAGCCTGGTCTGCAAGCCCTTTCTGACAGGAGGTGTGTTTATACCTGTGACTGGTCCTGCTGCATCCTTCTGCTCCCGGCCTGGCTGTGCCCGTGCCTTTTTCCAGCCGTGTGAATTTGGGGTAGCATTTCTTCTGAGGAGGTAAAAATTGATGGCCATCTACCCCCCAAAATAAATGGTGTTGTGTTCTAAGAAAAAAAAAAAAAAAATAAAAAACATTCATCAGAGTAAGAAGTAGGAGAAAATGGGCTTGCAAATGGCTGTGGGAGGGGGCTGCTTTTTCCCTGCAAGTACGGGAAAAAAAAAAAAAAAGAAAAAGGAAAAAAAAAAAAAAAAAGTGAAGTGCTTTATTTTGGTCCCAAGCAGATAGATAATTTTTACTCTCCTGGAAAAACTGAAGCCTGTTACAAAAGACCTTATCCTTACAAAATTCCTGCGGACTTCTCTGCTTCTGGATTGCTGAACTGGACCCACTGTGATTACACTGGGAACATTTCTCACTGGGGAACTGTTCAGCAAAAGCTGGTTTATAGATAACAATTTCACTCCTCCTTTGCCTGTATCTGTTTAAAATCTGCTACAGCCCCTTGTTCATGTGTAAAGGTGCTTATGGGGTATAGCTTATTTCCACCCACAGCAGCAGCTGTGTTCATCTTGGAGCCCTTGTAGCAATATTTGTGTCCGTATTATTTCATCCTGCCACCCCTCACAGCTGTGCCTGTGCACCAGGGGGCTGTACTTGAACAGCATCCATTTCTAAATGACTATACTTACGGCTCTGTGAAAACGGGGCGTGGACCAGCTCAAAGTTTTAAAAAATAGAGATTGTTATAAAAGGGACACCCGCACTGAGCAGCAAAATTACTCTTTTTACTGGCCTGTTCTTTTTAATTGGTTTTCATTTGGGATAAGCCGTGATTGCAGGCAGAGTGGCCTGCCCGTGGACAAGGTGTTAACAGAGCTATCCCTGGGATGGATCAGTGCCGGATGTTGTTTCACTTTTCACTGTAGTGGATATTTCTTCTTTAAAAAATAAAGGTTTAGTCCTCCTGGTTCTATCACGGGTGTGGTTTCAAGATCAGAAAGAGCGGATATTAGGATTTTTAAGGGACGGGGTGGGGGGGGAGAGGAGGGCTGAAAGATTTTGTTTCATGTGGGTTTTGTTGTTGTTGTCACTCTTTTATCACAGTCCAAGGCACAAGGCAGGATTTGAAAACAGGTGAGTCACGGGGCTGGGAATTTGGGAGTGGGGCTATCTGAGGGTTTTACCCTCCCCGCAGCTCCCGGGCTGTCACATCTCCGTGTTTGTAGCATTTAAAGGTTGCAGGAGTGTGCCCAGGAAGGGAAGACGGGCAGACCAGCCCACTCACCCCCCCGGCTTGGACCCCCGTACACGGCACGCCTGGTCAGACGGCAGACAATGCGCGGTGCCTGCCACCAGCCCGGCACCAGGCGGCTGACAGCCGCTGCTGCCCGTCAGCGCCCAGAGATATTTAAAGAACCGTAAAAGGCAGCGCAGGCTGCCGGGGGCTCCGCACGGGTGTTGCCCCCAGGTGCGGGCCCCCGAAGGGTGGGATGGGGAGGCTCCTCGGGGCCGGTCCCGTCCCTCCCCCCGCCCGCAGCGCTCCCCTCGCAGGGATCGGCGGTGGCCCCGGAGAGGGGCGCAGTCCTGCTGCCCCCCGATCCACCCCCGCTGCTCTGCTGACAGGACACGGGAGAACTCTCAGACACAGGAGTAGCTGGAATAGCCGAGCCACCTGCAATGGGGTGATTTTCTTTTTTTAAGGTTTTTGTTTTTAACGGGAGGCGGAGGGGACGGAGGACGGTGGCGGGGGGCGGGGGGGGGGGGGAGGGTGTTGACAGGACACTGCCTTCTTTATTAAAACAGAAGCCAAATAAAGTGGTAAGGCGGTAAAGCTTGCTCTTTTCTTTTGTTTGTTTGCTTGTTTTTAAAACAGAAATGAAAAAAAAAAAAAAAAAATCCCGGTCAGTAAAACAGGCAGGAAGGTTGAAATTTTTAAACTAATAACCTCCTTCCTCCTCGGCTGTCCCTTCCGTCGGCAGTCACACGTGTTACCTGCGCTCCCGGGGGACGGGCGGCCGGGGGAGTCCCGCTCCCAGCCCGCCCCCCCTTCCCCAACTCCCCGGGGCCTCCGCCGCCTCCGCCGCGGGGCTCAGCCGGCGGCGCCGGGAACAATGGCCGGGGCCCCGCGGGGCCGGGGCGGCGGGGGCGGCGGACACCCCCGGGGCGAGCGACCAGAGCCGGGCGGCCAGCGGCTGCAGCCCGCCCGGCAGGGGAGAGGGGGTTCAGGCCAGGTAACTCGCAGGCTGCTCCGAGCTCGCCTGCTGGTGTTCCTCCGAGCTTCGTCCCCGCACGGCTCGCACGGGAAGCGGGAGAACCAGAGAAAAGGGAAAGGCGAGAGAAAAGAACAAGGGGAAAATTGCTCTGGGCGCACGCAGAGCCGTGTTCCGTTACTGTCCGGATTGCTGTTATTATTATTTGGGGGACAAGGGGGAGTTGTGTCCTTAATCCGAGGCTCCCTGCCCTCCCCACCCCCAGATGCTATGAAAGAAGAGCTGATTTCGTCTCCACCATACAGTACACTTTGTCTGGAGAGCATTGTTCGGACAAGCAACTCCCGATCACTGATGATTACAAAATACGATTTATGTTTCCATCAGAGACACACAAAATATCCTGATGGCTTGAAAGTCGGGCAAGAAAACCTTACTTAATCAATCCCTTTCCAATATACACACGCACATACACACACAGCCCGTATAGGAGATAACGCCCGCACTGACTATACATAACATAAATATCGGCAGCACAAAAATTAACAGTCATTTCGATATTTTTCGACTCTCTTCAAAGCGCTACAATAATATAGTTTGTGCTTTTCTAGTTTGATGTCATCCTCAGTAACATAATTTATATTAAAAAAAGAGCTTAAAGAGCATGCATTTTTTTTTTTTTTAGATGCAACATGAACAGATATAGTAAAGAGAGCTTGTAACATCACAATCACAACAACAACAGCAAAAGCAACCTCTGAGCCGGGGGGTTCATCCGTATCTGAACTGCTTTTTATTATCATTTGCGAAATTAGAATAAGAGTAAATAATAAGTAAGAGGCATCATCATAACAGAAAGAAGTCAGAACACCTTGGGTTTGGTTTTTTTTCCCCTCTCAAATAAAAAGGCAGATTTCCCGATGATCACTGAAATTATAACGACAGCGATTGATCGGAGGGCTTGCAAAGGAAAAGGAAAAAAAAAATCATCATCATTGGTCCTAAAAACGCAACCGTTCCCCTTTGCTCACTTGGCACAATAGAAATTGACTGTCTCTCAAAGAGCCATGCGCCTAGTGCTATTTATAGCCAGGGGCTGTGTTGGAAGATACCATTAAGCCTCTGCCGGGCAGACAGACAGGGGGGTGGTTGGATGGGAGGAGGGGGTTTAGCCAGAGTAGAGGCAAAAGCAATCCCCCACCCCTAGCCTCCCTTCCCCGTACACACACACATCCACACACTCACACCCCACCCCCTAGTCTGGCTGGGAATTTGAACCGATCCAGCCTGTTTAAACGGAAAGGACACAGATCTTCAATGTAAAAAAAAAATCAGATCAGACCCAGAGAGAGAGAGAGAGAGAGAGAGAGAGAGAGAGAGACAGAGAGGGAGGAGTGTGTGTGTGTGTGAGTGTGTGTGTGTGTGTGTGTGAAAGAGGGAGAGGGAGCGAGAGAGCGAGAGAGAGGGAGAGAGAGAGGGAGAGAGAGGGAGGGAGAGAGAAAAGAAGAGGGGGAAAAAAAGGAAAGAAGATTTTCTCTATGTATATAAAGATGGCCACGTTAGCAAACGGACAACCAGACAATACCAGCCTGAGTAGCAATCACAGCAACCCCAGCACCAACGGGCATATGAACGGATTAAACCATAGTCCCGGAAACCCATCCACCATCCCAATGAAGGACCACGATGCCATTAAGCTCTTTATTGGGCAGATCCCCCGTAACCTGGACGAGAAAGACCTCAAACCGCTCTTCGAGGAGTTCGGGAAGATCTATGAACTGACGGTGCTGAAGGACAGGTTCACTGGCATGCACAAAGGTGAGTTACCTCCTGAACTTTCCCGGGAGAGATCGAGAGAGAAAGGCAGGCTCCCTCTCTCTCCCTAGCTCTCTCTTTCTCTCTCTCTTTCCTTTCGATTTCATTTCATTTTATTTCATTTTTGGTTGGCCCGGGGGCGGAGGCGGCAGGCTGGGGGGGCAGGGAAAGAAATAATAGACCCATCCTGGGAAGAGAGGAGCGAGAGTCAGGGCAGGGAGTCAGCTCCGTCTGGCTTATTTATTAGTATTTTTATTTCTTTCCCCGCTTTTTTGGGGGGTGAGAGGCAGCTCCCGGGGAGCGCCGGGCGAGCGGCGGCGCGGGCGCGGGGCCGGCGGCAGCTGTCCGCGGTGCTGAAGCCGGAGCGAGTGCTCTGTATTTACCTTCGGGAGCCGCTCTTCGTCAGCCCAGGGGTGTGTGTGTCCGTCTGTCTGTCCCTGGGTTTGCTGGCAACCCCGATTTTACAACTGTTCCGTATCTTGCACCGGCGGCTTTTTCATTTCTTCTTCTTCTTTTTTTTTTTTTTTTTCCTTTATTTTTTCTTTTTTTTTTCCTTAATTTTTTGGTATTTTTTTTTTATTTTTATACTGTCACATTTATTATTTGTAGTCCTCTACAAAGCAAGAAGTGGAGGAGAGTGAGTTGCTCCAGGGGGACTATTTCATTTTGGTCCTATACAACACGGGAACAGGGATATAAACAACAATAAAGAAGCCCATCTCAAGTGGGGCAGGGGTGTGTGCACAAAATCACGGAATGTGTGCTTGTGTGGGAAAAGGCAAGACAGAAAGGACAGGTGGCAGCTTAGTTCCAGAGGGAAGAATTCTCTGACCAGGCATATTCCAAGCACTACTTTAATGTGCCTGTAGTCCATGCCGGGAACTTTTTAGGTTTTCTCTAAAGGTAGTGGCGATGTACTCCTCACACGATGCCTCACTTGCTCCATCTCTGCCTGCTCATTTCCCTGCTCAGCTTAGGCTCTCTGGAGGTGCCTATCAGATTAGATGGTGCTCCGTTTTGGGGGTGGGGGAGGGTGTGTGTAGTGGGGGAGAGATGCTCAGATTCTGGGGTAAGAAAGTAGGACTTGCAGGGAGGAAGTTGAAGCTAATTTGCATGGTAGCCCCTCTTAGAAACAAGAGAAAACCAGAAGTGATATTAACTCAGATTCCGTATACATGTGTGTGAACGTGTTTTTATATTTATTTTTTAAAAAGAAAAGGGAAAAGAAAAGACCGGGTCAGAAGTGATTGGGGTGTGACTCCAGATTTAGTGCAGGCGGAGAAAGGGTTTTGCATGGGGCCACAGGGAGAGTGGAAGTTGTATCTTTTACAGGACAGCTTCAGTACCAGTGTCTAGTCCAGCTTGGCAGACTCGTGGCAGTGACAGTCACCAGTAATGGCATTACTGGCTTCCCAGCTTTCCAGATGCCTTGGCGAGTTGTAAATCTTAAACTTAACGGCATGTTCAGCAGGCATCTCTTCCCCCTTCCCACTCATTCCCTTCCTTGCTTCCACTCTCAGGAAATGCAAATAAAAATATACCCTGACAGTGCAAAGTACCAGTTCTACACAGGCTAGAAAAAATGTGCAGGGCTTGGGGACTAGGGACTCAGTCTAAGTTATAAGGTATTTCTCCCATCCTTACTTGCCGGTCGCTTCAAACACCCTTCTCATTTTTAAAATGATCAGTGCAGCTCTTTCGAACCTTGCTTTCTTTTCAGACTGTCTTCCTAGAAGCCACAGCAAGGTCTGATTGGCATTATTTAAACATGACACTCATACTATAATAATTATTAATAATAGCAATAAAAATAATAGTAAGAAGTGCAGTGAAGGAAAGGTCCTGAGAGATTTCGTCTAATAGTGAGAGTAGACACTGAGCTCATGTGTGTGTGTGCATGTGTTTGCAAAAAATTATCTAAGGTTTCTGTAAAATAAAAATAACAGCAGTAAAAGCTACACCGAAGAGAATCAGTCAACATAGTGTAGAGGAAATCTTTGAGCTAACACTTCGATAAAGTATTTTTTTTTTTTTTTTTTTTTGGTAGTGGGGGGTTACTGTGATTTGTTGATGAGATTTTATTCTTTTGTTATGCTTTGTCTAAACCTGAAATTAATCATTCCGTGTGCTAACTTCAATTTCTATTTCACAGATTTGAGTTCTCCCTCTTTCAGTTCAGTGTTGCTTTTACTGTATGCCTGTATTCACAGAGACAAACTCAGGAAGGGGGAGAGAGAGAGAGAAGGGGAGAGAGAGAGAGAGAGAGAGAGAGAGAGAGAATGGAGAGAGAGAGGGATCATTTATCTTGCTTGGATGTGTTTAACACATATCCCTGAATTAAGCAAGATACTAACTTCATTTCCCTTCATTTCATTTCTGTTGTAAAGCTGCAACCTAGGAAAAAAGCCAGGTGGGGAATCTTGTCACCTCATCAAACCAAATTGCATGAGTGCATCTCAAAACAAACAGTCATTTTTAACATGCTATAAGTTTTGGACTTTGGAAAGAAAATTTATGATGATGATTGTTATTTTGCGGGCTAGGGTTTGAGCAAGGCTTCAATAGACACTGAGTTGCCAGCATTTCAGAGATCGGTTTTATTTAGTACATCCGAGAAGAGTTTGAACTCCTTTCTAGCGATGCCGCTGATTTATTAGCTAATCCTGATAAAAATGTGCCTCTGGCTACCTGGAAAAAAATTACTTTCTTGCCAGTAGTGATTAATTACTATTAAGTCAAAAGGCGTGATGGGGCTTTGAAGGATGAGGGTTGTGTTTGGCTTTTTTTATTATTATTTTATTCATTTTATTTCATTTCTAATCTATTTTTTCTCTCTTCCCTTCTCTAAATGCAGTCATGTGAAGCATTGTATTCACTCAGATGTCCTTATTTTGGCTTTGCTTTGCAGGCGTAGGTGAAGAATTGCATAAAGATAGTCCAACTTGGCTCACAGGGGTAGGTTGGCAATACAAAACCCCAAGATGCTTTCCATAAGAGATGCATAATGCTTATACATTAATTGATCCATCACTCTCAGTTGATTTCATTCCTAATTCAGGGGATGAGGATGTGGCAGTGGAACACCTTGAAGGGTTAATAGTAGGCTGTAGTTTATTTAAGTGTGCGGAGAGCAAACCTTGGGTGTAGAGGGGGAGAAGGTGGGACTGTTCTGGGAGGAGGGAAGAGAGAGGAATTAGCTTAAAGTAAAAAAAAACAGCAACTGGAGTAATTTCAGGTGTAAATCCATTGAAACGAGATCAAAGGATGTGTATTCTTGAAAATATTATGAAGATATCCTATTGAGGTGCCCCCGTATAGCAGGAGGAAATTGAAAATTAAGAACCTAAAGTACATTACTATGACCTCCTCCAAGAAAAACTATCACAAAATGAGAGTGAAGTCCCAGGTTCTCCCACCAGCAGCTCTGGCTGATACCAGTACAGACACCAGGAAAGAGGCAGGGGATTATGATTCTTTTGCAGATACACAAAGAGAGAAAGGGTACGGGGGAAACAGCATGTGGGGGAAGGCGGGAAAGGCTTGCCAGATCCCCGAGAAAATAAGCTTTCATGGCACGAGCATAGCTACTGCATATTTCCCCCATCCTCGCTTCTCTCCACACGGGGCAGGAACAGGCTCCTGCTCTGGTACTTTGCTGAAGGGTTGGGAAGAGGCTGTGTGCTGAGATCCACGGGTAGAAATCTACCGAGGCTGAGCTGACCCACCCACGCGCTCACACATACACGCACACACATGCACTGAGTTAACTAATCACACTTTAACAATTTAGCAAGACATTCATTCATAACTTCCCCCCCATCTTATCTAGCTGTGGAGTGTGCTTAAAGGCTGAGTTACTGGGAGATATAAAGGTTAGTGCTCTCAGGACAGCCATATTATAATGCATTATCTTTGAAGTCATTTAAGGCCAATTTAAGTGGTATTTAGTATAATATTTATGAATTAATGTTATCTAAATATAGGACTGTCCCCATAGGTTTAAACAGTCTTTTCTACTGAAGCTTGCTTGTACCCAAGGCCTGGGAAATGTTTTAATTTAAAACACACAGGTCTCCATAATATTCTATTTAGGAAGTCAGAAGAAATCAGCATTCCACACTTAACTGAGATTTACTGAAACACATGCGGGTGAATGCACTTAAAGTGCGGAGATAGTGTGCACTGGGAAAGCAGGAGTTTGCACAGACTTGATACCAACAGCACTCTTTCAACCCTTATTTAGGGGTGGGAAAAGCACAAATCCCCCAAAACCTTATTGAAATCCATTGCTGCAGTCCCGTGGTTGGGGTGTTTTTCCTACCTGACCCGAACCTCACTCTGTAAGCATTCAATGCAGATAGAAAAATGCAGTATGAAACGAATAGTTTAGTTCTTTTACAGATTTACCTTCTTAAAAGTATAAATAATTTTGAAATCTAAGACACCTCTGGAGTAGAAAAACAAGGCCTCCATTCATTATATTCCGTTCTGTTTGATTACAAAGATAGATAATAGAAAAATTAAAAACCTTGTTAAGTTTAAGGATGTTTATGAAGGTTTTGGATATGTCAGAAATTCAAATGTGCAATGAAAATGAGCATTCCGTTAAGATGATGTGTATGTTTATATGCAGAACTGTATAGATTTGTGTGTGTATACATACAGAAAAAGAGATGTGTGCACATTCATGTGTACAGCCTTTGGGAAATGGAAATGTAGTTGAAAAGAAGCACAACGCAATACAGGTGCTGAATAAACTCCTCCATAATTGAAACATAAGACTTGCCTGTCTGAAAGCAACACATACAGCATTTAGTATGGTAGTAAACCAAACTAGTTTTAGGGAGGTAAAGCACAAACAAACTGGAATAAAACAGAGGAGACTTTAAACCTTAGGTCTAAAGAACATCCCCTTAAAACAATCACAATGCAATTTGATACTTTGATGGAAGAGAGGAAAAAAGCAACCCCCTATTCATTAAAATTTCCTGTATATATGAGCATCTATGTGTTTTGAAAATGTCAAACAGATAGCCCAGATTGCTCCCTAAATTAGAAGGGTACATGTTAACTCTTTTTTTTCAGGGGTCTGGACATGGATTCTGGTTTCTAAAAGCAGCTGCAGCCAGATATGAAGCTGTTGTTACGGTTGTGTCAGCATTTCCAACACAAACTCTAATTTTCTGGGATCTCTTGCTTGCCTGTCAAGTTTTGCACTGAAAGCTGTTCCTCAGCTAGTCCCACTACCATATGAACTAATCATCCTTTCAAGATGGATTTGTTTAAAAGTTACATTAATGCGGAAAAAAAGAAAGAAATTAAAGTTTGTGTGTCCACAGCTTTTGTTTCTTCTCTTACATTTCTCCAGTTTAGACTTACATTTCTTACACTTTTACAGATTACAATTGCTTCTGTCCCTCAATATCTACATATACTGGTGCCTTTGGGCATTTTATGGAATAAAAATGGGTACTTTTTGTCCCTAAAAAAAAACATAGGAACAACCAAATTTCATACTATTTATTTGTCCCTACCAAGGTTTTAATTAAGGGGTGAATCAGAAACTCATTAATTTCTGCAAGAAATAATAGGAATGGAGGGCAGTTTGGTTAATTTTATATAATTTTTTTCCCATATCGAGCCAAAAAAAATCGGAAATTTCAGCACTGAAGTAGAGGGAAAAACTGAGGATCCTTGTCATCTTGCATGAGAAGCGTGGTTCATCTGGTCCTGTATCCCGCATCTGCTAGTGGCCAGTGCCACCGGCAGGGCTTTCTTCAGCAGAGAATTCAAATTGCATAGCATAATAAAAGCCAGGCAGGTGATGGAATAGTCTTTTGACGGAGATTGTCGGAAAGCACCTGGAAATTTTGTCTGGGCAAAGAGTGAGCGAGATTGCGGGAAGTGTCTTGTGCTCAACCGAAAAGTGGTTTGTACCTGTCAGGGAGGGCAGGCAGAGAACTCTCTGTCCATGGTGGTGAAGAGCTAGGGACAGAAGGGTGATCAAGGAGGGTCTCCTCCAGCCTAAAGAGCTGGAAGTACGCAGCCACATTTTTCAACAAGACATCAGGGTGTTTTTATATCATGCATACCCTGTGTGCATGCACACCAGCCAGCCGCACTGACCCGACAGACCATAGCGACACTAAAGGAGCTGTTACTGTCCCTCCCGTCAATCAAGTGTGAACTGAGGTGGTTGTATGTGACAGGCAGTAATGGTTCCAAGGGAGAAAAAGTGGGGGAGATGATCTAGGCTGTTGGACCGCTTACCTGCATTTAAAAAAGAGAGAAAGCATCAGATGCCCAAAAACCCATGCAGGTGTTAGCTCTAGCTTCAAAGTAATATTCCAAAAAAGCAGGGGGCTGCAAAGCTCAACATGACCTGTCCATCAAGCACTGTATAGTTTCTGCCCCATAACAGTTTGCTCTAAGCAAGTGAGGTATTAAGGAAGCTAAGTTGAATCCTGACTTTAACAAATAGCTGGTGCTTCATTAATCCCTGCGTCACCTTTACTTCGGGAGCAAAGGCCTGTTACCTGCTTGCTGGACAGAGCGCAGTGAGAATTCTGCCATCGCTTAGGTGGCTTCACATTTGGAAATCCTGCTGCAGGTTTGCACTTATTCAGTGTTTTACATTCCCTTTAAAATTCTGGATTTGGGGTTTACATAGCAAACCTCAACACTTGCAGCTACTGCTACTAATTTCTGTGCTTGCTGGCTTGTCCCTTAACTTAGCTTTACTTCTGTAAGTGAAACTAAAACTAAAACAAAGCTAAGGAATTGACAAAAGCCTGATCTCTGCCTGATCTCTACATTTCCCATTCACTCTAAATGCTCCACCGATGCTTATATGACTGTTGCCGGGGTTTGTCATGGTGGACTGACCCTTATGTATTAAAATCTGCTGCAGAAAAAGGGAAAAATATTAACCAGGGTGAGTAAAAGTTATGATTTTCTTCCACCATTGCTCTGCTTATTGAGCTGGGGTATACATCTTTCCTTCTACCTCCCAGGGAGCCATCATCACATTTTGGGGATCTACTGAGTCATTTTATCTGCGCTGCATCTCTTGGTGTGGTCTGGAGTCAGGATGCCACCACAGAGATTGCATTTGTTTGCTTTTGTCACTGTGAGCCACAGCCTGAATGCACATACAGGTGAATGCAGCTTTTAATGTGCATTCATTATATCCAACTGACATCCCCTTGAAGGAAGAGAGGGCTTATTATTGTCGCTCCTTAAAATAAAGATGGATGAGAGCTCTAAACCTCTCAAATAAAGTGCCTGACCATATGTAGTAGCTAAAAATAAATCATATACGGCCATCTATTCCATGTAAATGAATGGCAAGACATATAGATATAGACATTGTGTTAAGTTTGTCAAGCAGAAGCAGCCAAAAATATTGATCAAGGCAAGGGGGAAAAATTGATAATGAACTCGACTCCAAGAAGACTTTAATTGACAGTGACTTCTGTGAACCAGCTTTGGACAGTATATATAAACTGACCACGATGTAACTTTATTGCAATGCACTCTCCTGTAATTAATTGTCACCTTTGTTAAGACTGGCTACAGATCAAAGGTTTAAAGATACTTAACAGGTTCTTAGTAACAAACCCTTCAGATGCATTAGAAATATCCGACAGTTCAGCCAATGAGGCATGCAGGTTTCGATCTACCTCACCCTTATCTGTTTATTTCTCCCTCCTTTGTTGAACACATAAAGTCATTGTTTAACATTAACTATTTAATAGATGACTTTGCTGGCAATTTTAATGCCTCCAGGGATATATGGTTGTGGTGATGGGGACCTTCACTCTAAGGTCTCTCAAAGTATTTTGCAAACGGAAAGTTGTTTATGGTTTGGTAGACCAAGGTGTAGTGCAGACACAGTTTGCAGTGCTGACTATTCTTACCCCTTTATGTGGCTAAGGTGTGTAATTTCCTTATTTAAACCTAGAAAACATAAAAAGAACATAGAAATAAAACAAACAAACAAACAAATCCATACACAAAAAGTGTAGCTGAGAATGAACTTTTATGGGAAAACTGCGTATGCAGTGAGATAGAAGTGTGCCTGATGTTTGTGCATCACACACATGCAACTATTTATTTTATGTGTATGTTAATGAAAACATGTATTCAGTACAGACAGGATAATATAGGTTTCTAAATAATTCCTTTCTGAAAGACAGTACAGAGAACATACTCTTATGTGAAAGTGGCAGGTGTCTTAAGAGGGTATTCCTGGAATTATATGCAGAGTTTAATATGATATGTAACCATTTTGCTCATTATACTATTTCAACGATACAGTCACACTTAATTAATTCCTCTCTGCTTTATTTGTACATTGCATCTGAGCCTCCAAAATATTTTAGAGGCTACCAGGCTGCCTTCCCAGTGCACTGGGACAGATAACTCTGGACATGAAGCTTCTTCAAACAGAATAAAAACGAAGCTTTGCAGACAGAGTTGGTCTGATGAGATCTGACTGCATATTTGGCCAGTTCTAATTCAAATGCCTGTGTATATACTACACAGGGACTGTGTATGCCTGTACGTATCGAAGGGGCAGACTTATATTTGCACATAGTTCCTCTCCTTCCCAGTCCCTAAGGATAGATTCGCATCACATAATATGCATCACTCACTGCAAACGCACACAAAAATATCTTTGCCGGACTCAGTAGCTTCTTGCAGGTAGATGTATAACGCAGCATCAGCCTAATAATATCCCTATAAAACAGCGCTTCCTTCCTAGGATCGAGAAGGATGAAGGTTGTCAGAAGATCAAAAGATATATCACAGTGTGCTTGTAGAAATCCCCTGATTATGTTTCCTCTCTATAATGCTCTAATTCACTATTTGATCAATTGTAAAAGGGCCAGTGCTTTAGGAAGAAAAAAAAAAAGTATTAGGTTACTAGATGCTTCAGGGTGAGTGAAAATCTCACCTAAAATTATATGTAGCAATACAGTAATGAACTTATCAATACTTCTTTAAGGAATCTGACAGCCCTATATGAGAGATTCAGTTCTGTGAGCAAAGGTCACAATATAGGTATTGCTTATTAAGAGTATCGATAGCCTAGTTGACCAATCTAACCAGAGACTGTATAATGTACCTGCTGTTAACAGGCAGGGAGGAGAACTATGAAGAATTTACAGAATTGCCCACATGTAATATTAATAATATTGATTGATTCTAATAATATAATAAGGTAAAGATGCACTTCTTTGAAATGGTGCATGGAGGAAGCAGGGGGAGAGTGAGATACCTTTGCCAAACAGATTGAATTGGTTTGCACTTCTCTGGAAGTTAATCTAGAGAAAATTCAGTTTTCTCACCTAGGCTCTGTTTCCTGCTCATTATTTCACTAAACACAGACAGAAACCAGATTTGCTTTTCTCTAGGATTGAGTCTTGGCCCAGCAGGTGCACAAAAGCCAGGGACCTGAGAAACTTCTCGCAGCAAGGAGCATTTTGGTCAGCAACTTCAGCCCCCGTCAAAATAGGATTAATCCTAGAGAGTTCTTTTTCAACATAGAATTGCAATGAAAGTGTTTCATTTTTTTTTCCCCCACACCTTTATCAGCATTTAAGGGATGGGGGAAAAAACATGGCAGAAATAACCTATGTTCAACAAAGTGTAAAATCTATAATTGATAAGAAAGGACTTTGCAGAGCAGCCACACACCTGCCCCAAAGCCTGCTGAAGCCCAGGAAAAGCTCTGCCTTGCCTGCAGCAGAGTTTGGATTGGGCCCGAAGTTATGGGCAGTTCTGCAAGATGCTGCTGGTTGAAGCAGGAGCAGCCGATCACAGGCGATGTGACTGACTTAAGGTTGTTACTCACCTAAACCCAGACACGCAGACCTGGCTCCATCCAAGTTTCCTAACTACTCCCTCTGCAATAGGCTGCCTTATCTAGGTAAGCTAGTTCACTCCTTATGCTCTACCATTCAGCTTCAACCATTCGTTCCAGTGTCCATATGGTAGTTTCAAGAAGGTTTGCATTTCATTACACCTTTTTTTCTTTCAGTTTATGGGGCAAGTGTTTTTCTTTTGTGAGCATTTAATTGCTTTAAAACGTGATTTATTTGATCGTATTCCATCTTCAATAATACATGGATGAGGATGTAATTTTTCACCCTCTTTTATAAAGATATAGTGTTATTCAATTATGCTATTCTGTGGTATTTGTTCTGTTTTGTGCATTCAGAGGGAGCTTGGTTACTTTTTTACTTCACTTTCCTTCTTCCTATCTTCTTTTTATTATTATTTATATGGATTTTTTCTTTCTTTTTAGAAAAAGAAATCTCATTCAAGATACTGGCAATAAATGAGAAAAGTAGGAGTGGAAATGAGGAATGGGCAAGACAACCAACAAAAATCCTTTGGCAAAGTCTTTAAAAGCATACCATTGCCTCCTGTTTATTTGCAAGAGGGGATACAGCCAATTTTCATGCCAAAAAAAGAGTATCTTAGAAATTATTTAACTCCAAGTTTAGCAATCAACAGAGAAGGGAAAAAAAAGAAGTGAGTCAACCCATAGGAACACTGGCAGAAAAGGCACCTAAAGATCTTGCAGGAGACAAGGGTGCCAGAGTGGTGCTAGTTTCTACATTCTGCTAGGGATTTGGAAAAGTTAAAAGCAAATTAAACAAACAAATAAAAAACCAAGGAACATAAGCATTGCCATTCCTTCTGAATATTTGTAATGGCTAATACACCTCAGAGCCGCTCCGGTTTAAATTGCTGCCTGTGCCTGCAGCTTCATTCAAAGGAAGGGCATTATCTGGTGGGTGAGGGCGGGCAGTGAGGATGCCTAGGTTCTAATCACAGCGTGGATAATTACTCACCAACACTCTCTGATGGAGTCACTTAAGCTCGGTGCCTTCAGGCCTGAACTGAAACCTGTTGAATCAATGGAAAGATTCCCATTGGCTCTAGTGAGCTATTGATCTTTCATTTCCTCAACTGCAATATTAGGCCAGCTGGATTTTTTTTTTTTTTTATGAGGGAGAAGGTAATGGCATAAATTTGACATAATTTTTTTTGTGTGTAAAAGTTTTGGTGTGTCTCTCATGGTAAATGTATTACATCAGAGCCCCTTTCAGCATAGATCCAGAAAACATGCTTTCAAAAAACACTCAGTGGGGGCATGGAAAATTAGCTTTTCTCATTTCACTTGTAAATGCATATTTTTCTCTGCTTTGCTAAGAAAGGGTCAATGGCAATTTTGCCAGTTTTCTTTGTGTGAGTAGGATTCAGCCTTTGTAATTTCTCTGTCTACAGGAAAGTCATCATTCACTGATTCAGGATCTTGATTTATACTTTTTTTTTCCCCTTCTTTTAGTGAATCACATACATACTCTTCATTGTTATGGCAACTGAGGGAGCTGCAAAGCAAGGATTTGAAGAAGGGCTGCATCCCACCTTTCTTCTTTAAGGGCCTGATCCAAAACTATTGTTTGCAACACAGTTGGATCAAGCTGAAGGTATCTGCCTTCACTGGGTCAGTAAAAAGAGCAAGTTCTCTCCAGACAAGTGTACTCCTGCCCTCAGTACAGGCAGATGGAATTGGCAGTCGTCGCCCATTTGCCGAGCACCGACCCAACACTCTCTGAAGTCAATAGTTAGACTCTGACCCAGCCTCACAAACAACAGACAGACACTGTGTGAATCCTTAAGCAGGGATGTGAATATCCCTGACTTTGCCAGAGCAAGGTAGTCCAGAAGGGAGTTTTCACTGCTGCTACCCAAGGTGTAGATTGTGGGAATAAACAACATCCCAGAGTCCTTAGGTATCCAGCCACAAAAAATTTAATGTAGTAATATTTTCATCAAAGAGGAGAGTTTCAGGTGATCCCCTACAGCAAAGATCTGACAAACAAATTAATCAGGCTCCTCACGTTTCTTTTTTTAATTGTTTCAGCTGAAACTTTAGTTCGTTCATCAGTAGCAATGTACTTTTGTTTGTTTGTTTGTTTGGGGTCTTTTTTGGTGTTTCCATCCCATCTGTGCTCATGTGTTTTATGAAATGAATGAAGGAGCTGGAGTATGTATGCAGTTATGTGTGTGTTTAGAGTCGATTATCTAACCCCTAGTCTATTTGAAATCATCACAGTGCACTCAAGTCAATGATATTCTGTCAAAGGTGGAGAGGAAGCCTGCGTGCAGTGTGAGTGTGTGAACGCGATGCTGTTTGATTGCCTGAAATCCAACTAAGTCTCAGTTTCAAAGGCCTGGGGGCAGCAGAGAAAGTATTTGTTTGTTTAATTATTTATATATTTACTCAGCTTTACTGACAGTGTTTGCAGATGGGGGGAAAAAAAGAAAAAAAAATGAAGAAGGAGAGTTGGGTTCTTGTTTGGAGGGGAACATGTATTGTATTAGCCTCAATCTGTTCTCCCTTATAACAGCTGCTTTGTGCTGTTAAATGGTCATTTGTTACTGACCGGCTCATTGAAAAAGGCCAGAGAGGTGCTGATAGAATTAGATTTCACGAGTTTATTCATAAAAGGAGTTGCACAATAGGTGTGTCATTCCCCTGTCTTTTCCTCTGCACCCATCCAGGGACATGACTTCTGGCAGCAGCTTCTTAATTCAAAAAGATATATCTGAGCCACCAGCAAGCCAGATGACCCTGCTGTGACAAAAGATACAGGTCCGACTGCTGGGCGAGCAGCTCACTCCCCTGGCTCGGGCCCCTACCCTTGGCCCCTGCTTTTGCTGTTCAAGCGCAGCACCCAGGCTTTCACTCACTGGGCTTGCATCCAAGACCAGCTCTTCATCCTGGCTTCCCAGCCTTCCTTGCCTGGTTGCAAGTACAGGTGTGGGTGTGTGGACCACAGGCTTAGATCCCCTCCAAGATCGTGTCCCTTCCCCAGGTGCTGCTCCAGGCTCGCTGCCCATTCCCACTTGTCAGCTTACTGTGCTCATGAGTCATTTATTTTCCATAGCCAAGCTACAGATCGTTTCCCCCAGCTCTCACCATCACTATTCACACTCCTCTTCCCTTGGTTCAGCTCTGCACCGATGTTCTGCCCTCGCACCGTCCCTTGAAGAAAACACTTCTCTGGTTCATGTTGCGAGTCACCACATGGGTTCTCTCCGATCACACTAGCTCTCTCTCCTCTCTTTTCTCATCTCCTTCCCTAGCAGGTTTTGGGAAATGGAAGCCATGCTGTCCACATTTTCAGAAAGAAAAATAGCCATGGGTAGTAGCCGAAAGATCTGCACTCATGAAATACGCAGATACACAGATACACAAACAGACACATTTCTGTACGTAAACTACTAAGAGAGTAGACAGAAAAATGTTATTTTTTTCCCTCCTTTTGTGGTTCAAAGCTCAGTTTCCTCTTTCAAAGATTAAAAAAATAATAGCACAGTGAGCATTTAATTTCACCAAGACAATTGCACCTTTTTATTTTTGAACTTTGCTTGTTTCATTAAATAAGCAGTTGGCTTCTCACACTGAACAAAGATCCTGCATATGTTTTCCTTTGAATTCTAAAAATCCTGATCTTATTCTTAATGATCCCTGGCAGTCCTTTCTGGGATTACACTTCAGATTCTTGCAAAAATATTTTTTCTTGCTGTTTTGAAACATAACTACCAGAACTTCACTTCCAGAACCTCTCTCTAGCAATCTAAAATTAATGCAAGAAGAAAAAATAAGGGTTTGATGTGGTGTTGCATCAGAGTCTTCTTCATTCAGAGGTAGGTAGGAGGGATTAGGAGCCTATTTCTAGCCAGTCCTCTTACTAACCTTCCATAGCCTACCTGATCCCATTCCTAGACCTTGTTCTTCTTTAGTTTGCAATGTGTAAAGAGGAATTTATGATATCCAGCTTTGCAAAGAACTTGTGTATATTTAAGTCAGAAGTCATGCTGTAGCTTTAGCGGTGATGGTCTAAGGTTATAAATGAGATCAAATTTGTAAGGAGAGGTAATATCTTTTATTAGTCCAGCTGATATAGCTGGGAAAAAAAAAAAAAAAAAAAAAGGACAGACTTCCTTGTGTGCCTGAAAGCTTGTCTATTTTTTTCCAATTGTATCACTCAGTCTAATAAAAGATATTACCTCTCCCAGCAAGGCTTGTCTCATCTGAGGTGTAAAGCATGTAGGCTGGTAATTTAGGCCTTTTTTTTTTTTTTGTCTGTCTTGAGGGATTAGACTTTTCCTCACCTAGGTGGACAAGGGAAAAAGCACCCTGGGTTGGTGTCCCTGTCTCTCACTTTCTGTGATCAGTGGCAGTGACCATCTCACAGGCATTGAGAGGTGCAGAGAAACTCTGACAGCCCCGGTTTTCTGATCCAGGAGATGTGCTTCCTTTTTTGCTGTTCTGCTCCCTTCCAAAGCACCACATGCTCTCTCCTCACCTCTGTGACTGTGATTTATTTAAAAAATTGCTGCGTGTATGTATGTATGTGTATGTGTGTGGGCAACCACACAAATATCCCCAAGCTGCCCAGCAAGCTGATGAGCATTTTCTAATGTATTTAGCAAGTAATAATGCAAACTGCAGGCAAAAAGTACAACAAGGACAACAGGTAAAATTTTTGAGCCAGGAAAGACTTTGGAAGGAAGGTATTTTTTTTCCACAGCTATGAATAAATTGCAGCCCCCTTCATGGCTGATTTTTTTTTTTTAGTGTTTTGTTTTTTTTTTTTTTTTTCTGTTTGTTTGTTTGATTTCATAAACTGTTGTTGAAAATACTGAACAGCAGAAAAGAATCCAGAAGCAGATAGCAGGTTTTCAGACACAGCAGAATCTGACTCGTACGCATAAGGCAGCAGTAGTCGGACGACAGCTATTACTTTTGCTTGGCTTTACTACCAAGGAAAGCATCGAATCATCTATCCAGATCAGGATAGTCAGCTATGCCAAAGGTTTAATCAAATATTAAACATGGTCAGTAAACTTAAACCAACGTTAGACATGCAGGAGTTCTGCTCCTTTTCAAGAAAGCACTCTAAGAGAGGAAAGTTTTCTCCCATCTGTCTCTGATGGAGACCTTTGCATCTGGAGGGATTATTTTTTCAGACAGGGATCCACATAAGTGTATGTCTGGATAAATAGGTGTGCATGTGGGTCTCCAAATGTGTGTCCCTTACCCTGCCACGTATAGACAGAGTTGATTTTTCCCAACAAGTTCATATCTTTCTCACTCAGATAATTTCCTGTATGTTGTTTGCCCCATCCATTTCTCTGTCCATCTGTCCCTCTCCAAACATGTTTTCTCTCTTGCACTCCCTCTCATAATCTCTTCAACAGGGTTAGAAAGGTGTGTGCTTGTAGATATGTGTATGTGTGTATTTGCAAACCCGTTCAGGTAAATGTGCGTATCTGGCGGCTTATTGATAAATAATACACTTACAAAGCCACATCTGCCTCCTTCTTCTGTTCATTTGGGCTGTATTTACACCCTCCAGCTCTTATTTATTCTGACTGAGGACAGTCAAAGGTAGAACATTTTGCAGGGAGTTATGGTTTACAATGTTACCTCTCCCTTCTATTATTCATTCTCTCTGATTTTTATCTAATCTCTCTTTGATTGTCCTGGTGCAGCTTAAGAGACAAAGTGAATTTTTATTACATCATCAATATAATCTCCAGCTAATCAGCATCTGTGTGCATTACCTTGCCCCCCTTTGGCTTTTCATCTGTGTCCATAAATAATAAGAATAAGGGCCGGTTTTTGTCTCTGTGTGTGTGTGTGTTTGTGTGTTGGTATCAGCAAGAGAGTCACAGCTGCACTTTTTCAATTCAGCCAGCTTGTTTTAGCAACACTGGACCCAGCTTTCTGCAGATTGTCTTGACTATTGCCCAGATTAATTTCCTGGTGCCTAATGCTTAAATCATGGGAAAAAAAATTAAAGTGGATGAATCCATACACATCTTCTTGCAGCAACTGAACTTTGCTGTTAATTGTACAAACATTTCCATGGCATTACAGGCAACATGCCCAGTGCCAGCAGAATGTGAGGTAGCCAACATATCCCCCCTATACAGACATTTGACCCCTAAATTTTTAGTGAACACTTCCCACTCTTTCTTGGGTAGGAGGATAGTACATTGCACGTCTTTGGACAGGGAGCTCAGGGACCAGATTTTTGGCTTTTGATTGCCGATATTTTTGCACAGCCTGCTGTTTAGCTCTTAGCCTGCCACTCAGGTCCGCAAATTTTGCAGAGTTGAGCTCCTATACAGTTTTTTCTCCTCCTTTTCCAGGTCTGGAAGAACAATGAGAATAATACCTCCCCATAAAGTAAGACTTGTGCTGAAGTTTGAAATTCTCATCCTCTGTACAGATGCATTGCGAATTTTAAATAGAATCACTCTGCTATCTCTTTAAAATACCCTGATTTGGCAGAGCAAGGCAGTAGCAGTGCCTCTCTGTTAAGCAGGCAGATTTCAGATTGGTTTCCCAGTGGCTTAGGGTGATACTCACATCCGATACACAAACTGTAACGCTTCTGTCCCATTCTGAAGTGGCAGGATCAGTCCTTTCCAAGTTGTCCAAGACTCCTCCAAACACCGTGTGAGGCTTTGATTAAATATGACAAAATCTTCAATTAAAAAAGGCACATACACTTATGGAAAAATTTTAGTCTGATCTAGTGGAGAGCAGTGAACCCTTTGGGAAAGAGTATGGCTCTCTTCCAGATGTAGTTATGGTATAGAGCTGTCCATCCAGCAAAGTGTGTGCTTAATTCACATTGTGGAAAGCCTCCCAGAACGCAATAGGTTCTTAGAGTTGAGCAGGTGCTTAAATGCTTTGCTGGATCTGTGGAAATCTGTAGTTCAGATGAAATAATTAAGCGTAGGGGTGTTACAGAAGCCAAGTGAAAAGCATAATTCTGTGACTCAGAAATAACACTCCTTCATAGCTGTGACAGAACAGTGAAATAATGAAAGAAGCACTGTGTACCTTGAACACCTTGCAGGGTGGATCAGGCTGAGACCACCTCTATATTTCAAAATATTTCCTTTCTGAATTCTTTCTTCATGGACAGATTCTGATTCGATTTGGCTTGAGAATAGGATTTGCTTTAAGCAAAGAGGAACATAGAATATTTTCAGTCCTCATTTTCTGTTTTCTTTTTTATAGCAAATCCTTTTCCCTGGTCCCTCTAGTTCCACTCCCTGTTTTGACAAACCAGCTCATTTATCAGATGGGAAAAGAGGATGGGGGGAATAGGAATATTTTTGGTTGCTTCTGTTTTGCATGATATAATCCCCCTCTCCACTTAGCACCTCCGTAAATAGGAATTCCAATCTGAAATTGGTCACAGTTTATCGAACTCAGGATGAGACCAGATTGAGTCCTGAGTCTCTGTCAACCATCTAATAAAGAAAACAGAGTTTTACACTTCAGACAGATAAATCTGACACTTCATATAATGTCTTCTGATTTTTCTGGATCTTTATCCTTTATTCTTCTTTTTTTTATTTTTCTTTTTTTAATTTTGAATGTTTATTTGCATGTGTACTACTAGGCCTTTCTTTATTGTTTCACTATTTATTTATGCTCCCTTGCACATTTTTACACCCTTTCTTGTCCAGCTTCCCCAAACCCAGTGGCTAAATCCCTTGGGCAGGTATGAAACCACAATAATTGCTGGATAAAAGTCTACTTTGAAGGATGAAGAGCATCCCTCATTTGGAATTGGAAGCCATGAAAAAGAACACATCACTTATCTGAATTTGCTGTTCATTCAAGCACTGTTTATGGAGATTTACAGTTCCTTGCCTGTGCAAAGAGCTCTGTTGCATGGTGTCTGCTGGAGGATTTTAGGTGGCAGTATTAGCTGCGGTATTAAAAATGCATTGGAAGGCACGAGGTGGGAGATTAGTTGGATAGAAGGACCCATGAATGAAGGGTTAATTGCATTCAAAGAGGCCATGGTATGGAGCAGAAGAGGCAATAGGTTTCTTTTCTTCAAAATTTACTAAATAGCTGGAAACATGGTTTAATGAATTTTAATGGGATCTTTCTGAATCCTATGCATATTGCATCTGCTGACTGTAGGAAGTCAAAGTATTGTTGAAAGGGAGGGTATTGCCCTACTTTAGGTTTCACAGTTCTGTATTTAAAAAAAATATTCTGCAACAAGCACTTTATTTAATATATATTTTTCTCCCTATTTAATTCCTGCCCCCCCTGCACTGCAAGTGGAAAAATCTTTCAGAATCTGTGAGCCCTCAATACCATAGATTATTCTACTGTTATGTAACACATGCTTTACATTTATTGAGCCATCTTGTGCTGTCAAGATAAAGGAGGCCTTAGTATTTTCCTTGCTTATGAACCATCAATGAAGACATGGTGATGAATTCTCCTTTTGGTTATATCCGTGTAAATCTAGAGGAACTGACTCTCGTGAATTTCTTCCAGGATTACCGTGATATAAATGAGACTGAGATTTGGCCCAGTCTGGTGGGAGAAATAAAGAAGAGAAAGAGTCCGAGTTCTCTTTCTCTCTTCCAAGTGTGCATGGGCTGGGCTGGGATCTCGCACTGCACAACTCACTTCCACAGAAGATCCAGCAGAGGCAGCAGAAAAGCCAATCTATTTGACTTCGATGCAACACAAACCAGATACCCACTCACACTTTAGAGAGAATAGCTTTAAAGGAAGCTTTTTCCCATGGGAAATCGAGGCAGGGCATGCAGTGAGCTTGTCTCAGAGCAGCTGTGTGGATCCAGCATGTATTTTTTACATCTGTCTTTACTATATTGAGGTTTCCCATTGCCTTGGTAACTTGAATTTTCTCTGTTGCTCATCCTCAAAATGCCAGGCACCCTGTCAGGCAGCTGATAGGATAAGGCTGCCCTACTTTTTATTAACCTGGGGCCCAATTCTCCTTTGGGGTGCAGAGAAAATTGCTGAGACCCTCAGAACAGAAGCTTTGAGGTTCACTCAAAGCCAGCAGGAACTGACATGTTTTGCCATCTTACAGGATTGTGTCTAGGTCTGTGGAAAGAGGAAACTGCACTGTTTTAACTGCAGCAGCATGATCAGGATGACAAAACTTCTCTGTTAGAGATGTTGTAGTACCTATATAGAAATGGTCACACTCCTATATAAGTACACAGATGTACACACAAATATAGAAAATGTGAAAGGAAAGTAAAAGCAAGCTGACAATAGGCACTTTTAAACCAATCTGACCATGGCCATTCTACTGGGATAATATTTTCTGTGACCGGTTGTTACACTGCCTCTGCAGATCGAGAGGGTGTCCCAACACAGGAACCAGGGCTTCCTAAGAGCAGAGACAACCTTAGATCTGGATTTGGAGCGAGACTATCCAGACTGAGAACAACAGCAGGACTTTGCACGCAGGGTTCTTTAAAAAAGAAAGACAGGCATTTAAACACTCTTCTGCAGGACTCCGGACAGCACATCTTCCCAGTACAGCATTGGTGTAGCTTTTCCTCCTTGTCTCCCATCCTTCCCTCATGTGTTTCAGATCTTTCTTTGCTTACAAGCAGGCAATGTGATGCCAGCTTTAATGGCATATATAAGTTAGCCATGCAGCTCAGAGTGCCAGCCCTAAACCACCTATCCTCCTCCCTTTGATCTGGAATCAAAACAAAAGACGTCAGCATCAAAACGATCCTTTGCCAGGTTACGGTTACTTTGTGTGTGTCGCCTTAATTCAGCTATGAGGAGCTCTCATCTTTGTATCATGCCCAGATCTCTGCTCGTCTTAATACTTTATCAGTGTGCCAGCAAGCTGCTTCTATCGTGGATACAGCTGTGCAGAAGCTGTCTGCGTTTTAAAGCATTAAACAATACTTCAGGAGATAGCAAATTGTTATTTCCTTACCCCTCCTCCAAATCTTCCCTCTTCTCCTCCCTTGCCAAGCCCAGATGATGAAGCCCTTATTTTTATGTTAGCTTCGTGCTCAAATTATACAACCTAAATGCGTTTTCCTTCCCCCCTCCGCCCTGATGGGTTGCATTCTCTCTCTAAGGGGTGGAGAAAGAGAGGCACAGGAGTCCTTCTGAGGAGCTGCAAACTAAATGAATCTCATGAGCAAGCTGGGTGTTTTGGTGGCTCCTTCCCCCCCCCTCTGTTCCAGGTGAGCTGCTGGAGTGAACCCAGAAAAGACACCCACCTTACCCAGGTCATTCCAAAGGCACAGCCTGTGTTTCATAGCCCTTTCTGGACTTTCAACACACAGTGTTGTTGAGAGCTGGGAGTTAGGAGACATAGTTGTTTTGGGTTTTTTTCCTAGCTCAGCTGTTGGTTTACTCTGTAGACGCTGAGCAAGTAATTTCTAGAGAAAAATTAAAACTGTCTGTTACTGGTTTTAGTGCCTGCTTGTTTTGTGTCCTTGTTATGTGCATGCTTTGGGGAAGGGGGGTCCCTAGCACAATCGGTGTTTCAAGATGGACACTAAATTTGAGACTGATTTAAAAATTTCAGGACACTTAACTTGTTGGCATTGCCTTTCTGATTCTTACTTTACAAAACTGGATAAATAAAATTTCCCTGTAAAGAACTTTGGGATATTCCCAGAGGTTAGCAATTGACAGTCACTTGAAGTATCAGGGATCAGATCTTGTTGGGCTCGCATATACTGCGTAAACAGATATATCCTAACAGGAATGCTTTGCCAGATTCTTGCTTAAGAGAATCCAGCTTGTTTTGGTGCATAATAATCAACCCACCCCATTTTTTTTTTTTTTTAATTTTTTTTAATTTTATTTTATTCAGTTTTTTTCCCCTCTTCTCCAGAGAGGGGCAGTTCTGAGGCACCAGTACCTGAGAACAAAGTTTACTCCTCATATGTTGCCTTCGGCACTGACCCTCTCCTAATAAGTCAGGTCGAATTTGATACAGGCAGGACCAAGGTCAGGCTCACTTGACTCTGGCTGTCTCATCCACACACCAGATACAATGCTGCCACTTTGTGGCTCCTTCCTCTCTGTTCTGCTGCACACACTCACCCAGTGCTCTCATCCTGCCAGAGAGCATCCCAGCTTTCTCTCCAGGGAGGACTAGCGACACTCAACTCTCACACTGCCTAGTCAGGTATGCTATCCAGCCCTACCTGCCTCCACAACAGGCTGAGACACAAAAAAACCCCTCTGCCAGTGGTCATCTATTGCAAGCCCCTTGTGCACTCCCATATCTTGTCTCGTGTGGCACTTAGTGCTTCCAACTAAGACCCTCTGAACTGGAAGGGAGGGTGTAGGGATGCCAAACTTCATTTCTCAGATAGACGCCACCTATTTTTCTCCTCTCCAGATCCTTACAGAGGTGGCTGATGATTTTCAGGCAAGAAAAAGGTACTCGGGCCACTCTTTTCCTAAACATATTTTCTCTTTATTGTCTGTTAGGTTCTTGATCCTCTTTATTTTTTTCTACCATTGCTTTTTCTTATTTCCTTCCTTCCTTTAAGGAAAAGAAAAACACGTACACACAAAAACACAGCAGGACAGGAAATTAAACCTTTGCACAAAGATGATTTGGTAAGGTGCTGGCTTTTCACTAATTTGTTTTGCACTGATTATTTTTTATAGGGGAGAAAGGAAAGAGTGAGAGCAAAAGGATGTGACAGAGAGGGTAACTAAGCAGAGTAAAATAAAGTCCTTTAATTTATTTGGAGAGCTCAGACACTGGTTGTTGCTTTTTCCCTATACACATAAGAAAACCAAAAGAGCTTTAAACCCACCAGCAACACTCCCATGAATGAAACACCAGGTGGAACTGCTCCCATTTTCCTGGATATGATAAGGATAATGGCTTCCTCCTGGCGAGATTCTCCCCCCATCTTCCTGGTTAAGCAAGCCTTAGCTGTATTGCAACACCACTAGGCATTCCAAGGCTCTTTTTAATTTAAATGAATCCATCCCTTTGTATCAAAAGGTTGTTTCAAAATAAGGCCATAGCAGCTCCTTCAAATCCCTCTTACTCTTTCATGAGGATGTGAACATTACAGCCAGGAAGCACTGGATGTCTCTGGCTCCCTTCTCATCCTCAGCGCTCCCCAGACAGCATGGTTTGCCTCCTCAGAGAGGATCTGCCCCTTGGAGATATTGAAATCCAAAGAGCAGGAGGGAACTGCCACAAGTTTAGGAATCTGCGCTTCAAAAAAGTGGAGGTATATCAAGGATAGTCACTATTTCTGAGAAAGATGTGCCCCAGACAGGGAGATCCCAGTATTTGTCCATGGACGTGTCTTATACTTCCTGGAAACGTGGTCAAGTGCAGTAAGAAACAGCTGTGACAGAGTCCCAGCAAACCTCAGCCTTCACCTGCAGGCTGGGAATTTTTCCACACATCCTGCACAGGGTGGAGCAGCCCAAAGGAGTGAGAACAAAGAAAACTCTCCTGCCCCATCTGTCCTTGGTGGCTACCATCAAAGGATACACCTGCAGTCCTCATGCTGTGTAAACACTGCCACATGCCCCATCGTGTATCTGCCTCAAAGTTTAAACATTTTCTTATTTGCACACTCTACAAACCCAGAAAGCACTGTGTTCTCTGAGGTTGTTTCATTCTGTGTTCCTATTGGCATGAAGGACTATGCACTGCCTGCTCTTATAAGGGAGAGGGACAGCTTTAGGGTGCTGAGTGCTGTTATTAGGGAAAAACAAACCTGGTGAGGTTAGTCAGAGGTGTCATAGAGGAGTGGTTTAGTAACCAGAGGAGTGGAACTTGATTCTCATCCCAGGAGACATGTTTAAAATTGGGATGCTTACAAATCTGACCAAAATAAGGGGAATGTGTGTCTGTTCCAGGGCAGCATTTATGGGGATATTTTGCTGTTTCAGGACTTAAGTGCTTATTTATGTATCCTTTGTCTGGGGCAAAGTTCTGTGACTCAGTTTCCTGGACTGAAAAGCAAGGTAATAATCCCATGTCTGGGAGGGCAGGATGCGAAGCCTAGCTCACGCTTGTAAAATAATTGAGATTGTTTTGAGGAAGGGTCACTAGAAGAACCGAATAATTGAAAAGGCCACAGGAGATCAATGCACAGCAAAATACATAGTGTTTGCGGATAATTTTTAAAGCACAAGAGAACATTAACAAATAGACTATAATAATAACGTCCTTAGCTTTTTTTTTTTTCTTTCAGTTTAATCCTCAGTATGTGTTGGGTGTTTGGGTTGGGTTTTTTTTTTTGGCAGTTGTGATCATATTTGCATTATATTTTTTCATCAACAGCTGAGATCAAGAATGCACTGACCAAGATGCTGTACAGGCACTTACAGAGCTGCCATATTCCAAATGGATACAAACAAGAACACATCCTGTAGGAGAAAAGAAGTACCAGATTGTGATCAAACACGTTGGGTTCCTAACCCAGAGTTGAACTGAGATTAAGACTCAGATCCTTAAAGGCACTTAGAGCCCAACTCCCATTGAAATCAATGGGTGTTAGATACCTAAATAGTTTTATGGATTCAAGCATAAATAACTTATCCAAGGGCAGAGCAGCAATCTACAGCTGGGTTGGGAATTAAACACAGATTGTACAAGTTCCAGTCTGATTTCTTAATCACAAAATCATCTTTCCTCTCCATATTTTGTGCAATAAATCCCCAGCATTCACATCACAACATGGATACACAATATCCACCCCATCAAATAACTGAAAACCTGCAGTGACAAAAATGGTTTTCCTCAAAACAAGCCCAGATACAGACACACATCAATACATTTTTTCTGTGTTTGAGGCTGGCTTCTGCTCTGTACACCACAGAAGCTTCCATGGTTGTCAGAGTTTCCTCCCTAGGTTTACACCCAGGCGACAGAGAGCAGAATCCAACCCCAGCACTACAAATTCAAGCATTTTTCACCTGGCTCTAGGGAGGGGATGGATTAGAAAAACTGAACTTTCTGAAAAGATCAATATGGAACATCTCTTTCAATTACTCTCCAAGGCACCAAGCCTGTGAAGTCGGTTATGATGCATTTATAAATCTTTCCAGGAGGGGCTGTCTGACATTCTCCTCTTCCACCTTTACTCTCCACAAATAATTCCCTATTGCCTGGGATGGGCTGGCAGGGCAGTATTACTGAGGGAAGGATCAGGCTTGAGTTTCTCAGAACCAGGACAGATGGGGACCATTTTCGTCTCCCTTCCCCAGACACTAAAATTCACATAATTGGAGAGGCAGCTACAGAACAACAGGAGGGGCCAGGACCAAACCTTCCAAAAGCCACTGCAAAGTCACTGGGACCAGAAGATGTTGCACAAGCTGAATGTATGTGTTACACTCCCCAAAAAGATCACAGCCCTAATGGACTGCTAGTTTGTATGCAATTATATAGGGGAATGGGGTGGGGGAGCCCTTATGCTGATACAGCTCCTTTGATTCACAGAACAGGTTTAAAGCCTACCCAAAAAATTATGCTGAAGGCGTTGATTTAAGTTCATCTCCTACAAGCCTGCTGGCTCTGATACTGCAGGGTTGAAGAGAGGATTTGGAGCACACAGGGAGAGTTTTCTAGAGGTCCATGAGTCACTACACTGTGGCTATGCTTTTCTGTGCATTTACCTGCCAGGATGGCAGGAAACCTGCCAGTTAAAAGAGCATCAGGGTCACTTGAGATGCAATCTGTGTCCCTCATTCTCCCTCTCCAAAAACCCTTGCTTAAGATCAGGCTGTCTGAAGTTTTATTTTGTGCTCTGTCTTGGTGTCTGGTTAGGACCTTCTCTAGAGGCATTAGCTGAAAAGCAGTAATAGGCTCGGGCAGCCAGGGCTGTGAGTGTTTAATTCGTGTAAGCTATTTAGATGTTGCATCAACAAGGCTGCAGGATTAATGCATATTAATTCCCATCTTTCAAATCTGACTGCAGACCAAGCCTAAAAACACCACTGCTGGCCGAGCTGTCTCCACTCCTGTGTGGGTGTTTTTTACTTAGCAGGTGTGGTGAGACAGCTTTAAGGGGGCACATGGGATGAGTCTGTGTCTCCTCTTAGGGTGTAACAAAATCCACATGACGGTGTATAGACAGGAAAGAGAAGCATGGCCGTTCAGACTCCTCTCTGCGTTAGATGCACCCTCCTGCTGCAGATGGCATGCAGGGGTTGGCTTGACTTTGGGTAAGAGTTTATCACCTCTGCTGGGGCTGAGAGCCCCACTGCTGGGTGCTGCACAGATGAGGGACAAACAGAACCTCCAGCCTCAAGGTGCTGGGATGCCAGGCAGGGGACAGGAGACAGTAGATGGATACTGGCAGAAAGGGCAAGTGTGTGTTGGTGCTGGGATGTTTTTCAGCAATGTGGCTGGCAACCATCTCACCTACCCAGCCACTTCGGGTTCTCAGGCAATACCCAGGGGTGAAAAGGGTCTCAGTAGCAGCTGAAGGGGTTTTGGTCTTGGCTTATAAACCCAGCAAATGTGACAGCCATCCGGGGTTGTCTTCCACCAGGTCCCTTCTTGTCCATCCAGCTCTTCTTTACCCCAGCTTGAGAAATGCCAGGAGGGAAGTATGTGCTTGGGTCTTGTTTGCTCTGACAGCAGTACTGGACAGATTCCTTGGCCTCAAAGGATCTGCTTTGCTGATGTATCTTCACAGAACCTCTGCAGCCCTTCACTGCTGCCTTTAAGGAATCAGGAGTTCCAGATGTGGGCAGGGAAAACGCAGGAGCTGGCAGTATGTGAAAAAGGCTGCAAGTATGGCTGGGGAAAGTGTTCTCCTCCATTTCTTTCCTTTGAGATGACCAAACCCTCGGCAGCTGCAAGGGTCAGTCTCTTGATTTGTCATCGACTGATGAGGGTGAGACACATGTGGGTGTAGCCAGAAGGGACATTTAGGCACCAGGTGTGACATCTTTTGCCCACCAAGCCTGTGGAAGTGACAGCAATCCAGAAGATGCCCTCACTGCTGCCGGGTGAGAACAACACTGTGGGGCAGCAGCAGGAAAAGCGCTTCAGGAGCAGCTGCAGATTACGGGAAGCAAAACTGTCCATAACCTGATCTCACCTGCAGGATCAGGCTGCAGTGAGGTTGAGAAGGACCTGCCATCCTCAGTGACAGCATTCAGTGTAAGTGCCAACCTTATTTTAACCCAGTGGATGCTGTTAATGAGAGGATGTAAAGGCACCAAGGAAAATTTGCATGCAGTGACTGCACAAGGATTGAATCTTTCGGAGTGAAATTTCTAGTGTGAGACAGTCTTGGTAGATGTTATGAAGAATTAATATTTATAGACCATCTTAGCTCTTAGCTGGGAACTTCTACGCAGAGGTACATTTGCATTCTTGGAAAAGAACTTTTTATGAACTTTTTTTTTTCTTTATCACTAAATAGAAATAACTTGTTGATATATAGCATATAATTTGAACGGGTGATTACTGTCACATTTACAGATAATTGAGCAAAGTGCATATAATAGATGTATTTTTACATTGTAGTGGTTACATTACCTAGAAAAAACAGAGAAATGCACATGACTACATTAAAGATTTAGGGCTCTATTCTGCACCATTTAAGTCAATGGGAGTTTGTCACTGATTTTAATGGAAGTTAGGGGTTTATAAGCTCAAGTAATGCAGCTGCTAAGGAATAAATATTGACATAATTGGGTCAATATATTGGTGTCTTTTAAGTGCTAAAACTGTACTTTGAGATACCTATTGCATTTTTTTCTTTTTTTTTTTCTTTTTTTTTTTCTTTTTTTTTTTTTTTTTTTTTTTTTTTTTTTTGCATATTCATTGTAGCTGCAGTGCAGCCATCCTGCTGCTAAAATGCAGGACATGGTGGGTACCAGTATTCATTGTGTAGTAGTGACACCTTCAGGTTACTACCAAAACCAGTCCCCTCTGTGCAAGGCACTGCACACACATGTGTGGAGAAAGAAACTTTTAGTGAGAGATTTGGTGGCTTGGCCAAGGACATGGGGCACATTAGTGACAGAGATTGCAGTGAACACCAGGGACTGCAGCTCCAGGGAGAAATCAGAACTGCACACATTTAATCAAGTCTTGCTTGGGAGGTTTGGGGTATTTTTCACCAGTGGGGATAAAACAAAAGTTTAAAAAAAAAAGAAAAAAAAAAGGTTAAGCTCAAAAATTAATTTTTACTTTTCTATGAAATAAAACCCTCAGGTATTTTATTTTTTGACACATTTGTGTTGGGTCATCTTCTGTACTTTTCATAAAATACGATAACAGACCAAGTCACACCCATTTAAGAAAAAAGTTATTCCCACAGATAAACTTTATTTTTAAGATAATAAAAAAATAAATGTATTGAATTTATCCTTTTTATGTCCTGCTTGAAACAACTTGCCAAATTTCCTTCAAATCTGCGAACAGATTTCCTTCTTGCTAAGCTATTTTTCCCCTACAAATATCAGCTGACAAAAAAAACTGTGCAAGTCTAGTCATCAAGCTAACAGTCTGCTCTCAGTCTCTCCAAACTAAGCAAACAGTATACAAAACAGAAAAGAAATTAGGAAAGAGCCAAAGAGACCAGAACAAAAGCAAAAAGGATTTATTCTCTTAAAGCATCAGCCTGGAGTACGGGGGTATTACTCAAAGACGCACAAGAACCACTAGAAACAGCCACCTCCATATGAACAGAGAGAGTGCTGTACTCTGCCTCCATCTAATACGTGAGATTTATAAGTGCTTCAGCTCCCCAGAGGCACTCAGGCATATTGCTATATATAGGACTGTTCCCAGATTACAGAATGCCTTCCCTTGACTGTAGCATTTTCAGTCCACAGGGAATTTTTTTTTTTTTTTTTTTTTTTTCTTCTTTTTATTTTCTTTTAAAACCAGCTCACTCCAAGCTGCTTCCCTTTGTTTGCTCCACCACCAGTGTTAATCATTGCATGGAAATGGGTTCAATGTCCGGTTCAAAAGCAATCCTAGGCAAATATAGATAAACAGCCTCTCCCAGGAAGCGACAATATTTGTGCGGCACATAATGTGGACAATAGATTTGTTTTCTGAACGAGTTAGCTGGAAGATCAGTTAGGGCTCTGCCTCACATTGAGCTGTGCCTCCACTGAGGCCAGGACTAGGGGCTGTGAATGCTGGGCCTGGGGCTGATGGAGGTCCAGAGGGTAGCTGGAACCACCCATGGGTTGAGGTATGCTGTTTGCATCCCATCCACACCAGACCCATGGAGGACGTAGCTCTGTCCGAGTCAGGCTTTTTAGCTTGGCAGTCTTTGCTTTAACCTGAAGCATTCACAGAGACAGCAACATCACCCTCTCAGGAACAGCGAAGAGGGGAATTGGACAGTGGCAGCTGCTGCTCTCACATAGGATGTGATTGCACGTGGTTTTGGGGAAGACATGGACAGATCCTGCAAGGGTGCTGAACTCCCTCTGTGCAGAGCTGGTTTCTCTTTCTCTTTAGCCTACAGGGAAATTAGTATTTTTCCCTCTTTCTTTCTGAAACTGGTGTGCGATTTCATACATCTCTGCTTCTGCAATCACTGGCCTCTCCTCCATTTCTTAGATTTTTATTTTTTTTTTTGTGTGTGTGTGTGCTTTCCTTTTCTGTCATTATTTTTGTCCAACAGCTATTTGTTCAGTAATCTCCCCCAAGAGATTAGCACACTAATAGGCAGGCAACAAAACAAGAAAGAGAGAAAGACACAGTACTTAAAGGATGAATACTTGGGAGAGAGCATCAGTCTTTTGATGTCCTGATTCCAGTCGGGTTTATTTGCTATATATATGTCTATAATAACTATACATCTTCGTACAGCTGTCCTACTGCTGAAACGGAGATTTCTGACTGCCTTGCAAACCTTATGCCTCTCCTTCACTCACAGAGAGGAGGCAAACTACAGCATTCTCAGGACCCAAAGGGGTACCCTGGCACAGAGAGACTCACATATCTAGGGCAGCAGGACAGCTTAGCTGCAGAGTCAGTCCACCCATTACACACATTTTCCTGCCCTCTGTAGCAGCAGCCCACATCCTGAAAACATCTCCACAGCTTTCACTTTAACCCCATGGTTGCTCCCATTCCCATTTGAGGGGTCTGTGCCTCCTGATGGTGCAGAACCAGGGTTCCATCTCCAAACGCAGAAGCTGGATTTTGCTCAGTCATGGCTGACTAAAAGACCATCATCTGATCTTTAGTGACCCTACTGTGCTGAGTGGATAACAGCCAGGCATTTAATAGAGATGCAGAAACAGGCAGGGGCACTCAGGAGGGAAAAGATGGCTGCAACTGTGTCGCATTTTGCAGCATGGTCTGACAAAAGCTACTAGTGCACTTTTCAAAGAAAGTTTGGTTTTTCAGGCCTGCTCCATCTTTGGTGGTTGCTCTTGCTTTGTTTTTTCTCAGACAAATTCCTCTTTTAAACTGGCAGTGAAGACTTACTTAGGACTGCATTAGGGGCTCTTGAAAACACCCTGGAAATTGATACCACACACTTGGGCGATTTTATTTTTTTTAACAGATTGGTAGGCATTCTTTTAATTTCTCCCTTGTGATTTTATACAGAACACTTTTTCAGGCAGATCTTTTTGCACCCCTCCAAAGCAGTCAATGAAACCATTTGCATGCATACAATTAAGCACAAGGGAGGGGGTGAAAGCAGGAAAAAGCTACAGCTACAACAGCCAATAATTTAATCTGAAAAAATCCTTCAGTCGGCTAATATTCCAAGGCAACAAGTCCTTTTGGACAGAATTTCAAAAATTCATGCATATTGCTAACAATCATTTCATATACCAACAAATTTGGGAACATATGAAAGATAATAATTTTAAATCTAGAATAGTATCATATATTCTGCCCCCAGTTTACCCCTGATCCTACACAGCTGAGGATGGTAGGAGCTTCATTATTGACTTTGTTGAGTATATGCTGAAGTAGTTGATGGGGTGCAGCCTCCTTCAAGTCAAATGGACAGCACAGGTGTAGCAGAATTTCCCCCCATATTCCTGATAATGTGTAACATAAAACCTGGCACTTAACACACTCCAATACCCAGAAATCATAGACAGACAATAGGGGGACCTGTATCTGGGGAATAAAGGTAAAAGAAGTTTGATCAGCAGGAATAAATCTCAAATCTTCACAGTAATATAGGTATCTTAGGTATCCAACATCCTAGGCCTCCTCCCAAGAGATCAGAGCAACTCAATTATACCCTGTGATTCCCATTGTACACAGAAGAGGGAGTTACTCAGTTTGGAGGGCCATGAACTTGTTACTTTTGATTTCAAAGAAAACAAATTGATGTTTGAAGGTTAATAGGGTTTTATTGTCAGCTCTCATGCATTCAGAAAAATGGAAGAGATCATACAAAATTATGATGCTGGACTGAATATCTCTAGACAAAATATATTCAATCATTTCAGTTCAAAACAGTGCATTCTGTTTTGCAGAATTTCAATCTTTAAGATTCAGATTTTCTCAGTTAACATACAGACTGAAAAATGTACACTTAAAAAAAAATGAGATTCTCATCTATTCTCACACATTCTGGAGCTGGTTGTGAGGAAGTAGAGCAAAGCACACCAGACTTGGAGGAGCTAGAAGAGAGAGCAAAACCAAAATAAGAATAGGAATGTTTTTCTTTGAGTATGCACATGGTGCATATAGTTATTTTCAGGGTCTGATCTCAAAATTGCCCTTTAAATTTTTATTTGCTTGCTATTCATTCCCATTCATCTCCTGTAGTTCAGTGAACATAGTGTCAGCTTTGTTTACAAAGTTGACACCTTTTGGAGTTGCTTAGAACACCTTTTTAACACTAAGGATACAATGGGAAAAGAAATAGAAAGAAAAGAAAGACAGAAAAAACGAAGAGTAGGGCAAGTGTGTGCAACACCTCCCTCAGACATTCTCCCAGGCTCTCACCATTTTCAGCCCAAGGGACTTCCAAAGCTTGATGCTGCTCACTTCTTTCTGTGGTCAACCATAATGAGCTATTTCATCCCTGTGCAGCTCCAACCCACAAGTCTTGATGGCCTTGTACCATAGGTGCATGAGATATTCCATCTATGTTGGTGTATCTGGTCAGAAGAGAGAAGAAAAGTAATTCAGAGGGCACGATAAAACCTTGATCAGAGTCTTCTGGAGGCACCCAAGAGGAAATACCAGTCAGAGACCTGCCTGGAGTAGCCAAGGTTTGCCTTTTAGGACTGGCATTTTAGGAATATATCACTAATATAAGAAAAAGAGTGATCACATAATTCCTTGGAGAAGCAGTACCTCGGGAACCAGATCAAATGTCTGCAGTAAAAGCTGAATGCAAGTAAAATTCACTCACATTTAATGTTTCACTCTAAGTTTCAGGGTCAGCTAGATTAGAATTAAAGTCTGCCCAACATTTCAGATGAGGGTGAAGTTTGAGAGAAACAGAAAAGACTTTTGGTTTTTCAACATTATCATGTAGATGGAACAGTGGCGAACCTTTCACTTGGAACCAGCTATCAGTGCTCAAAAAAAACCTTGAAAAAGTGTGACTTGAGAGAGCAGATAAAGATTTATTTTGTTCATACTTTTATAATGCCTTTACAACATTTCCCAAATGAAAGGTTGGGGTATTAAAAGGGGTGACTGAATTTACCAGCACTAGTGTAACAAGTTCCAACATCCTACAATGAAAGATCAATTTCTATCATCACCTTACACAAAATGTTGGTTTAAAAGTTTAATTCCCACTCTGTGCCTCTGAACAATGCAATAACATCCTCTTACTTTTTGTGTTTTCTGGCCCAGGCGAGCTTTGGATTTCTATTCAAACCACTCTGTATTCCAAACCCAAGCTCCTACCTCCCCTCATCCCAGGTAGACTTTTACATCCTTTAAATGATGTTGTTTATTCTATGTGTTGGAATACAGTTATCTGAATATTAATTATGGTTTTAGTGAAGTTCATCGGTTGAGTGCAGGAATTGAGAATTCTTCCTTCAGTTGCAGCCACCTGCCTAGATTTCTGTGTTTATCTGCTTCACTGAGTTTAAATCAGTTTCTGTAAGTGAAAGTCTGTTGCTTTGAGCAGATGTTAATGCTCAGAAATAGTGTACAGTCTGCCATTAGCATATGTAGCATAACACTAATAAATAGAGGCATATACCACCCTTGAAGGTGCTTCTGATTTCAATAGAGAAATCTTTCCCTCCATCCTGCCAGCCTCTTTCCTTAGGGAAGCCTCTGGCATATACAGCTGTTAAAAGTGAGGGATCTTCCTCCCACCCCTGGAAAGGCCTTAGCAAATGGTCCATTCTGTTTATGCTACATTTGGATGATTAATGATATTGTATAGTGTAACTAAATTGTACTGCTATTATCATCAGGTCACTGCTGACAATTAGATATATCATCTCTGGGGTTCACATACAGATAACAATTTTAACTATGTGGATAAGTAAAGGTTTGATGGTGTCCTAATGTTAATGTAAATATTACCACATATTGGAAATCAGTAATGCACCGCATGCGGGGATCGCGTTACACAGCAGCGGCTGCTGGGGAGCTGGAGCTGGTGAGATGGTTGCAACAGTGGTTTTCTCCTTTATCCTCCTTGTTAATTTTTTCCCCTTCCCTAAGGATTTGGAGCAATCTGTCTGTAAAACATGACAGCCATTTAGGCTCTGAGAAACCCAGCAGCTTTCAAGCAAAGCTGTAGTCAAACTGATTTGGGGTGTTTTGGGTTTTGGGAGAGGGGAAGTTCAGTTACCTCAGTGCTCTCCTGGCTCCCTGCTCAGTGCAGGGCTTAGAGCTCCAGCACTAAAGCAGAGTCACTGAAAGAAAAGTTGCTGTTTGAGTATGGTCAGCTTAGCCATGAGAATGAGAAAATCTGAGAAAATCAGGTCCTGAAAGTGTCTTCATGTTTTGTCTCGAGAGCAGATCAGCACTCCTAATCCTGACAGCTGCAAGTAACCATTTGAGAGAGAGGTCGTATTAAGTCAAGATGAAAAATTTGAGAAAGGACTTATTGCAGAAATGCAACATTACAGCTCCTGGCTAAAGTTGAAAGTATATTGAAAAGGTTTGGAGGAGCAAGCATTCAAATTGAACAAAGCCTCTGCCCCTTTTACTATTCATCCATCAATAACTGGCACATGTCATGTTAGGGCACAGACTAGAAATTAATTTTCTCGCTAATATTAAGAAACTTTATTGCACCAATCCTTATCTTCATAAATCCTGATATATACCAAGAGCAAAGAACACGGAAGTCACTGCAATAATATCAGCAGAAAACTGGAGCATGATAAAAATCAGCTTTACGGGCCTTGCATTTCCATGAGTCTAATTCTCATTTCATAGGGAGGAAAACATAGCAATCTGCACTCAAAAAGAGAAAAGAATCACTGGATCAGAGCCCCCAACTGATTTATACTCACAATTTCCTTCTGAGATAGCAGCAGCGGATGTGAAAAGCAAAGACTACCAATAATTCTGTTCTCCTCCCGGCATGAGAAGGGAAAGATTCTCCTAAACTCAAGAAATTACTGGAGTCAGATTCATTGGACAGTGGTTATTTTTAAGTGGCTTGAGCGATCCACTTCCATAATTTCAGGTGGGTGCTACAACCCATTTTCCACAGAGGAAGGCATTAAAAATGAGAATGTTTTTGCACAGAAATAAAGATACAAGCTGAGTTCACACTTCAGTGATTATTGCATACCTTGTCTGCTAATTAAATAATGGGGTATAAATTAAAGTAAAAGCAAAATACAAAACCAAAAAAGAGACAACTAAAAATGCTAGACAATGGTTGCTCATCTTGTTAGAGAGCTGAATCCATGCTGCAGGAGCAGATCTCTTGTTGCTAAATTTTTACAGATGCCCAGAAATTGACAAAACAACCCAAACAAAACCAAAGCAGATCCTAGAGCACCCATGGCTGTGCAATAGGAAAACAGAGATGGTGGCAAGTGGATATTAGCTTCCAACTAATTAACACAGATCAGAGCATCATTTTGCTTGACATCCTGCAGCTCTTGGGAAAGGGATTCATCTTCAAGACAGTGTTTGGATCTCTGGGCAGAGGTAACAAATTTCTGTGGGTCTCAGAAGAAAAAAGCAAATTTCTTCTCTGCTCCAAGCACACCTCTGCTGTAAAATCAGTCCACTCAACAATTTAAGAGAGAGAAAATAAGGAATGAATAGTATAAATTCATTTTTATTCCACTGATGTTCCCTTGCCCAATATTTGCAGTTATTGATCTGCAACTCAGGGAGAAGGCCAGAAACAGTAAAGGATAAAGGTAAGCCCAAAAAATGTTGCTGTTCTAGAAGCTGGAGGGCAGAGAAGAGATAAGGAAGAAGAACAGCAAGAGAAAGAGAGAACAGAGAAACGAAGAGAAAATTAGAAACAGAGCAAACACGATTAAGTTTCATCTGACTTATTGGGTGTATACTTGGAAAGCAAAAGGTAGAAAGAGGAAGGGCAGGGGGAGAGAACATGAACTGCAGCAAGTTCTGTCCTGAGGCTCCATGCAATGGTTTTGTCAGAGACTCTCTGAGGCTGGTGCCACTTCACATGATGTGTAGCTTTAATGAAACAAGGAGGGGGCCAGGCAGGAGGGAAGGGAAAAAGAAAAAGTGACTGAGACTCTCTGTCTCTTGCTCAGTCTCTGCTTCAGAGACCTATTGGCCATAACTCTTGCAGGGCAAATAACAAGCGTTCCCCATCCAAATGTAAGCACATTGGCACTTAATCCTATTTTATAAAGGTTATAGTTTTACATAAATCACTCGCTCTAAATGCACTTTAGTAATCCTCCTCATGCTAAGTTTCTCTTTAAGCCTAACTAGGCAAGGAGGATTTCTCCCACTGGCCCTCTGGACATGACGCCACCAAGATTGAACTATGCTCTCCATCTTTAATATCCCTGGAGGGATTCATCTATAATGATGTCAGGGGCTAAGCATATTCCCTTGCCAGGGCGGGGGAATTAAATCTGTCCTTTCCCTGTCTCACTCAGATCCAGCACAGCTAAAAACAGGTTGTTTGGAGACCAGAGAAAGCTGGTGACGTTTCACTTTGGTGTCTTGCTCTCCATGCAGGTTCCCTAATGTCTGTTAAAGAATGAGCTTAGCAGCCTTTTCTTCGGTGATTTCACTATCAGTCATCCCATTAATGAAGTTTATAACAGGCACTGAGACCTCTGCTCTCTATCATATCATGTCGAATTCACCCAGTGATTCTCAGGGTTACACTGGAAGGACAGACTGACAGACGGAGCCAGCCCTAGGTAGGCAGACAGCATAATGCTTGAAAAAAAACACATTTCACTGAGGAATCAGCTTAAAAGTACCACTGACATAATTGCTGCAAGTCATCTTTTACGTGTTCTCACACAGATGCATCCCTGATGAGGAAGGCACACTCAAGCTCCTGCGCATTTTCCTAATGAGTTCTGTGTTTATTTCATAGCAGGGTACACAGGCTGTTGAATCATCAAGCTCTCAAGGAGCTTCATGAGCTTTGACCAAGTTAGGTACAATTATTTTAGCTACCTCAGAGCAGAAGTACACTACTCCAGCTGTTGCTTTTACTTTTTTTTAGTGAAAAGTTAGTTAGTCCAGCAGGATGAAGTATCCTGCCATGGACACAGAGCTTCATGTGGCCAAAACAGAATCTGAGTTCTTTCAGCTTGCATAGTTGAGCTATCTCTGTGGTCTTTCACTTTAAGCACCTTAAATTAAAGGCACCTTTAATTTAAACCTTTCTTCTCTACACAGATACCCATTTCCATAATATTTCTTCCAGTTTAGTCATTCAGATTTAGTCACTCACCTAGTCAAGCTTTCTGAAGTTGAATAGATTTTAAGAAATCATTGGAGTGGAGCAGGGGAGAGTCAGATACAGTAACACCACCATCAGTAGGCTTATCATCTGAAAACTAATCTAAAAATACCCTCTCTTTACAAGGAGAGAAGGTAGGTAACCAACATTAGCTAGAAGAAGGGCTGCCCCTCAAGCTGTCTTGATCTGTCTCCACAGATCAGTTTCTGGTAATCTGCAAGAATACCCTGAATTTATTGTGAGGAATCCAGAAACCTTTTTCAGTTTTCCACTAGCACAGACTTTACCTAGCCTTTGTGTTTAAGAAATGATTCATGAGATCCAGGTTTAAATGAGTGTCTCTGACTAGCATTAGAAAAGAAGCTGATGCAACAGGAAGCAGCTTTTTTGTTTTTTCTGGCCTTACATCAGGCAAGAGACAGTTTATGTGACTTCCAGTCAACCAATGCAAAACCACAAGTCATTGAACTAAATTCCCAGTGTCTGATTCAGAACACGACTGTAAATAGATGACGCTCCACTGAAATCATTGTTGTTTAACTCTCCCCATCAACTCTTTGACTCTTCAAAATCTTAAACTCTGATTCTAGCTCCAAATTAACATTAACAGCACATAATCTGTCTTAACGGAAAACTAAGGACAGATAGGAGATGAAAAGCTTGAACTTCTCTGCAGAGAGCAATCTCACACCTCTGAAATCCTCAAGCTTTCTATGTCACCTTCAGCTTAAGTGACTGTAGAAGGCTAAACAGGAATGAAATTCACCCACAAACAACATGAAGAAAAATTTTACTTGCCAGTCAGTGACGATTCATGCATTAGCAAATTCACGGGAAGTTCAAAGCTGCCTAGTTCTGTCACCAGCTTTGCACAGCTGGGAGAAACTCCATTTCCTTGCAATAGTAATGACATTCTACTACAAGAGTAAGAATAAATTTGTTTTCTATCAGACAACCAACAGAAATAATTCATAAGTTTGCCTTATGCAATATGGTTGCATTTGGAAAGCTCAACTGCAATCAGTGCCCCACAGTGCAAGGTGCTGTTCATTCTTTAACAAAAACACAAGCCAAGAGAAACAGAAGAGAGGAAGTCATACACTCAAGGCCGTGCAGCAACTCAGCAGCCAAGGGAAAAAATGAACTTAAGTTTTTTGACCACCAGCCCAGTGCTCCTTATGCTGCACCATTCCCTGTGCCATCAGTGAGGTCAGAGTGGGTTTTATATTTACGCACTTCACAATATCATCATGCAAGAGCACCTCACAGCCTATATTCTTATTTTCCCCAAGAAAGTAAAAGCTGCTTCTCTTCCCAGTAATGTAAGAAAAATTGAGATATAGGAAAAAGCTGGAGCTACAGCCATAAATAAATAAATAAATAAATAATGTCTAGACTATAATTTGTGGTGCTTATGTCCCAACCTCAAAGGCCCTGCTCAGTTTCTACTCAACCCCAAAAGCACCTATTCCATCAGCATAAATAGTCCTTCTCTAATGAATCCATATCTTGGAACAGGGCCCAGATCTGAGGTCTCCTCTGAGTCGCATAAATGCCCTTACCAGAGCATCATTTTCTCAAATCTCTGGTCCAGAATTAAGACACAAGAAGCAGCAAAACATTTTTATCTCCTGCTCTTGCAGCATCCAAAGCACCACCTTGATTCTTTTTGGTGCACGGTGTTTGCTTTGGGAACAGTAGTCGCTGTCACATCAAATCACTGCCACGTATTTTGTGGGGCACTCAGTCACCTGTACTGCTCCAGAGAGCCACCTCCAGCACCAGCATCCCCCAGCTGTCCTCAGCACACCCAGAGCAGCTTCCTGCTCCCCTCTGTGCCTGAGATCCCCAACAAAAACTTCTCTCTCCACACAAATATACAAGACAAATGTTTATTTGAAATGTTTAGGGCATTGTTTTCTTCTGAGGATTTTCTGTTAAAATCTCCTTGGCACTAAAAACCAGGCTGGGTCATGGAAACACAAAGCTTCTAAGTTTCTCTAACAGTTAACAGAAAAAAAACCCCCAAAAAACAAAAAACAAAACAAAACAAAACAAAACAAAACAAAACAAAACAAAAAAACCCCAACAAACAAAAAAGAAAAATAAAGGAAAAAAAAAAAAAAAAAAAACCAAAAAAACATTGCTTCTTTGCAGACAAAAACAGACTGGGCCAAGGACAAAGAATCAAGTTGCTGTTTTCCAAAACATTGATTTGAACCTGCTTTACACTTAAAGCAAAACAGAAAGAAAATAAATCCTAAGAAAGAATCAGCAAAAAAACCACAAGATGTCAAAACTTATGGAGTTCTATAGTAAATCTAAACTGCTCACATAAATGTCTTCCTGCTGAAACATCCTAGGAGGACTTTTCTCCTCAAGGGGATGCCAGAGTCACCAAGGTTAGCTTATCCCCCTCCTGCAAACATCTTTGAAAAATATCACAGCTGGAAGGATGACGTAGATTTGAGACAGACACACACGCTGGAATGCTCATGCAAGAGACCCCACGCAGTTACAGTGACAGTCACACCTGCTCTAGCTCTGCATATGCAAGTCCCAGACTACATCTGAACCACGTGGAACTGCTTCCATTTCCTGCTCCCCTTTTTGGCTGCACAGAGCCACAGGGCAGGGCAAAGCAGCACATAAGCTGCTCAGAAAACAAAGGAAAAAGCACAATGTCATCTGTGAAAAGCAGGAGATTTTTCAACACTACTGAAAGGTGAGTGATAAGAGAGTCTTCTTTTTTGAAAACACCAAAACAACACTGATTCTCTCAGCTGCCACCAGAGTAACCTGTGAACAGGGCATATCAATTTTATGCAGTCACAGAATAAACACCAGGTTTAGAAGACACTGTCCACATGCTGTCAACAGATATTTCATGTCTGTGCCTTAACACCTTCATACATTACCTAATTCCTCTAGTGCAGGTGCACCCAAACTTTTGAGTCAAAACCGTTCTTTTTTCCTTTTTTTTACTTTTTTCTTTTTTTTTTCCCTTTTTTTTTCCTTTTTTCATTTTTTTTTTCTATTCCCCTGGCAAACCCACTTCATTTCTGCAAAAGTATAAGACTGGCAATTGATGTCTTAGCACTTTCTACTGTTTCCCCTAAAGCCCACCAAATTAGTTCCTGAAAATTGCTCTTATTCCTATTAGGATTCTCTAGAGAAGGTGCAACAATAGAGGATTAGGACAAAAAAGGGTTCTTTCACACAGTTCAGAGAGGGGATACACTTTTTTTTTCCTCAGAAATGAAGGTGGACTTTGGCAGGTTTCGCTCCAAAGCTCTGCTCCTGTTCCTGACAGCTCTCCTGAAGTGATTTCACATGGAGGCAGGAGCTCCTTGTAAGATCAGACCTGGTTCCCACTCACTGCATTTGTCATGAAGGTTCCCAGCTGGTACAAATTCACATTACTTTGCCAAAAAGTCAATAAAGCTACAGCTTAAGTGTTGGCTTTTAAGACATTTTTTTTTCTGAACTTTTCCTTTAACTTTTTCCTTTTGAGAGAAACTCCATGTGAATTAATGACCCATCCAAAGAGAGGGTGATATAGAGTTGCATCTAAAAAGTTATTTACATAGCAGCCCTGTTGTTGAAATCCCTTTGAAGGTGTACACTTGACTCTGGTTTTGAATTAAGTTCTTAGTCACTGCAAAGGAAATACTTCCTTATTTCTTCATTTATGAGCATAAATTCATTTGCTATCCACCTAGAATGTGGTTGTTTAATTATTTTCTTTCAGGAAGAATAGGAATGGAACTTGGTGAGTTAGAGCAATAACTCCTTAACTGCTAAGGAATGTATAAGCTCTGAAATTCACTTTCAACAGAAGCAAACACAACATCAGAGAAGTTAGCAAGTGGGAAAAGTATTTGTTATTCTACAGGCAGTTGTGTTCAAAAAAGCTTGGCTCCTAGAGTATCCCCTTCTTGCTCACAATCCTTTGACTCTCTCTACATAAGTAGTTAGGAGAGGTTTTAGAAAACTGTACCAAAAAATTGTTGCAGCAAGCCCTTCTTGTAAACTTAACTGACTTGCTTGCTCTTTGAGTCTTTCTTGGTTTTGTCACTACTGAAGTGTCTGTTTGTGTTTCATGGGAGGAATTATCAAAGCACAATTAGGAAAAAAAACCCAAAATGAAACAAAACTAGAAAAAAACTCAAAACCTTTCCAATAATTTATTTCATTAGATATTATAGCAATCATAGCAAATGCTCCTGAGAACAATTAGAAATAATCTTTCCAATATCTATTATTTTTTTTATATTTAATTTCCCCTCAAGACACTTGGAAAAGTAATTTACTCAAAAAGCAGGAGAACACAGGTCCAGGACTGCACCAGAAGCATTATACACAAGACCCAATGTCCTCTCTTTTTGTAATTTCCTTCCCACAAGCTGCATCTTGTCAAGGTTTCCCCTCTATGAGAGCACTTCCTAGCCTACTTTTTGAAGGGATGACTTCTTAACACAAGGGGTAGAAGTATTGCAAAGGCCCTAAAGAGTCTATTTTGCAGTAGGTAGTAGACTGCTAAATCTCTTTGCTTCAGGTTGTGAGTATCCTTATTTCTTGTTTGTGAGCTTTGAGTTTGACTGTGTGTCTCAAACAGAACTATTGACACCTTCCTCTCCCCATCTTAAAGCTAATTAGTTACATTTTTCTTTCCTAGCTGATTTTTGTTGTCCTTAAAGTTGTTCCAACTTGCCTTCCTAAAAAAATAATTTCTAAGCAGCCTTCAGACATGGAAGACTTTGGTTTTTTTTTTTTTTTTTTTTTTTTTTTTCTTGGGGGGGTTGTTGTTGTTGTTTGGGTTTTTTTTTGTTTGTTTGTTCGGTTTTTTTTTGGGGGGGTGGGGTTTTTTTGTGGTTTATTTTTTGTTTTGTTTGTTTTTGGTTTTGGTTTTGGTTTTGGTTTTGGTTTTTCTTTTTTTTTTTTTTTTTTTCTTTTTTTTTTTTTTTTTTTTTGTTTTCTGAAAGCTATGGATAGACTCATTCTCGCACAGCTCCTTGGAAATAATTCTCATTAATACAATATGTTAAATCCCAATCTTGAGAAGACTTTGATGTGTAGGCTTAGGAGATGTTCAGGATGGGATCTATCTGTTAAGAAGGGCTTGCTTTGGACAATGAGTTTGTGTATTAGGGCCTAGAGCTGTTAGTTTAAACACAAGTGATAGGATGAGGTTATTCCTGGATGTAAGGCTAAATATAGCACCACCTTTGCCAGCTTATGCTTCTGCCTGTGCAACTGCCTTATTCCTAAATCCCTATGCCACATTCCTGCACAGTTCTGGGATGCTGTTTTATCCCTCTAGGATGTTAATAAGCCTCACTGGCAAGGAAGAGAGCATTAGTCTTTGATGGGTAGGTAGATTAAATATGCACGCATAATAGTAAATATTTATTTAGGTACCTGAGCTATTCTGATTAATGGCTGCATTTTTCTTTTAAACGATTTGAGTACTTTTTAATGGCAATTAATTAGTATTTATGGCATGATTATTTAATTTATTTCACTCTTCTGCTGCTAGTACTGTCAGGGAAGCTGGAAACTCCAGGTTTTTACAGTTTTTTCAGGTTGGTAAATATTAGAGTTTGCTTCTGTCTTCTGTGTGCCTGGGGATGCACAAACCAGCATGTCTCTGCTCTATTTCCTGGCACTTATTTACCAGCAGCGGAACTACCATCCAGGGAAATAGGACTCTGATCCTGCAAGCACTTCATGAAGTTTTTTAACTTTAAGTACACAAATAAACTTGTTGTGGTCAGCAGTGGCACAAGGATTACATGCATAAGTTTCCAGAATTGGGACCTCTAGGTCTCTCCAGTGACCTGCTTAGCTTGCAGTAATAACAGGGCAGCTCTCAAAGGACTATGCACAGAGATACCGAGTGCCATAACCTGGCTTTGTAGGTCTGATGTAAGTAGTGGCAATATGATTTATTTTTGGCCCTGATTGTTGAAGTGTAAGGAAAAGAAGTGAGGATTTCAAGAAAAAAGGACACAAGAAACCCTTTTTTGTCTGGGGTGTCCACTGCAGAAGCTATGAGCAAAGAAGGTATAGCAATTTGTATCTCCTCTCTTTGGCCTGTCAGGTAAGCTACAAGGATTGCAGGTATCCCTCTCTTGCTCTTGCCATCATTGTACAAGGACCTTGTTGACTGACCCTGGGAAGGATCTCCAGTGTTAACCTCACAAAAAAAACTACTGAATTCAAAAAACATAATTTCTTCTTTGGGTGAATTTCTAGAAGTTGTGTAGGCTTTGCTGTTAGTTGCTTAAGCAGTTTGAGTTCTCCCTTGGCTTGTTACATGGATTGCCTTCTCCCTTGGCAGCTGGACTTTTTTTTTTTTTCCTAAGGCATGTGGGTTTGTAAATGAGACCAATGCTGTATTAAGCCAAAACTTTGGAGTGCCCAGTCCTATTCCAGATTTGTCTGAGACAATTTCAGAGATGTAGAGCTTCTGAGCTGATCTGGGTACAGAAACTGCTGACAGCCTTGAGAAAACCTTGTCTCCCAACAAAGAGTAAGGACAGGATCAGCACCTTGCCTGGATCAGGCAGAGTTGGAGGCTACCAACAGGGAATGACTTGATGGGAGATATCCTAATGAAGCAGAGGGTGAGACAATTAGTGCCAAGGGATAAATCTTACACAGACGGTTCTCTTATTCGCTCATCCCCTACGCTCTCCTCCCTCGACAGCCCTGAGTCAAGGCAAAGCAAACAGATGGGGAAAAATACAATTAGTTGCAGAGCCACCAGAAATCCAAACAATATTCCATCACAGGTTCTAGGCCAGCACACTAATTTATCGAGTTTGTGGTGCTATTGGAAGTGGCCCGGTGTGCTAACTCGGCAATAGATCATGATAAAAAATGTAAGTGATCCGTTATCGCCAGGTTAATGTGCTTTACTATGCAATTCTGCTAGCTCGACAGAAACATCATTACATAATGATAATGATGCTCTGCAAACACAAGCTGGAGGAGGAAAGAGACCTCAGGCTCCAGGATTTTGCAGAAATTCCTGGGCAAAAAGCGCTGGATTTCCAATTCAATTAAAAATAAATATAGGAAAGTGGAGAGAGTCAAGTCTCAAAAAGCAAAGATTTTACGGAATCATTAGTTCAAAGTAATGAATGTTTTTTTTTTTTTTACAGTTCATCTGCCTGATTAGGAGTGTTGATAACCATGAAATTCACCAGATATTTGCTATTGTTTCATTTTTCAAGAGCTGACAGGGCTGTTCAAATCTGGATGCACTTTGCTGATAATGTGGATGAATCAAAAAACTGTCTTCCCACCTGGCACACAGGCTTTTGGAAGCTTGAAAGAGAGAATGGAGGGAGGAGGCAGGAGGGAGGGAGAGAAGGGGCAAGTGACACTCAGTGCCTGGGACACGGCTGCAGAGAGAGGGGACAAGTGGGAGAGGCTGAGCTGGGCAGGGTAATAGGAATGGGGAGAAAGGCAAAAATAAAGCACAGCAGCATGGTACTGGTGGGGTGTTTGTGTGAAGTGAGGTGAGGGAATACACACAGGCAGTGCCCTGGGTAAGGAGTCCCTGAGAGCAAGCAGAAATAAGTGTGTGAAGGTAAGAGAGCACTCTGCCTGCTCTGAAGGTGTGGCACAGTGAGTGACATGGGTGATACTTGTGACATAGACATGATTCCAGCAGATGGGAGTGTGAGAAATCACAGCATGAGCAGGGGCCAAGAGGGAAATTCTCCTGTCTTTGATGCCTCATTGGTTCCTGGGTACAGGACAGATACCTGGTCTCTCACAAGCCACACTGCTTTACCCTCATCTTGCTCTGCATCTTCTGGGTGTGACATGTTTGTCTCACAGTGCTGTGGAAAGCTCTTGCCGTTGATGTGCTTGCCTCTGTATTTTTAGCATTTACATTATAAATCCTGCTGGCTTTAACATTGCTGGGTAGACTTGGTATAATTTACCTTTGGTTTAGCAAGAAATAGGAGCTGACTCAGGGATTAAGGTGTGTCAAGTCAACACAAATAAAAAATAACACAGGGGAGGATTAGTCAAAGATGAATGCAATACGGGACCTGAGTGCTAATTGTGAGAACAGCACAGGGAAAGAAGAAATAAAACCTCCTTTATTTACCCCCTACTTCTCTGAAGACACAGCCTGTCATGGGGTTAGTATTGACAACACATCTTCTGTAGCTTGCAGAGGTTGCATCCCTTCCTATGGAACTCGCTGTCTTTATATCCCAGGTTTTGGAGTTGCATCTCTTGGATTAGGAAGCTCCTGCTAGGCCTCCTACACAGCAGGCAGGGTGGCAGCCCTCAGCCCCATCTCGTGGCTTGCAGCTGCTGTGTGATGTGGCTGTGAGCAGAGGCTGGCTGCTGACAGGATGAATTGGAGATGCCTGATTTGACACAGATTTCGTTCTCTGGCAGAAGGATTTCCCTTACAGGCTCCAAACAACTTAGCCATACTGGGAAGTGGAAATTTGTGAAGCATTAAAACTATTCATGCAAACCTGTTGTGGGAGAGAGGATGCAGTTGAGTAAAGCTGGTTGCTATTAAATACAGGGTCCTTTGACTTTGGGGAAAGATGAGGGGTGACTTGGCAACATTGAGAAGATGGTGGGAAATTGGACTGGTCTTCCCTGGCCAATCCCTATTGAGCTTTTTTTTTTATAAATGAAAGACCCTGAAGGTTTCAGCACCCGAACAAATTATAAAACTTCTGTCTTCCCTGAGGGTCAGGGGGCCTATTCTGTTCAAACTGCTGGGGTTCATGCTTTTGCCATATGGTAAAGGCTCAGAGTTGAATCCTTCAATAACTACTACCATCCACTCTTATTCAGCACAACTGTCCATACACACATATGGAATCTGCAGTGAAGCTTCTATCTGGCTTATATGTTGCCCTGCTCATATTCCACAGTCCACATTCATCAGGCTGTGACCAGAAGAAAAAAGAAATTAAAATGGCTCAGTATTTTTTGATCTTTCTGTTCCTGTTCTAGTGCTCTGGCCTTGACAGAAATAAATGCTTATAACAGACCTTGAAACAACAAATTTCATAGCCTTGGGTTGGTTTCTTATGAATTATTGTTCTCATTGAGAATTTCTTTATATTTCCTTTCAATTCTTTTTCTACAAGAATATGCAAGGACTAATTTGGAAGGAGAGGATTGGAGCTGTTGTGTGCATACATGGACATGTACACATTCTCTCTAAAGGTAGTGTAAAATTTGTGATTAGTTGTTTAGATTAGTCATGCTTCAGATTCCCAGTCAAAATTTAGATGGGTTTTTTGCTAGTCACAGCAATTTCACATTACCCACCTCTCTTCCCCCAATGTTCCTGACAATGTTGTCTGGCAGCAGCCTCTGATAAGGATTGACTGGAGGTAGGAGAAGGCTGAGGGCTCCAAAATGCGTAAAAGTCAGCACAGGACAGTTGGTTTGGACTTCTTCACTGTCAGTGTGGTGGCCCAGGAGTGACATCCCTTCACACTGCATGTGCAGAGTCCCACCAAGCAACAGGCTGAAAACTCAAATCTTGCTGCCAGCCTTCTGAACTTCTGTGAATACACAAGCATGAGGTGCATGAGGTGCTGGAGTAGGTGCCTGTGAGTGAGGATTGTGTGAATATTTGGCCAAAACAGGCAGGGTACTGCTCCAAAATACTGCCTTCATCAGGTCTGATTTTCTAAATTCTGGGGTGGCACTGCAGAGGTCTGAGGTAGACTCACAGGACAGCTGGCGTCCTGTCTAATAAGTCATTTAATACTTCTCCTGGGCTAAATACTACTCTCCTGTGTTGAATCATCCTCTCTGGTAGTATGTGTGAGCCTGTGAGAAGATATTGCTAAGATTCCTTAAGAGAATACATTTTTAAAATTCATCTTCTGTAAGGAGTGCAGAGATAGAAATTTTTCCCAACCATGACGTCACGAAGAGGAGGGATAATGCTGGTGCCAATGGAATATGAAGCCCCTATCATTGCACTTGAAGACCAAACCAATGAAAATCTCAGTCATACAAAATGCTTTATATCTGATCTTTCACTGTAAATGTCATATAAAGAAAGGATCTCTCTGATATTTCAAGGAGCAGCAAAGTCTGTGATGACATGCTGGTATCAAGATTTGCATATTTATTATAGATAAGCTGTCAAAATGTATGTTGTCAATTTCACCTTATACTCAGAATTTAATGATGCACATAAAGGACAGAAAATCTTTAATATTAATATTAATATGATTTTAGATTATAAGACTTCATTGTGGATATCAATCACCTAACCCTTAAGGACATGCCACTCAAGTTGATAGAGTTTATAGAAAATTAATGTGATCCATTCTGTATGATCTATTGCAGGATGGGGGGCTCAGGGGGTGGTACAGGGAGTAGGCCATCCTGAGTTTGCACTCCTTTCTTGGGTATGTTCAGCCCTTTGAGCAGATTAACTCTGCCTGACCTGGGACTCAATTTGCTGTCTTTCATGTAGCTGTTGAGGAGCTGTGCAACCTGTAACCTGAGGGAGAGTTTGCAGCTTTGCTGATGGCCCCGTGTTGGGTCAGTGCCTGCATAAGGAGGTTGTATTTCATCAGCAAGAGGTGCTCTTGGAGAAATATTTCACTTCCACTTGCTACTTAATAGCTTTAAAGGGGATGGGTATTACAGCTTCCAAGAATCTACAGGGGAAGGGAATACAGGAAAGTAGTTGAGAAGGCAAGCTACTCCTATGATTCATATCCCTATAAGAAGAGCGTTGAGGTTGACAGGTTTCTTAAACTTGATTGTACTGACATTCTGGTAAAATCACCCTGATATTTAGAGAAAGGCTTTGAAAAGCAGTTACAAGCCTTGGTTGGGGTTATTTTTGGTATCTTCTTCCTCATGTCAGAACAGACTCGTTCATCTAAAGCACTACCAAATCAACATTCTTACACCTTCTTTGCAAGGGCAGAAGCTTCCAGATAGAATTGAGGGAGGAATTTGGAGGTTTTGATCTTTTACTTCAGTATCTACTGCTGTAGTTCATTACATTTGACACCAGCAGCTCCAGTGGAGTTCACGTGCAGGACCCTTAGGAGAAGACAAAACTTGGACCAGGCTGCAAAAATTAGTTCTTTTTGGGGAGGACAGAACAAGACCATTGCACATTCTCCCTAGCAACTCTTGTATGACAAGAAGAAATATTTTGTGGGCGAATAGAACTAGGATCAGTTTCAAGCTCAGTCACAGGTGGGGAAAAATCTAAATACCCTAATAAAATGGTGATCCTTCTTGTGTGCAGCTCTGCTGTCTTGCCCTCCCTTTGCAAGCCTTAGTTTCAGACTGCAGCTGTGCTGGTCCACAAGTACACACAACACATGAGTGTAGCCACACAATCTTATTTTAAATTGCTAGTGATGGTGCGCCATGTCTGATTACCTCCCTGACCCTCATCTTCCTTGACATTAGTTCCCAGGGAGGACAGTGTTAAGCTTGCTGATGAAACCATGCCTTCAGCTTGCTGCAGTGTTTCTGAGTTAATTTTCTTGTATGGGCCAAGAAGAAGTCATCCAAATTTAAAAATTATCAGTTGTGTTTCAGTCACTGAAATTAAGTAGCTGACACTACTTGTACTTGGGATTTTATGAAGCAAAACACCTGATACCCACCTTTTTTATTATCTTCTAAGCTGTGAGTTCTGAGAGACACTTAAATGTGTAGGGAGCACCTAGGCTCTGACACCATGGTGGGATGGGGGAGTAGGAACTGGAAACTACCTTGCTAATAATATTCTCACCAGCAGAGGATCATAATGTGAAAGTTCAAGCATGAAATGAAGACAACATGAATCTGTTTCCTTTATCCACTTCATAATACCTGCAGAAAAGAGGTAGGGGAGCTCTTATATTTAGCATGTGAAAGTACTGTGAAGCTCTGACAGCACAGACCAGGTCGATGTAGTTAGTAACTGCTAGAGTTTATACACATACATACTCCTCTTATCTCTGAAAAAGACAGTATGCACAGGCTCAATAAATTAAAAAAAAAAAAAAAAAAAAAAAAAAAAAAAAAAAAAAAAAAAAAAAGGCAGGTGGGAATGAGAAGGGGGCAGAGATAGCCTGAATTATCTGCATCAGCCTTAAAAACACCTTTCTTTCATCCTGGTTTTTAATGGAGCTACACATCTTATGTTAGAAACTTGGTTTCTCTCCCATATTCGGGTGGGGAAGGAAAGATTGCATTGCATCTTGATTGTATAAATTAATGGGTGAACACATGCACATGTTTTCTTATCTTAAATAGTACCAAAGATTCACTAGTACAACTTTCTCTACATGCTGGCAAAATGCTGAATTGGGAGATCTTTCTCAACATGTTTATGCCTCTAGAGCAACTGTGAAAATTATAAATTCCAAAATCTGTCCTATTTTGACTGCTTTTTATCTCTTTTTTTTTTTTCTTCTTCTTCCCCTCCTATTCCCTTCCCCAACTCTCTTCTTTTGCTTGCATATTTAGGACACTTACTCATCTGTATAACTGTCTCATCTATTTCCTGTAGGCCTCCTGCATAGTAGTCTAAGCAATGAAATAACCTAATCAGCCAAACACGTGTGCTCTTTCTTGCCTTGTGCATTTTCTCCTGGTTGTATCTGTTTATCTCTGTGTCTCCAATATCTGCTTTTATCTATTAGTATGTCTTCTTTCCCATGTTTTATCCATTAATACCTCTTGTTCAGCTGAGGATAAACTCAGTAATAATTGCACTATAAAATGAAGAGTACACTACATGTCTCGTATTGCTCAGGGGTTTGTTAATTGGAATTTATAAAGTTCAATAAACAGTAATCCAATAAGACCTAAACTCTTATTCATTTATCTTAGAGGTAATATCCAGGCTGCCAGCAGCAAGCTGGAAATAGTTGAGCCACAAGCCTTGGTCACAAAGCAGAATGGATTTGTGTTTTTACCTCTCCATAGTAGGTACCTGCAACTGTGAGTCTCCCACCATCTGTGTCACTCCCAACAGCAGGAGATGTTTTCCCCCTGTATGGGAGACTTCGAAGGAATATGGCAATAAACAACTCATGCAAAGCAAAAGGTAATAATTTTTTTTTCCCCTTGTGTCACGGCCTGTCTAGCAGATCCATGTAGAGGCAGTGAGTCCTGTGACTCTGGGTGTTTTTTCCTTTTTTCTTCAGTTGGACACTGCTAATGTAGAGCTAATTTAAAGCACTGTTCCCCCCCCACCCCCCACACCCCTTTAAACTCTGCCTTTTAAACCTTAGCCCTGTATCAGAGATGTCTGCTCTGCTCTCCTCCTTCACTCTGGCCTGAAGTACTGCTTATGAATCACATTGGATCATTTTCAACCCAGCCTAACTGAGAGAGAGAGCATGAAGCAGCTCTGTGATATTTTTCAGTACCATGCAGAGATCTCTGTGTGTACAAGCACTAAGTTTTCTTCAGTCCATTGCAGGAGAAACCAGTAGTGGAGTCCTGAAGACATAGGTCAGGTCCTGTTTGGGAAAGCAATGCAAATATGGGGTGAGACAGGGTCATGTTTTGAGGTCTGTTGTTGACTATCATGGGGGCCGATTGAATAGCCCTGCATTTGGCTGTGAAAACAGTTAAGTGTTCTGTAATACAATCCCTGCAGATGTTGTACCAAATATATCTCAGTGATAATGCAACTTAAATAGCAACGTATTGACTGGACAGACTGAACAGATAACATGATACCTGATTACTGGAGAGTTTGGAAGCAAAAAAGCAGTAGGACTGAAAGTGTTTTACATGGGCTTTTGAAGGCCATGTGTGTTTGCTGCTACCTAAAAAAACCCAAAAAACCCAAAACCAAAAACAAAACAACAAAACAAATTAAAAAAAAAAAACACCAAAAAAAACAACAACACAAAAAATATTTGTAAAAACAATTTGTCAAAAAATAGACTTTCTGTATATTTCTAGTATTTTTTTAACTCTATAATAAATATAATAAAGTTTCATAAAACTAAATATATTTCTTAGAAACCATATTTGAAAATAGCAGTTCAGTATCTCAGTGTTTCCCAGGAAGCCCCACAGAAACCACTCCAGCAGTGTTTTTGCTCCTTGTAAATAGTTGCTGTAGATCTGAGAGGAGATGCCTGGACTGGGGATTACACAGCTGAGCTGAGGGTCTCACTCTTTCCTAACTCTTTTGCACCTTGAACGAAGACACCCTGTCAGTCCCTCACAAACAAAACATGACAAATACTGTTGGCTCATCTTATCAGAAGTGCCCACAGTGCTTCTGCATTTTACCTGGATGCTCAAAGAATAGTTTGATCTTGGCTCTGTGGCATTTTTACCTCTGCTTCCAGAGGCTGGAGTGTCACTGGAGATTTTTTACTGATACCTACTCATATCCTGCAATCTGATACAAATACCCTGCTAAGATTTTGAAGCAATGATATTATGGCACCGGTTTCTACATCATTGCCTGTCTTTGCAGTATGATGTGGTTGGCAGAAGTTTCCCATCTCAATGTGACTAGGCAAATGTTCAGATAATTCTACTTGAGTGTTTTGCTGCTTTTTTTTTTTTTTTTTTTTTTTAATCTAAGGTTGTTACTTTGGAGTCAGCAAATCTTTGAGATGTAGATAGCAGAGGTTAAGAGAGTATACAAGGAAAAGAGCATACATATTTGTCCCATTCTTGTGATTTTTCACTTAATAGCCATTACTGACCACCCTCAGAGATGGGAGAGACACTGGGATAAATAGGTATTGGGCCTGACCCAGCAGGCTGTGGTTGCAAACAGCCCTCCTGAGACCCCCTCTCTCTGCATTCACTGGCTGCATAAATAACTTTGAACCATCACAGTCTGTTCTGAGAGCCTCAGACATGTATCTAAAGTGAAGTGGAGGAATCTCTGTCTCTGAGTCTACTCTTGTTGAGCAAAAATTAAAACAATAATTGTGAATGACAAATGCTCTCCAAACCCCAGAAGCAATGTTGGGCAAGGCAGTATATTTGCTTTGCCTCCTTTTGGTGACGAAAAACAGTTTACTGAAGAAAACTGAACATTTATAAACCCTTAGTTCATCAGTGGGGAAGCTGTAACGATATATTTGATCCTTTCATACTTCACTGTTGTAACAGCTTAATATTAGGGTTTAGAAAAATATATGTCCCTGTTTTAGGACTGTGGAAAAAAACACAAGCTCTGTAGTAAGGAGAGGACAGGGACCTCAATTTTATCAACTTCAGTACAGAAATGGACAAAAAATCCTAGCCTTGATTCAAAGCTTCAAAAGTGTAAAGTGAAGGCTCGTTATGACCTGTTCTGTTAAATGAAGTACAGTGGTTGTTCAGAGGTAATGTCCTCATATATTATCATGCTTAAAAACAGGCAATGTCATAAACTTTTTGAAGCACCTAACATACTACAGAAGCTGTGCAGGCTGGTAAAGTCACTAGTTAACATCTCTAAATCACATAAAGCTGGAAGTGCCATATTCTTTCCTGATATGTTCAAGGTGACCTGCCATTCTCGCTATAAACTGCATTTTGAATTTATTTTTTTATTTAAGAAGGGAAATGCATCCCTTCTGGGGTGGTGCATAACAGCTTTTTAACCATGCTAGGGCACTGTTCCTTAGGTAGTGGCTCCTTAACCATTGTGGCCTAACCACAATGATGAACTGACAACTTTGCTGGTGACCACCATCTCAATATTGACATATTTTTCAGTAACAGAGGCAGGCACCTTTGTTTCCTCATTCCTTCACAACCATGATGCATTTGTTGAGCCTAAACACAGGTAAGCCCCAGGGGTTGTCCTACAGCCTTTACAGGTGCAGCAACAGATTGAATGTTACTCTTTTGAGGAAGGCAGTAGGATGTGTAAAGACAGTGAAAGTGCTGGCCCCCTGTGGGTTCCAAAGGCAGGAATAAATGTTCAAACTTCTGTAGTTTATTTTTAAATAGGTGCTTAAAGTCAGACTTTTAATGTTCTGTGTAGGAACCAAAGTGTGCAAACACACTTTGGCAAAGAGACGCCAAACACACAGGAGATCCCACCAAAATCAGTGGTGACGTCTTTGTGCTCAGAAGTTCTGAAATAATACCATGACAGTTTCAGAGGGAGCCATGATTCCTTCCTCCCATAATCTATATCTAACCAAGGCAAGGTATACCTAGACCAGGATCATATGGAGCTCAGTGTTTGGAACAGGAGCTTCTGTCCTGTTTGATTTACTCTCTCCACGCTGTGGTTTGCACCAATTCATCCCTCAAACCCTCCTCCCTCTGTAAATCCCAGTACTGCCTCACTGACCATGTCAAAGGTTCACTTTGCTCCAGTAGAAGTCTTTTCCAGACTGGTTAATGTCACTTACCATTTAGCTGCAGTGTTTGTTTTGAATCAGATTAATTAGGTTTCCCATGACTGATGTGTTAAGAGCTTCTTGATTCATGTGTTCTGAATATTGTCTCTGGACGTGTTTTGTGGACAGTCATTAGAAATGTTTGTGCTGTGGTGATGTTTGTTGCTAATTACTGTGATTTGTTGAGACATGGAACAGTTGACTGATATCACTGTTAGCAAGGGCAGGCAGAAAAATAGTAGATTTTATTCTGAGGTCAGAAAAAAAAAGTAGGAAAAAAATCCATTGCAAGTTCTAATGAAATTTTCCCTATGTAGCAAATAATTACTTTGAAAAGCATCTAAACAAAACAAAACAAAAGGAACTTTTTGAAAACCAAACAAAAATCTGCTATGTTTTAGAAATAATAAACAAACTTATCAATGAAACACAGCTGTTCCCTGTAGCTATATTAGTGGTGAAAGGTGCCTTTAAGCACCTGCTTAAACAAGGGTGGCCAGTACTTGACAATGTTTTTGTTTTTTCCAAGCTCCCTTAGTAAAAATGAATTTTCAGCAAGTTTAAGTCCAACATCCTTTCTAAAAACTCCAGTGACTCACAGTGACTTCTAAAACTGTGTAGCTAAAGACGTAGACTGTAGCAGCTATCTCTCCTAAACTTAAACAAACCTGCAAGAAGTTGGCCATTCTCTCCCCTTCTAGGAATGCCTTCCCTTAAGGATCCTGCTTTTAGTAGCAATTTTTCCTTGTACTGATCAGATTGTCAAAACTGTGTCCAAAGCTAAGGTTTATCTGCAAAAATATGCTCATCTCCATCAGTGGAGGGATCTAGTGCTCTGGCAAGTTTTCTTTCCATGGATGGGTGGTCTCCTTAATATCTAAAAGCCAATGGCTTCTGACTGAAAGTTTTGGATATAATCTTGATTATAGAAAGATAATATGGTGGGAAAAGTGCTGTTTATGGAGCACTGGGATAAAGAGTGAGGCTGTCTTCCAAATAGCAAGGAAAGCAAACCTATTATGTTCCAGCTGCTGATAGTCATAGAGATTATGTTCATAATATAATAGATACAGACATGGGATTGGATGTCTGAAGAGTCCAGAATTTCGACTTGGTAGATTGCTATGTATTAGTAGCTTTTTAATTTTGGTCATATTGTTGTCTTCTTGATCTATGTAAATTTGATGGAGTGCATCTTTCACACTCTCTGCTAGCTCAGGGCTGCTGCCAGTGTGGTCAGGATGACAGACTGTCATGATGTTCAGTTGCTATTGAGGAATTGGTGCTTTCCTAGCCTGCCAGCAATTCTTGGGGTTCCTGGTCTTGGCATCTTGTCTAAATCCCATCTTTTTTACTGCAAATATATTGACTTTGTTCAGAGATGTGTGCATACACCAGCCATTGTCTGGAGACTGTTTTGCCCAAACTGTGTTGTGTGAGGATTGCTCAATTTTCTCACAAAATGAAAGAGGCTTTTCTCCCAAAAATTTAATGCTTTGGGACTTTCACACCAGATACAAAGCAAGAGGAGTAATCTTGGAATTACGGAAAATTTTGAGTTGGGAGGGATATTTCAAGGTCATCTGTTCTAGTGGTTCGGCAATGAGCAGGGACATCTTCAACTGGATCAGTTTGCTCAGAGCCCTGTCCAACCTCATCTTGTCTGTTTACAGGGAGAAGGGACCTGACACCTCTTAGGACAACCTATTCTGGTGTTTTAAAAAACATTTTAAAAAACTTTTCCCTTATGCCTCATCTGAATCTTCCTTCTGTTAGTTTAAAACCATGACTCCTTCTTCTACCATAATAGGCCCTACTAAGTAGTTTATGCCCATCTTTCTTATAGGCCTCTTTCAAATACTGAAAGGCCACAATAAAGTCTGGGAAGCCAGAATCCTGCCCTTTTCTTGAATATTCTTTTTGACATACTATAAAAGTTATGTTAGTTTGTAAACTTCTTCCTCCTCCTGCTCTTCTACAAGCTCCCTATAATGTCATCAGGTATGTATGGCCATTGCTCAGGTAAGGGCTGTTTCACCAGTGCTTTGTGTGATTTTGTCTCTGGAAGAAATTCCAATGGTAGGACTTGCAAATGTGCTGGGAATATACAGCCAGCCCCATTTCCCTTGCCTTTGCTGCACACCTGCATGAAACTTACCATACCAGATCCCAGATAATCTGCAACTCAAATATCTTCTGTGTATCTGAAACAAATTGTGCTGGCTGTTTGCCATGAAGTGAAATCACACAGTTTTTCATTACACTCTCAGAAGCCTTAATTAGTGAATAAGGCAGCTGTATGCTCTCAAAAATACATCTATCAGTACAAACGGCTGCCTGATGGTCCAAAATAAAACGTGCCAACATTTCTTTCATGCTTTCTCTTCCCTTAGAGCTCATGGGCAGGTAATTGGGGGGAAAGGGACCACTGAGGATTTTCTTACTTTGTGATTTATGTTTATCCCCAATTAAGAAGAAAATACAAAATGCATCTTTAAATTGTCTGTCTGATTAAAATTATCTGTCTCTGTATGAAATTACATTCCTTTCTGTCTCATCTACGTGTACAACTGGTACCTTGTAACTCCTGATTTTGTGGGTCCTTCATGCTTAGAGGAAAGGTTCTCTGATATTCACCCATTAGCTCCACAGCGCTATTTGTCACCATAGAGAAAAAAGAATGCTTGTCTTGACATATCTTAAAGAAAGCAAGGCTCTTACCTGCCTTAGAGAAACAGAATGTACTGTTTTTCTAAAAAGGGACAAGAATTTTATTTAAAAATTTGGCATGTGTCACTTCAAATGGCTCTTGGTATTTTTGTTGAATAAATTAGCCCTGGGGACATGCACAGGTGAAATTTCTTCACATGGAACTTTTCCTGGAATTTCCTCTTCCTTTTTACAGCAAACTTAGAAATGAACTTGTGGAGGTGTTTTTGGTATTTTTTTTCTTTTTTTTTTTTTTTTTTTAATTTTTCTTTTCACTAACAGGACAGGTAAATAGCTCACATCACCCAGTTTCAAAGTATTTCTAATAGGAAGTTTCCACCAGCTTTGAATTGGAGCTGCTGAAGCATCACTGGGGTTCTATCCTCTCAAATTCCCAGTGGGGCAGTGAAATTGAGTGTTGCTTTTTACAGAAGGGAGAAAAAAAATCCCACTTGCCACCTAGGAACCTTTTGGTGAAGATGGGAATTGAACCTACACCTTTCACATCAGCAGGCACATGGCATTGATGTAATGAATGATTGGCACAGCTTCAAGGAGGAGCAGGGTTAGTTTAGGGTGGTATCAAGGGGATGCAAATTCACATTGATTCCTCTCATCTCCCTGAGCCAGAGAACTCCCTAATGATGCAAACTTGCAGAAAGCGACAGAAAACCCAAGGGAAAGGTACAGAAATGGTACAACTATTTCAAAATTTTATATAAAGAACAGGAAGGGGGATGAGACATCAGTCCTATTGTGAGTATTTTGTCTTGTTTGTACTGTTTTCCACAGTGGTGGTTGAAACATCCTGATTGAGAGTGTGGGGGAGAAAACTCTTTTTTTCTGAGTCAGGGGCTCATGTCTGGTGGAACAATGGAGTCTGATCTTTCTGCCTGTCTGCATCTCACATGTACTTGTACACTGTCTTTCTTTCTCCCCTTTGCACCCTCAGAAGACCCAAGTACCTCTGCTTTATTTCTCATCCAGATCACTTCTGATCCTTCTTCAACAAAATTCTAATACAAGTCTTGGCTCCTGTGACTGTCTCAATATAAGATTCCAGTGTGAGTCAGAGATCCATCTGGACACTCTCTGGGTCTTCTGCAGAAGACTCAAGGATCAGCATGTGAGTTTTGCTAGCCTCAGGTGGTGGAATGTCTCTTAGCTAGTCTACATCTCAGGTTTTCTGTTCCTTTTGGAGATTTGTAGTGGGAAAAGTGTTCGCTGAAAGCCTGCTAGTAACAAAAGAAAGCTCAGCCTTTTTAATTTCTTTCAACCTGTATTAAGAGTGTACTCCTAGTAACTTCTGACTCACAGTTGCAGATCCTGGGAAACGTAACATTCTTTTGCAGTACAGTGTAGATAGAAAGACGTCAAGTAACTTCAGGTGAACAAAACATATCGAACAAGACTAGATTTAGACTGAATTTCCTCTCCCTCACTCCCTTTAATTTCTCCTATTTCTGCTTTTTGGACTGTATTGTGAGGTTTTAGCTGTGGTTATGATATGAACAAAGAGCTTTGATAGTCCAGAGACTCATAAATAAAGGGCAATGCTAATTGTGAAGCTTTTACCATTGAATTAAATAGTGAAATAAATTCTGCACATCTCAACTTCCCAAAAAGACAATATTTAGCCTTTGTGCATTAAAAAACACATTTTCTCATAAAATCATACTCCAGGCTGAATTTTCCCCTTCAGCAAACAGTTTGAAGGCAATCAAGCAAAATTTGTGCCCCAAAAAATGCAAGTGAAATAAATACAAGTCTTCTGTCCCTCAGCAGACTGGTAACATCTCCCAGATGATGTGTTCCTACTCAGAGGTATTCAGTGCTGCTGGGAGGAGATATGCAAGTAGACTTTTCAGACTTCTATTTTGCCTGCACATTTGATCCTCTTTGTGCCTGAAAAAGAGGTAATATATAAAATCAGGGTTATTCATGATGGCAGTAATACCATTAACTGCTGCCTTAATAGCCTGCAGGAAATGAGTGGGAGTATGTATCTCACTATTTATGGTGAGCAGAGGGACACCATGAAGAAGGCTTTGACAGCTCCAGTGGTTTCTGTGGTTCATGTTGTCCACGGTGTGTTTATCTGACCTCAAAATGCACTTTGGCTGGGGCAAGAGATGAAGGAAATTTGTTACCTTCTACAAAAGAGGGAATGGGGGGTGCAGCTGGACAGGGAGCTGACCCTGAGGAAAGTAATAGCTTTGTTACCCCTCTCCTGGTTGAGTTTGGCCAAGTCACTTCATATTTCTCCAAGTATCTGTCTTCTCATTAGCAAATGGAATAAAGATACTGACCTTAAGTGCTTTGAGAGCTACTCAGATAAGATAATTTCTAAGACCATGGTGAGATTAACGTGGTAGGTTGAGAGCTTTATCCTTTTCTGGGTAAACAGGATACCATTCTCTCAGGCTGTCAATCCAGTAGCTGTCACTTGTCAGAAGCACTAAATTCAGATGCAAAATGTATAATTGCAGACAAAGTTAAATGTGCCAGGGTCAAAAGAAGGGGGTGGTGGGAAAATGAGATCAGTTGTTTGTGTGGAGAGAGAAGGTACGTGTGTGGGGGGGAAGTGTTTGGTGAACTTCATAGACCACATCTTCTGAAGGATGGAATCGCGTTGCATGAAGATTCCCAATGCTAGTTTCTAGCAAAAGCATTAGCTGCTGGAGAAGTAAAACCATATATTATAGAGCAGCACTTTCTGTAATTTTTTTTTTTTTGAGGCACACATTTGTAAACACATCTAAAATTAGATTTCAGCATCAGAACAATGAGTACTAGCTCTTTATATTCTTTGCTCTCAAATTTTAGGGTTTTTTTCCCTCTACAGATCATAATATAAGTAGTGCATGTGTATATAATTTATTTATATTTTAAAAGGAACTTTCTATATTTCCATCTGTTCCAATTAGACCGAATGGAACAGCTTTTGTAAGTAAATGGAGAGAGGGGGAGGAAAAGAAGAGTAAAAAGAACAAAATGGCTTAAAACACAAACCTTGAATGGAAGAAGAGAAAACATTTGTTGCTTAGCACCAAGATGAAAAATATATTCTCTACAAAAATCTGGAAGAAAAATTCTTGTTCCTCCCCCTCCGTCTTCCTTTCTCCCTTAGAGAACTTCCAGCCACTAGCAAGGAATATGTGTTGAGAGACTTGAGCACACAAGGTCACATAGAACCTGGACATAGCATTACTCCTGTGGCAGATGGCACTTCCCTAAACAGAGAATGTCTTTGTAGTCAGAAATGACCCCACATCACTTCGCCAGGCTTTGAGCAAGTTTGTACAGTCCAGGGAGAGGGAAGATCTTGGTTATCTTGGGCAACACAAACTCCAGAATCCACTCCCAGTATCCACAATTCTGTCACTCAAGATGGTCAGCAACATGGATGATTCCTTAGTTTTGAGAGGTTGTAGTTTTGATTTCTGTCATGGTGACTTGGTGTGCAGAAAATTCTTGCCAGAAACTCTAATTTAATGGTGGAGGATTTAAAAATCAGTTAGTCCACTTGGCTTGTTAAGCAATGATGAGAACAGGCCAAGAGTACCCTGAAAGGCTGACTGTTTTGCTACCATTTTCTTCTGCTTGGCTTTGGGTTTTTTGTTGTTTATTTTTTTTCTTTGTTTGGGTTTTTTGTTTGTTTGTTTGTTTTTCTCTTTTCTTCTTCTTTTTTTGTTTTGTTTTGTTTTGTTTGTTTTTTTTTTTTTTTTGTTTTCTCAAAATGGAATGCTCTTTGGTTTTTCTGATTAAAAACTTGTACTTGTTTGTCTCCAGGATTTTTGGCTGATTTGTACCTCCACATCTGGGTGAACTGAGGCTTCTAGAGCTGGTAGAAGCTTCTCTGAATTTGTCCTCCTTCAACCTTTATTTGAGGGTCTCAGCAGAAAGCTGAGATATGACCAAGAGTAGAAGCTCTTTGTCTCCTGGGACCCTGTTTGAAGTGTGGCGCTTGGAAGGTGCATCCATGCTAGCTCCTTCCTTCAACCAAGTGGGAAACCCAACCAGACTGTCTAAGCCCTTTCCACTCCAGAAGAGTGAGCAGGCCTTCCTTAATGGCTGGAAGTTGCAGGGCGATGGGAACCCATGCGGTTGTTAGGTTCATAACCCCCTCCTTCCTCTTCCCTCTCTTCCCATGTCAGTGTTTTGTTGCCATGGAGACAGTAATTACTCCAGGAGGTTTCTAGACTCTACTGAAGCTCCCATCAGTCTCGCCTCCCACCTGGGGAGCTTCTGACATTGAGTTAAAGGTCAAGTCCTCATGTAAATGTTTTCCTTTCCAAAATGAAATATTTTACCTATTTTGGGTGACTGTGGCGGCAGCACAGAAAACAGTTTGTCAAATCACTTACAAAGCCAGAGCTGGGACACTTAAATTCTATTCCCATCAGGTACATGGGAGTAGGGGTGGAAATCAACAGCCTCATAAGTCATATATTAGTCCAAGTTGAATGCTTCATTTTCCCTACCTAATATTGCACATGTGCTTTGCCATCCCTTCCATCCCCCTCCTTCCAGCTTTTCTGAGCTTCTTGTTCTCATTAATTTGTTGTTTGCTCTCCTGCCTACACGTAAAATCTGGGATGAAATAATTTTTATTGACGTTAGTCATAGGCTGACACAGTCCTAGAAAGGATCCCCTGGGTCACTGAGTCTACCCCCGCCGCTATTGCAGCAGGCAACCACGTAATTTAATTCCTTTCATAAACTACCTGTTAAAAGCCAGAATAATCCCTTTTTAAGTGACTGTGAGGGAGGTGGGGGAGGGAAAAAAAACTCTCATCCCCTGGTGTTTCTTGTATAGAGGGCAAAGAAATGGAGATGTGTTGTTACAGCACTTAGAATAAGAGGCAGGAAGATGAGGCTCTCTTGGTTTCTTTTCCCCAATTAACCCATGCAGTCACCTGCTGGAAGGTGTTATCCATGTGTATTAGACTAAACACAATCAATGAAATCACGGTGCTGATTCACCAGTCCTCTCTGAAGAGAAGAACAGTGTTACAGTTTCAGATGCTGCACTGAGGTTCATGTGATCAAGTTCTGCTTGTCTTTGTCTGGAGTCTTCCTAAGTAAGCCCAGACAAACAATTTCTTTGACAGGTCTTTGCTGTCTGTCCATCAATACTGCAGATGACTTGCAGTTTTCCAGAGAAGCCAAGGCATAAAGAAGCGTGTTTGTAATGGTTGCTCCAGAAGGAATAGCTCTGCAGAGCAGTCCTCCATCCAGGCTGTGCCTGTGCTCTGTGCTGCTGGCACAAGTGACACGGAGGTCAACTGTGCTCTTGTCAGAGGCAGACTGGAAAGCAGCAAGTTTTAATTTATGGAGGCCGGGCATGCAGTTAAGTGTAAAGTGATGGAAAGTGTGGTGGATCACTGCACTGGTGCACTTGACTTGTGCATCAGGCACATATCTATGCAAGTTCATGTTCAGTTCAAAGACAGTCCTGAAAGCATAAAAAATGGCAGCACTCCCAGCTACAGCATTGTCAGTGTCAGAGGATGCCATGGGGTTTTGCTCTTGATACTTTCTGAGCTTCTCAGCAAAGCACACAGCAGTAATTAGTTGACAAGCTGGCTGTGAGGAAACTCTGAGCTTTTATAATATCCTCGTGTTTCACTGACACCTTTGATCCTGAAGTGCTTTACAAAATTTTGTATGCACACAGAGGAGACCTTTAGCATTGGCACTGACATTCAGCCACTGCTGGGGGTGATCTGCAGCAGGTGGGTAAACAAACAGCAGCTACAGCTGCATTGGGTGCTGGAGAAAGAAGCACTGAAGCAGTTGAAGAGTTTTGGGTAGGCAACTTGGGTAAGGCCCAAGTGAATGCCATTAGCTCAGAACAGAAAAAAAAAAAAAAAAAAAAGAAAGGAAGGAGCTTTCAAAGTATGTTAGTGCATTGTTTCTAAGCCAAGGTGTTGAGCTAGGTAGCTTGCAATCGGAGAAAGTAATTCTGGAGGATCAAGTGTACTTGGCAATTTTCTTTGAGAGAGGGACTCAAAGAACAGAGGGCTTTTTCTAACAGCTAAAACTCAGGATACAGGCTAAGCTCAGCCAGTGAAGTTGAGCTGTTGGAGAAAACAACATCCTGCAAGAAGATCAAAGCTGGACTGTAGAGACAGCAACTTTAGCATTGGTTGAGTATAAAATGTACATGACTGGACCCCCAAAAAGGATATCTGTTTAAGCAGACTTTTTTTTTTCAGTGAGACAAGTGCCCATTTTGCAGTCTCTTTTAAGCCTTCTCATTGTGGGATTGTTTATGCTGGAACATAGAGGCTTTCAGAATGGTTGAGAGCAGTTCAGACCCATGTCCACATCTGCAAACCCACACTTGGTATCTAATTGTTCTGGTCACAAGTAGATATGGCACGAAACAGTGTGAAAGAGAATGCTAATGTCTGTCTTAAAGTGGTAATGTGGCCTGGCCTACTGGTAAACTGTTTTTGTTGACTGAGGTCAGGGTTTGCTGGTCCAGTCAAGTATGTACCATGCTTAGCAGTCAGGGACAAGCACTGACCTTGGGCTGTCTGTCTTTTCTCCTTAGTTTTTGAAGACCTTTGATCTGTCAGTGTTGGACATGCATGCAGTAACTACTGATTAGTTGTGATTTTCAATGACTTTTCCAGTCACCACCATACCTTGGTTTCCCCATTTAGCAAAAGAAAGTAATCTCCTCTTTCACCAGCACGCTCAGAGGAAAGGAAGCAGACTTCAGGTATGTTTCCAATGACTTGTATTATTGATGGAGAGCATCCTTTAGCTCAGTTGAGAAAGTAGGAAGATTAATTTAACCCCTGGAGGTTTAGCTACAGCATTAGTTAAAAGGCCTTAGCACTGCTGCTGTGGAGTAATGCTGCTTCTTGGTATGTGAATATAACACTTTGGGGAGGTGGGCATTGAGGTAGATTGCAACTTGCCCAGATCCAGAGGATGTAATCAGCAACATTTCTGGCTTTGAGACTTCTGGGTTCCCAGAGCTGTACTCTGAAACCTTGGTCTCTCCCAAAACACAGTGTAAAGTCATTGGACTGGACACAATATTAAACTTTCCTGCTTCACAAACTATGATCTTCTCTGTGGCGTGTAGCCACAGCACAGCAGCAGGCTGCTGTGTAGTAAATTCATTGTGTATTGTGCAAGGGACCATTAGTTAGCTTATTATTAATACATGTGTGGGCTTTAATATACTAGTACTGTATCTGTCAGCATCTCTACCAGGTTTGCTTTTGTCCTTTGTGTTTTCCCAAAACAAGCTTATACAATTAGTTTCTTCTTGTTTCCTAAATTATTTTTTGCTGTTCCTAATTATTTCACACTCCATATAAAAGAATTATTGGGGTGGGTAATGGGAGGCAAGGGATCACCTCAACATTGCACTGCAGGCAATGTGACGTTAAGGCAATTTGGATTTGTTTTTGTACTTGTTTATATTTGGCTGCTTAAGAAATAGGAGATGCTTGGGATCTGATTTTGGAGGTTAGGGTGTGACTTTGCAGTAGAGAAAAAGAAGTCTATCAGGTTGGCCTTTATGTCCAAGTAAGATTTTCACCAAAATAGGTTTCGACTAAATCACTGTCAATTCATTCAGAGATTAATGTTCTTACCTGAACATGTGGAGTTATTGGTTATTTCCCTGATTTTTATTCCTTTATAGACAATCCTCTTTCCTCCCATCTTTAGGTGCGTGTAAATAGCATCTCCAAACATTCATAGCTATTTACATCATGGGCAGAAAACAGTATTCTGTTGAAGACTGTCTTCTCAATCTCACGCAGATAATGGAGAAGAATTGTGTGAGAAGGGTGTGAATAAAATGAATTTTACAGCTGGGCAGTTAAAACACATTTACATTTCTGATTTTTGAGAAAGCAGCCAGCTCCTTAAATACTGGCTGACTGAGTGTGAATAGGCCAATATCACTTATTTCTTAAATATCAATTAAACGGCCATCTCAGTTAGGATCAGAATGCAGACCAGCAATGGAGAGAGCCTGAAGAGATTGCGTACAGAGCATGCTGCTGACTAAGAGACAGTGCCTCTTGCTCATCCAGGATAGTGATCCATGTCCCTCACCAAGCATACCTGTGCCTGAAAATTTCAACCAGAACTGGAGTAGCAGCTGCGCTGTCCAAAGCTCTAGGGTAAACAGGGCCTCGAGTATGCTCATTGCCAAGTCATGCTTGGATTGCGGTGGTTAAATGCTCAAACACCATCTGCTTATATACTTTTTCTGCCTTCCACAGAGCAACACCCTTGCTAGCGTTTGCTTTCTGGTAGAGATGAAGTATGTTTGCCTGTTCTTCCCAGGTTGAACTAGAGCAAACACATCCATTTATTTTCCAACACAAAATTTCTAGCTTAAAATTTGGGGGGTTCTTTCCTCAATGGACTATTCCCTTCCAGTGATGACATCTGCCTTCCTCTAGCCAACCCTCATGCAGAAAGACCTTTGAAAAAGCATAATTAAATGGGAGGTGGGTTCTGTACTGGAGCTCATGAAGAGCTGGGGATGAAACTTAAACAGCCAGAAACACTGTGGGAAACATTATAGAGGTCAGGGAGAACATACTAATTAAATCTGATAAATATGTTTCTCTTGGGGACAAAAAAAAAAGCATGGCAGTTTGTTGGTTGGGGTTTTTTTGTTGGTGGTGATTGTTTTTTGTTTGTTTGTTGTTGAGTAGGTTCTTTTGTTTGCTGGTTTGGATTGTTTTTTTGGTATTCTTTTCCTACAGTGAGTGGGGAGGTCTTGAAAAGGGGAAATGCAGTTTACCTGGTTATTTATTCCACAACTGATGGCCATGGACAACAGTTTCCCATTAGCAAGGGGTGTTCTGGGCTGCATGGCAGGACCCTTCCACTTCAAATATCACTAAAAATCTCATATCCTAAATGTGAATGCATCCTTGCTACAGGGGAAGAGAAAAACAAGGGCATAAGCAGCCAAAACCTCTCTAAGTGGAATATTTGTTAGTTTTCTGTGAGGCACTAGTGGGTTTTTAAGCTCTTCCAAGCTTTGAACAAATTAAGACTGAATGTAAAGTGTAGATATATTTATATTTGTTCCACCTCTTTTGGGTAAGTTGAGGATCTAGAGGAAGACTCATCAATTCAATGCATGTTCCATTAGAAATTTCTTGGGATTAGATCAGGTTAATGAAAGGAATAAATAGGGCTTTGACATGTTGTTTGGTTTTACAGGACTGTATTGTTTTATGATGTTTTATGAGAAGCACTTATACTACTCTTCAGGCGAGAGATTATTGTGCCTTTTATAAAAAGTAAAAGAAAACCCACTTCTCTTTCTTTTTCCCTCTGTTGCTAAGTAGATACTATGTTTGTTTGCAGTCGTCATTTCCCAGTAGAAATGCTATGTTCTGGAGCACTGCCTAGAAAGAAATGGTTTCAGAGCACAGATTTCACAAGCAAAAGTGGTGGTGCGGTGGGAGGTACCCAAATCATGGAGACCCAAAAAAAACTTGGAGTAAATAAGTTGTCTTGGAGAGATGAATGAGCACAGTCCCAGATGAATACACCCAAAGTCCAAAAAAGCCCCCTTGGGCTCAGTTCTGATATATTGCTCTTGTTACATTTTCTATTTCTTTAGAACTCTCATATCTCAACAAACAATTGAAAACATTATTCTGACACCAAACTTGTGCAGAGAACATCTGAGGTGATGTCAGTGTTCAATTTGAATAGGTTAAGCTCAAGCTCTGAAAGTTTCTAATGCCTACTTTCAGAGCCGGTCTTTTAGTCTTTCAGCATCCTGGTTAAAATGGGACAGCTGATCTTTTGATTTGCTTTAAGGGTTTGGAGGCTGTCATGCCAGATCAACAGGGAGTACTTGTTAAGCTGCTTTGTCTCTGATTTCACACTATTCTGTTAGGGTTTTAATCTTTTCTGTAGGATTTTAAACAAAAACACAGTAAAAGTGTAAAACTACATCCTAAGCTCCATCTTCTCTTGCTACTTTACTCTCCAGCTCAGCCTCTCCATGCCATCTTTCCTACAGAATGACATCATTATTCTAGATAGTGTCATTTTCACTTTTAATATCCTCTCCCTTCCTCTATGATGACAATCCCCAAGCAATTGGTTTAACTTTCTAACCCTTCCAGCACTATGGAGACACACAGCAGTTACTGTGCCCTTGCAGACGGGAGGCAGTGCTTCAGAAACAAAGCAATGTGCTCAGATCCACACACAGCTTGGGGGATGCACAGACTTGAACAGGGTCCTCTTGTAACCTTGGCTTTACAGGAGGCTCTGGGTTGTACTTGCAGACTGTCACTGGTTTTGTGATATGGACAAATGTCTGTTAGACCAGTGTGACCCACTTATGCGTGTAACCTAATGAAGCTTGGAGTACAGACCTTTCCTCAGAGGCAAAAGGCCAATGCACTTGCCTATGAAGTCTCTTCTCATTCACCTTTAATATTTTGATGTTAATGGATCATGCTAAAAAGGATTAGCCATTTCAATTTACATTCTGCTGCTTTCTGCATTTAACATTCTCACTGTAAGTGATGAATTATTGACTATTTAAATGTGACTATAAACAGTCTGAAAGAGAAGGTCTGCTTTACAATGCTGAACACATACAACACAGGTGAAGGGGTTCCTTTCTCTTTTTAGTTACCCATCCGTGCCCTGTCTTTCCAACTTTCACCTACTGTCCCAGTACCCCAGGCTGGTGTACTGTGCGATGTTTAACAGCCCAAGAAGAGGCCCCAGGGTTAAATATTGTTAAGCATGTGAAATTTAACCTATATTATTGATATTGGGTTCAGACCAAAGTGTCTGCAAAGTGGCTTAAAAGGAAGAGTTCATTATAGAATAAAGCTCTTTGGCAGAAGGCCAAATCCACATGCCCTTAAAATTGTTCTTGATTCCTCCCCTCATATTTAAAGGTACCTAATTACAGAATCGGCCACTGTTCAGAAATCAAGATCTGTCAGATCCTGAAAATAAGTGAAAAGAGATCTAGGAACAAGATGGAGTACCATTATTTAGGACATGAAGCACAGTATCCTGAACAGCGGTAGCAATGCAGTGAGGCTGATGGATCAGTGTTTTTCTGAGCCTGAAATAGTTTTATAGTAGCAAAGACTATACCTATGAAAGTAATGGTGAGTGCAGAGGCTTCAGGAAACTGTTTCTACAGACTGTAGTGAAGTTTGAAATTTTTCCTGGAGGAATGAAGGATTCATCTTTAGCTTGCTCCCTCTTGCAAATCTCCTGCAAGTCAGCTGTCCTTAGCCACCTCAGAGCTTAGAAGTTAATCATGCAGCTCCAAGGAAACAAGTTTTCTACCCTCATATGTTGGATTTTTTTTGGGATGGGAAGAGAATGAAGAGACCCTGGCATTGGTTTCCAGGTTACTCATTGCAGGGAAAAGTAAAACGTCCTGATAAATGTCGAGTTCTTGCTTGTTGTGCATGTGTGTTGTGTCTAACGTGATAGACAGTTTTTGTAACTTAGACATTAGAGGCACTGACATGGGTAGAAGGTCTCTGGGAGCTTTCTTCAGCTGGAGATGGGCAGAGAGGAGGGACAACTTTTCAAGCAATCAGACTGAGAAAGCTCTAAGCTCTTTTCTATCCAGGCACTTATTTTTTTTTTTTCTTTTTTAAGTTCTACTTCCACAGCTGTTCTGTAGTCTCTGCACCATGAGCAACTGTCCATATCTGGACACCAGCCACCAAGGGGAAACCCAAAATCCCCAAATCATATGCGAGAGCTGAAGTGCTTCTATAAAATATGCTGTAGAAACCCCTTTATAAAAGTGAGAGGAAGAGGTGTGCTGGTAGTGTAGGCAAGGTTTTTACCCTGCAGTATATCTAGCCATTTGAAAACAAAATAACTTCCCCAGAGCAGTTAGTCAGAAGAGTATGAAATGAGTAGGTATTTGGTGAACTCTAAACAAACTCAGCCTTGTCTCATCTATTCTTCACACGTGCACATGAGAAACACAAACTCCTGGTTAGAGGAGAAGGTGGCACCAACACAACCATACCCCATCAGATGGTTGAATATGACCCAGCAGTTGGCCAGTTGGCACTGAGCACGGAACTTCTGGCTCCTCTTTCTGTGATAATTATGATCTTCCACCATCTATGGGGAGTGTTTTTTGTTTTTTTTTTTTTTTTTTTTTTTTTTTTTTTATTAAAAGGCACTACTTTAGTGCTAAGTATTTATTGGTTTGGTATGATATTATTTATCCGTGTCTTTTCATGGATTCATATATGCCTGGAGTGTCTTGCATATAAATTCACAGCCATGCAATATTACATGGTACTGTTAATAATAATTATGCAGAATTGTTCAGGGCCTTTTGTAAAGGAGAACAATACACTTAGAGCTTCTGTCATGCATTTAAGAACCTGACACAGGAAGTTAGAAAATTGTTGACAGAGTTTGAAACAACTCTATTCCATCTCTGGCAAGGTTTCTTTCAAGTTAAAGAAATCATGGCCAGTGAAGTCTAGTAATGTTTCTTGAAACTCGCTGCAATCAGATGTTCTATATATAACAAAATATAGGTGAGTATTTGAGAAAGCATGGTTTTATATTCAGATTTCATTAATGTTTTTATATATCATTTTGAAGTAGTGGTGCACCACCTGAAATCAGTGGACCTATTCTACTAGTTACTAAACAAAATGAATTCTGAAGTACTGGTAAATGGAAGAGAGAGTGAAGAACTAATCAGAGACATTGCTCAAAGTGTAAAGTCATGTGGGAGTGCTTACTGAAACCGATAAATAGCAGGAACTGCTCCCGTTGCTGCATGTTTGTGTTTAGTCCCAACTGTAACAAGCAATAGTTAAAAATGAAGGTGAGAATTTGAATGCACATTTTTTCAAGAAAAGGAATTGGATCTTCTGGAGTAGGGACATTATTAATTTCAAGAGACATGCTGACAGAAATGACTCAGTTGTGCAGATTTCCCCTCATTTCTGGTATTTTCTTTGGTTTGTTTTTTGGTTTGTTTTTTTTGTTTGTTTTTTTTTTGGTTTTTTTTTTTTGGTTTGTTTTTTTTTTTTTTTTTTTTTTTCTTTATGTATGTTCTTTTGGAAATCGAGGTCTTATTTTAAGATTTTTTACAGCTGTTAGTAAGAAAATATGACAGACCTTCAAATCGTTTTGGGCCTTTCAGATTATGAAGCGTGATTTCTTAGCATATGGCTAGAGGAAGAGGGTTTGGATGTGCTCTGGAAAATAATTTTCCACAAGCAATTGCCAACTCTGCAAAAGGATTTCCTGAACAGAGACTGAAAAGACGCTTCTGATTCCACTCAGGGTGTTCTCTTTAATGGAAATGTCTAACTTGCTGCAGTAAACCTTGAAGTCCCCATGAAAAATTCATGGAGCATAGGAAAAAAAAGGCTGAAGGACTTGCGTAGTGCTGCAGGAAGAGGCTGGCACTGAGGATAGGTGACATGAGAAGTCCTGCGGCTCTGCCAGGTGGTGCCCTGGAAATAACGAGGAGTCCAAGTCCCGTCATGCTCCTGAGCACTGCTGAGCTGGGAGCGAAGTACTGCAGAGGAACCCAACCAAACCTTGTAATTTGACTGTTCTGCCTCTCTTTCAACCTTGCTTTCTGTCTTGGGGAAGTCCAGACAGGAGTAGAATTCTGGCAATGGATGTGAATAGCTTCTTCTCCTTTTGGAAGGAAGATGTACAAGAGTAGTTCCTAGCCTCCAACCACACACACAGTCCTTGTGCTTGGGAAAGAAAACTGTCTTCCTTCTCTTCCAGACAAAATCTCTGCTCTGGATTCACTTCTGTTCTTTTGGTGTGCATTTAGTGTGTATTGAATTCCATTAATTATGTGAGAATTCAATTCAGATTATTTCATTCTTGGTGTAAGTGAATGGAAGAGAGACATTTCTAGTGTAGAATAGGACACACAACCACTGAATTTAGCTGTACCTTTCCTTCTGAAGAGTGACTATAACTTGTTCTTTTTCTGAGAGATGGAGTCTTGAAAGCAAGCTAATGATGCTTCAAGGCTCACTTTGTAATGGCAGGCAAATGGCAATAAGGCAATAAAATTGCTGACCTAGCAATTTGAGCAGTATGACCCTTGTGATAAGGAATTTGCCCATAAATTACACCTAAATAAAATAAACATACTTGTCAGAGGAAGTGTGGAGTGAGATTTGAAAAGAAGTGTAAAATAAATAAAAAATTTGTATTCCATCCTCATTTATGGGCAGTTGTGGGGGCTCTGCAAGGGCTTGTTTGGCAACAACATGGTTGGTATGGACAAAGACATCCAGAAGCAGAAGGAGAAAGATTTCCTACGTGATGTTATGGCACACAAGAAGTTAAGAATATGCCAGAGGTCCAGTGATTGACATCATCAAATGCACTTGCAGTTCCAAAGCTCTTGTCTGTCACAGGCCTGTTTGGCAGCAGAGCCAAAGGTCAGAGAGAAATTAATCTGCTGTAAATGAAACTAAATGGATTTCAGGGTGCTGCTTGTGACAAGAGTAAGTGGAGGAAGACTTCAGCATGCAAAGGCCTGCAATTTAGACCTTGCTGGTGAACTGGGTCATTCATCTTTCCCATGTAAAATGAGGTGAACCTAATCTTTCCAACAAAATAAGGATAACAAGCAAGATGGGTGTTTTTAGCAATTTAACCCCAGGGCAGCTACTATCTAAATAACTAACTATTAATGTGCCTATCCTGCCCCTATCAAAAGGAATAAAAAGAATAATGCTCATATGAAAATAAAAAATGGTTAATTGTTGTCATTCTAGATATCTCAGCTCTAACTGAACCCAGTAATATATTCTATGTTCTCTAAAATTACTGATGCTTGAGCGGCAATTATATCTGAGGAGTACTCTGGACCAATTCTGGGTGACAAAAAAAATCTGATCCTGCTACCAGATAGGTGATTTTGGGCAAGGAAATATTTTTGTCATAGCATTATGGTACTTGTTGCAGGGATCCCTCAACTTCTTGGCCATTGACTGAGGTCATACCCTGCTTGATTCAATCTTCCTGGAGTTCTGAGTGCTTCTTATTCACTCTTTCGTTTAGTCCTGTGAAGAGCAATTAAGACACACTGATTTAAGAAAAAGCTTTGTGTACAGCCTACCTGAATGTGATATGCCAGATATGCATGTGCCTCTTAACATGAAGAAAACTGATTCTGGTTGAGATTTCTAGCTATTAGAAGGTATAAATAATCTCCTCTTGAAATGAAGTGAAATAAATGTGTGTACTTGTAGGAGAGCTAGCTTTCTGTTGAGAAACGTATAATGATCCCAGCTTCTGAGGCGTCTGAGCCAAAATGTGTGTGTATATAAATGAATGTATATCTCAGTGCTTAGATGCTCAAGTGATGGATGCTTTGGGAGAAGATAAAGTAGCCAGGAAGGTATGAATAAATGCCTCACCAGTGCCTATCAATAGGCAGCGACTGCTGCTGTGTCTCAGTGGGCAAACTGTAAGGGCTTTAAGTAAAAACAATTATTGAATGTATGATGTCTAAGTCTATTAGTTGTATACATTATTGACTGACGTTAGATTAAAAAGCATGTCCTTATTACTCCCTCCTGTCATTAACTTGCCAGAAAAGGTCAGTCAAGAAGTATATTATTACTAAATTGTAGACTCACACATTTGTAGATGAAACAGGAATAAAGCCATGGAGGACTAGGGCCAAGCTTTGGTCAGGCCCAGAGCCTAGTTTTGTTCTCACTTCCCACACTCTATTACATGGCCAACTGCTCCCCGTCCAGATACATTGTGGCTTTGTCTGTATTCTGTGCTGAAAACAAGCGGATTTCTCTTACTGTAGCTCTTCCCCAAATGCCTCAGGGTACCTCTGCACTGTGCAAGGAACCTGGATCTAAGCCTGCATTTGAGTTCCAACCTGCTGTCCATCAACGCAGGGCATGTGCAAACCCACAGTGTGCCTCATCTAAGGGACAGAGGGAAAAGAGAGGGAATAAAGGCTTTGTGCTCAAAGTGTATATTTATCTGTGTCATGGAGGGACCAGTCAGCTGTGTTCAGCCTGTCTCTTTCTGTTATTTAATGTTTCCTGCAGCCATGGTGGTTGATCCACACCAAATAGTGGAGAACGTGCTGCCAAATCCTTCCTGAAAGAGCCCGACATCTGCTGCTGCAAAGCAGATGGGATCTGTAAGCAACCTGTCCTAAATCAACTCTCTGTCAGTAGACATCAGGAATCAAAGCCTCAAGCCAGAACATGGATGGGTGTTGGGAAAGATGGATGTAGGCAGGGAAAGAACTGGCCATCAACCTTTTTGCTGACTTAGGCATCATAAAGGCAAATATGTAATTTCAGTGATAGACCATTCTGGTATCTTCTCTGATTTCAGCAGTAGTTAGTCTGAAACGCCTGAACTTTAGTCCATGACTTTAGTCCTTTCTCAGAAACAGTATTGAGCTAAATAGAATGCCACTTTGCAGTAACTTCACTATTTTGGAAGTCTTTACTTGGTGTTTAGTGTCATTGACATAAAATTACAAGACTGGAGGTGAATAGGACTCCACTTATTCCTTTTCCAGGGATTTCTTAAAATGGTCCTTCAGCTACTCAAAACTTAACACTAAGATTTCAGAACAAACCAAGCTCAGAGGTGGAAATGTAAATTATTCTTTGTCCACAATGTGGACTTATAGATACAGTAGTAGGTTATTGACACAGACAGAGAAATATCTTGCACAAAAAAATGAATCTTTGTTTTGATATTTTTTGGTCCCTTTGCCTCTTTCCTTGGACAGAAAGATTCATCAGACAGTCTTTTGATTCAGAAAAAACGCTTCTTACAAACATCAAATATGTGACTCTTCTTTCAGAAATAATGTCATTGTTTTGGCCTTGCACCTTCTTCCCTCCCTTTCCCTATTCCCAAGTAACCTCCTTGAAATCATCTGGGTTAGTGTGTTTTTATTCTTGGTCTCTTGCGTGCCTAAGGGAATTGAGTCACAAATGGCTTGTGCTCACAAAATTGGTGGAATAAAGCCCAAGCTTTAAAGATGCAGCTTGGCAGCTTTTAAAAGGGCATAAGTAAAGGCATAAAACATTGGGTGAAGTTTCCAGAGTGATTTGAGAAAGTGATTCCTAAGTGAGTTTAGAGAATTTAAAGAAGATTCTGACATTCATTTTTTATCTCATAAAGATACAGGATGATGAGCCATTACGTACACATTTAAGCATCTTTAAGTGTGCTTCAGAATATATGTTATTCTACTCCTGCAAAAATGGGGAGGGTGTGTGTGTGATTCCAGAACAGGCTCATCTTTAAAGTAAAACTCGGGAATGTCATGTGGCAGAAGTAAGAGGGAGTTAGGAAAAGAGTTTGACATTGTAGTGGGAGGAAGGGAAGGAAGGAACTGTTTGCTCTTTGTGGAGGAGTTCAAAGTTTCAAGAACTGTTTAGGCATTTGGAAATATTGGTCCTATTCTACAGACCAAAATCAGAGAGATGTAGTTAATCTGTTTACTGAGAGCTGGTCATGCATCCTGAAAGTGAGTTGGAGGACTGGTTTTACAGAGGAAGCCATTTCTGTTTCTTAACATGTAAAACCATAGAACGAGGGACAAGGTGTGCAGACATTAATGTTTGCCATGGAATCATTCTGAATCCTTTGCATCCATCCTACTCTCTGCACTTCTCTCCGAGTTATCTGTATCTCTTAAGGTTTCAAATCTTCTCTTCCTGGCAACTTTGGAAAAAGTTAAGTTTTTGAAGTTAATCTTAAGGATTTTTATCTCTTTTAAATATCCTATCTCTAGTCTGCTGTGTTTCAGAAGTGTCACACCAAATCCTGAAGCGAAGAGTGAGAACACCAAGCTCTGCATAATGCAGGTGCCCAGGAGAGCAGTAGGCAGGCTGGTTGCTATAACAGCTTGTAGCTGTAGAACATCTTCCATTTCAGAAAAGATCCCAAATCTCTTTATGGACTCAGTTGAGAGAAGGTAAAATGCTCTATGGACAAGTTGGGAAAAGCTGAAAGAGGCAAAGTGCTGGGTTTAACTTGGTATCTAGGATAAACAGTCCTGACCTACTAAGTACTCTGTATGCATAGATGAGAAAGGTAGTCAGAGTTCTTCTGCTCATTTCTAGGCAGTCTTTCAACATCTGTGGAAGAGGGATAACAATTTCTCTCTTTTCAGTAGCACTGGTGCAGAAGAGGAATCATGCAACATGGCTAAAAAAACCCTTCCTATGGCTTAGGTAGTTTAATACACTGTATTCATTAGCTATTGTGCTTCTGTATAGAGGACAGTTACGTTAGGTGAAGGATGAGATGACAACTGACACTCTGGACTGTGTCTGTGCAGCCTGTTTTTCTTTTGGAAATGATAAAAATGGGGAGGTTTGTCCCTATGACTTTAATAACCATGACTGAAGTGATCTAATTTGAGAAACATGGATGGGAAACTTTGTTGGAGTGGTCAGGCAAAAAACTGCTGTGAATTGTGTGGTGAGTTTATGACACCCTTAAGATTTCTCAAGACACCAGAGGTACTTGCTCTATATTCTTATCAGAAAATAATTTCCCTTGCAGTGTGAAACTGCTTTGCATATCAAGACTCATCTTTCCTGGGAACTTTATCAGTTATCTTAAGGAAGAAATAATGGCTAATATCAAGATTGCTGTTGGGGTAATGCTGGGACAGCTTTAACTTTGCAGAAGTGTAGCATAAGGCTTTTTTATTGAAAAAGGAGGAGTGGTTATATTCTAAATCTTTTTCACCTGCCACCCTAATACTTAATAGGATTCAGACTGAGGCAGTTTATATTGCACTATCATTCCAAGATGCAGATTCTTCTTATTTCTGGAGGTTTCTAGGAAAGGATTAGACAAAAAATGTTTAATGCTTTATGTATGCCATGCATTTTGGTAGCTGGTTGGATGAGCTGACCTCGCAGGCTTCATTTCATAGTAATTGATGTGGATTGACAGTTCTGTGATTCACCTGAAACTGCTAGGTAGCCAAGAGTGCTGCTCTCAATCTTCACAGTTAAACAGAAAATATGGTTTGCATGACTAATATGCTTATCTAGATGTGTTATTTCTTGCAACAAAACTTACAAATGCATGGACTGATTTTTATTAAATATCAAAATGGTTTCCTGTTTGTATGTTTACTTATCAAAATAATGGAGTAGTTAGCCCAAGTTTCCAATAGAAATAATTTTTCCTTTCTTCCCCCCGCCTTTTATTTCAACAACAAATGTCTAAGTTCCTCATTTTCCACCATGTATAAAGATCTCTAGGGGTTTTGTTCTTCTTTTTTTTTCCCCCTCCTCTTTTTTCCTTACATTTTTAATAGTATAAGTTCCCTTTCAATGTAAGTTGAAATGTATAATCTTTGGAAAAAAGGAAGCCAATCCTGTTTTAGAACAGGGTGGTCTCTGAGATGTCTGGTAAATCACTGTACTGCAGAGGAGGATTTAGGTTGACAGAATGCAGCCTGGAACACAGGACTGGGGGGAAATTCTGGCTCATCAGGATCTGTTCCCTACCATTGCAGACAACCACATCACATAATCCCTTTCATAAGTTTATCGAGCCTCATCTTTAAACTAATTAGGTCGTTTGCTCTCACTATCCTTGTTGGAAAGCAGTTCCAGAGCATCGCTCCTCTGATGGTTGGAAACCTTTTTCTAATTCCCAAATCAAATTTATTCATGGTCAATTTATACTTATTTGTCCTTGTGCAACATTGTCCTTTATTTTAAATGCTTCTTTTCTCCTTGATATTTACTGTGGGGATGTAACTAGCAATCCTGTCTATGTGGAGCTTTTTTCCATTTTGCCAACCAGACAGAACAAGCTTTTATTTCTTGCATAATACAGAAATTTGGTGATATCTCTCTGGCTCCAGGTTTTGTATTCCACCTTTTGGAATACAGGTGTGGGGAATGGTACCCCCTCTTCATGCTGGGCCTTCCCAACAGCTTTGTTAATGACAGTGATACCCTTTTCCCTGATTTTCGAACATTCTTCTTGACACATGCTTTGGCTTTTACTACTGGAAACAACATTAGAACAACACAGTGACATTAAGACACTGTCCTTTCCTTTTTGCACATGAAGAAAGGGATGCAATCATACCTTAAACAAACAATTTGAAACAGGGACACCCCTGAGTGTGCATTTCAAAATGTCACAACATGTCCTGTCACACAAAGCCCACTACATGACCACCAGCTTTCCAAGCAGTCTCCAAATTTGTGAAGACCTACATGAACCTTGAATGTTGACCAAAAACCAGAACAAACAGTAGCTGCAAGCTGTTCTGTCTTTGTCCTTCCATTCACAATGTGATACACAGTACAGAACCACGTGTAAGGGGAAAGACCAGAGTCATGTAGTTCCTCCTGGTGTGCGACGTGAACTGCGAGTAAAGCCCGCACAAATGGAGTTCTTCTGGGGACACAAAGTTCCATGAGTTTGCAGGAATCATAGCCAAAGGGGCAGTGATATGGCTGCAGGGCATCTGCTCAAAAACGATGAAAGTCTTAGACATGGAAATGCAGAGCGGTTGAAAGTCTTTGTGATACCTGGCAGTGCTCCATGGAGGGCAAAGACAAGAGGTAGAGTAACACAGCCATTAGCTAGTCCAGCATGTCAGCAGGTTGTCACTGAGGAGGGCTTTTCAGCAGTTGGACAGACCTGACCATGAGTCATCAAATGTCGTGTTAAACTGCAATATTAAACTTCTGCTTGAGCTGTCGATGCTAAATTTTATCTGTTTAGCTGTTAAGCTTTGTAAGGCAACTTCAAACTGCAACATGCATTTACAAAACATGTCATCATCATCTCTGGGCATGGAATTCTTATGGCATGCATCCTGGTGAGAAGCAATTCTGAAATCTTTTTGTAGAGAGAGGAGAGGGAAAAAACAAAGTACTGCCAATTAGGGTCCGAGTTGTGTGAAAAAATGTCACATGCATATCAGGGGTTGGGAGGAAGATGTGGGCCTTTCAGAGACATCCAGCACCTTTGCTACTTAATAATAGCTGGATAAGAAGTTTCTGGTTTTGCCTCTTTTGCCCCTTTACCAAGGTAGGAATTCCTGCTGCCTTAGCTATAACATAACATTCTGCATATCCTGATAAACCTAATTTGTTGCAATTAAATCATATGATGATCATATGACATGCTTCAATTCAGATGATGGATTGCTTCAGTTGTACTGGAGAAAGTGGCTGCACAGATTTATTTTGATGAGGATGCTGATCTGCTAGGATCTGTACAGAAGTGGAACAAAGACAGTCCAGTGAGAGAAGCTAAAGTAAAAGGAATGGAAAAATAGTGTGCAATCATATAACTGACATCTTCTATAAAGCATACATATATTAACATAGTTTTGCTATAGAGGCAATTTAAATTCTGCTGTTTCCTGGTTTCTAATTTCCAGTCAAAAAAAAATTACCTCAAAATCTTGTATTTTCACTGTTGAAAATGTAAGGACTTTGCAGAGATTTTACAGTCCTTGTCTGAGGGAGGGTTGGGAAGGTGTGAAAAGAGTGTAGGTAAGGTTGTTTTTTTTTTCCTGGGGGTCAGAGAAATATTATTTAACATTCCTGTGGGTATTATCCCATTATCATGCAGAATATATTATCATGAGAAATTTGGTTTATCAGCAGAGGTAGATTAGAGAAGAAATTCTGTGATAAATTAGTTCCCTATTGAGCAATGTTGTTTTACAGGAACCAAAATATTTGAGAAATGCTTCAACTCAAAGCTTCTGCCAGCTGTTGTACTTGGATCTTGAATATTTGGGCCTGTAAATGGGTTGGTAAGATACTGGGAGCCCTGTAGGATGCTTCTAAATCCATAACCTCTTGATTCACCTTTTGGAATGCTCCATAAAATCAGATTATAGGTGGTTCTGGAAGTAGATTCTTAATAATTAGTGTTCTTAAGACTGAAGCTTACTAGCCAGGGGTCTACTAATTTTTCTGGAAAACTTCCTTACTATAAGTTATAAGAAAACCCACAAAACAAACAGTCAAGCACCCTTAAATCTGTTTACAGGGGAAAAAACCCAAACCAAACCAAACCAAACCAAACAAAACCCCCAGCACAAATAGAAATATCAAAATATAGCAAATGGCTGTGAAAAATACTGATTTCATCAAGTGATTATGCAGAGATCACATTTGGACCAGAAGTCCCTGAGCCACAAGGCTGAAATCTAAGAATACTCAGAGAAGGCATGATGCACATCCTCCGCTGATAATCTTTCCAGGGCCTCTGCTTCTGGCCACCATTGGAATGAGGATATTGAATAAGGTGGACTTTGTCTGATCTAGCGCCATTGTCCTTATATAAAGTTCTAGTCAACTACCTTTGAAGGCAACAGTAGCTGTTCTTTGGGATTTTTAAACTCATTAAACTCTACTCTCTTACTTTCTGACATCAGCAGGGATTCTCCAGTGAGTTTTAGCCTCCCAGAGATGCTCAGCATCTGGTTCACTATTTTTAGCTTTCCTGACAGAAAAAAAAACAGTAAAATGTAACCACATCTTTGATGTGTGTCTGCTTTCAGGCATCCACTATCCACTGATTCATTGACTGGTAACAGGGAAAAATCTGGTAGGTCACTGTATTCATGAGGTAGCCTAGAAAGTTTCTTTCATCTGTCTTTTAATGTCTTGGTCAAAATGGCTTCCAACAGTCTCTTTTGAGGAGACTGCTCTACAGTCTGAATATTTCCCCACTGGGAGCTATTTGCTGGCACTGTGTTGGTACAGACATGCCTTTTCTGTTCATTTCTGGCCTAGAACTTCTCAATCTATACTAAAATACCAAACAAGATATCATATTAAACTTTTATTTTAAAAATCTAGGAAAATTATAATAGGTTGTGTGTGTGCACGCGCCTGTGTGTGTGTGATTGATTCTCAGTTTTTTCCCTGATATAAATCTTTACAAATTAAGAAAAAAAGAAATAATTATACCACTCAGGAAAATTTGGTGACTGGCTGGCTGCTCAGCTCCGTCCAACCCCTTGAAAATTACTGGCAATTGCTCAGCTGACCATGGATGGAATGGTGTTTTAATGCAAATTTTATCACAGTCAGTTGACATTCTGATTTCTTTTCACCAAGAAAGACTATTGAAACTGTTTTCTTAAAAAATGGGCTTTTTCTTGTGTTAGAAAATGTGTTAAACTTCTGGATAGAATCATTAAAGTTAGAAATAGGGAGAAGGGGGAAAATGAAGGTCCTCTGAATGCATTTGCTCTTGGATCAGTATTAACTTTTGTTTATGGTTTCAAGTCACTTAAGTAATAAAAGTTCCATGAAGGACTGATTTGCTCTAATGGCTGGGAGAGACAGTTAGTAATGTTTACTTTTACCTTCTGTAGGGTCATAAACTTCCATCTTATAGCTTGCAATTGTCCTAAATGGCATAAGAGTCTGTGGCTGTGATTCTTTTCCAGGGTTGCAAGAATTCTCTCTTCTTATGCCTTTCAGAAGATTAAGGAGACAAAAAACTTACAGAACAGTCAGATGGAAAGTAACAAAGAAAGGTGCTGGAAAATTACTGAGTTAAAAGTTTGCTCTAGAAGCACCTTCTGCCCTTTCATGCTGATTTAACTCTTCCACCTTTTGCCTCTCTGCCTTTTCTCCATCCCTGCCTCCAACATACACAGACACCCCTCAATCATGCTTAAGAGATTATTCCACTATTACTCTTGAACTTGTATGATCTGGAAAAGCCCAGTTTATGTGGTCATGGACTACACTCATGCAAATAAATGCCAATAAAAATTAAATTAAATATATTCCAGACTAACAGGTTGTTTAGATGCAAAAGCCACTTTGCAGCTGAGCGGGAGGAACAAATACCAATATTCTGAATAATTAGGAAGCATTCCTAAAACTCAGGTTAAATGTTCCAATGTTGAATTTTCTGTTGTTACCTCCAGTTATTGTTCCCTGGTATCACCATGAACAACTTTTCTTCAATCTTTGTGCTTATACCTTCAAGATTTGCAGCCTGTTATCATCTATCCCCCTGAGTCATCATTTACCCAAGTCATACACATTTAGTTAATCTTCTCTCATAAGTCAGTCCTCCCAGTCCATTATGAATTTCTGTTACTCATCTCTGAAATTCATCTTTTCTTTTCCAATTTTTTTTTCCTTCCATGTGTTTCTGAACACTTTTAGGTGATTAGAGCTGACAGAATCATTTTAGGTGTGGGTTTTCTATTGACACCAAAGGAAGAGACATACACACTATTGTATATGATATTGCCCCCTGTCATCTAAAAATGTCTTCTGACATTACTGCCTTTCAGCTTTGTTTGTCCCATTGAGCACTGGCCTCTGTGGCTATTCTTTACCTGTATTTCCAGAGCTGAACCATGCAAGGTTCTAGGCATGGCTAAGCCTCCCCAGCAGGGATTCAGGTGACTGACCATGCTATTAAGGGGCTCAGCACTCTCTAGGATCTGTTGCAACTTATTCTCCATTCCTCTTGATGTGTGAAATCTTCTTTGCTGTGCTGTTTAAATTTAATATCAGAACTTCTGCTTTGCTAGATAGTTCTTCTGCAACTGACATTTATCATGCACGTTCCTCCTGCCAGCCCTCAGTGTTTTGTGGTCTACACTGCTCATCATCTAACACGAGTTCAGTTCTCAAAGCAAAAAAATTTCTGCTATGTTTCAAATGTTTGATTGAAACAATTTACTGTATACTCAGCATTCACTAATTTTTAAGTTGATCAACAAAAATGTGATCAAAATATGTCTCTGGTAGTTGATTACTACACAGTTTTCCTTCTGTTCTCTATGTGTCAGGAAATTGTACCTCCTTTACTTCAGCCTGACAAGAGCCCTTTTTAAACCTAGTGCACTGAAGCTTTGTAAATTGCATAGATCTTGTTTTAATTAAATTCACTGTTTCTTTTTCACTTCAAAGGTTATGTCCTTATACCTTTAGTAAAAATCTAAAATCTTAGGCTTAAATTCACATTCAAACTTGTTACCTAGGAACTTTGTCCCACAGTAGTGGATGGGAAAACACACCTGGATACAAGGGACAACAATGTTTTTTACCCAAGTTGCCATTTTGAACTCATCTACTGCAAATGTAATGTATTTGTGAGTCTGCACAGGAATGTGCCAAGCAAAACAGACTGATATGTGTTCATAGCTCTAGATAGGGTCATGGGAGATTTTGGGTTCAAATTTGACCTTTTCTACAAACTCTGTGTGTGGCTTTGGACAGGTGGTTAAATCTTCATTCAGTCTCTGCTTGCCTTGTCTAGGTTCCTAAGTTCCTTATGCATGAACCAGGCTCTTAAAGGAAGCTTGTACCACGCAAAGATGGCTCAGCTTAGAGCTTTTTGCCAGAAAGGCAGTGGAGGCCCTTGCCCCTGGTTCAAACATCTCTGTCTTTGTGTTATAACTGATTAATAGAGCCTTTGAGAAGCCCTTTTCATCTTTCTCCTGCCATGCTCCCAAAGCACACTATCTCACCTCCCTTTCTCTCTCATGCACACACACACAGGCTATGCCTCGTGGTTCTCAGCCCTAAGTAGACAGAGGTTTGTTGATTAAGAAGATTACTTCATCCCTGTAATCTTGCAGAAGAACTTGATCCTACTTCATACCATTCCGCTACCTATACTTAAAGAACAAGCCAAATTGAGAAAGAAGGATAAAGAGAAAGAAATAGGTGATAAGAGACAATAGTTATTTGCTTCCAACATATCTTAGAGGATAGAAGAAGCTATTCAAAGTCAAAACATATGGAAAACAGCATCTGGTTATGGGAGCCTGGATGTTAATTGTTCTGACAGCTGAAATTTGTCTCCAGAAATCTCATGAAGCCAGCTGGTATTGTAGAGTTTTCTCTGGCTCATATTGTGACTCTTACAAGTTTCTGGAGACTTCTAGTCTCAGGATGATCATCTTGTAGGAGCAGCTGCTGCTTAAAGATTTTCATTTCTATATCAGCTGGAATCAGGAAATACATTTTTTGTGGGTTTGGATTTGCTTTTGTAACATAAAAATCCTAAGGTGGCTTCGGATGCACTTCCCTTAATTCAAACTTTACAAAAACTTGTGGAACTTAGCAGAGAGGTTCTTGCATATGTGGTGTGGAGAAAAACTCAACAACTGTGAGTAATAAGGCTGATTTTGAGTGATATTTTAAGGTTCCATTTTGAATCTGAATTTCCAGAATCAGAAAAGTGCGGGCTGGCAAATTTGGTAAGAGAATAATTCTCTAGAGATAATTACAATAGTTTGTTTCTGAATGGGCTAGGAGTTGTCTAATAATAGCTCTTTTCTGCAGTTGTTTTAGTGCCTTTTTCTTTCAACCTTGAGCTGGAAATGTCAGAAATCTATATTGACACTTGTGCCCTGTCTGAGAGAATAAAGAATATGAAGTTGTTTAGAGAGCATTCAAGTCTGTATTTAGAACAAGCTACTTACATGTTTCTGAGACAAAAGCATAAATAACTAATCATTTGATGATGCTATCAACAAGATGTTTGCTGCATGGACCTGACATTTTTTAAGGGTGAAAATACCAACTTTTTTAATGCAAATTTCTCGCACATAGACTTGATGTTATTTTCCAAGAAATGTCTGCTCCTCATCCTTGTGAAAGATAATGAGCAGTAAAAGGAAAAAAAAAAAAAAAAAGAAAAGAGAAAAAAATCTAAATCAAACCCAGCCTATATAAATGCAGAAAAGAAAGCCTTGGACAAAGCTGTAAGTAGCAGAGCAGTCTAATTAGTTTAGAGATGTTTTTGCTTTAGCTTTATTTTGCTAAGATTCAAGGCATTCAAAGTGATTGTTGTTTAACAGTAGCATAACCTCTGGAGACTTAGATGAGCATTCTTGAAGAAGTCTCTCCAAAAGAAGTGAATCCAAAAATCAAAACAATATGAAGTGGAGGAAAAGTTTCTGAAAGAGCTAAATGTTTTAGAAAATCCACTGAGTTATTCATATGCTGCTAACAATAGAATGAACTCAAAAGGCAGGACTCAGAACAGCAGGTACAGAGTCTAATTAATGCATGTAGTCTAAGGAGGTTTAACCCATAACATTCTGAATTTATGAGTTACTGTTTCCACAGCAGGATTATATTCTCCTGACTTTCACTAATGAATCACAAGATACAACCCCCCCACACACAATTTCTGTGTCTTTATCACCTCACTGCAAACTTGAATCTTGAAGATTTTCAAGATTTTTTCCTACTTTTCTTTTTTTCCCTGAGTCTGCCAATGTAAAATGGGTAACATAATTATGTTGGATTTTCTTTGAAGTAATACGTAGGTTGAAGCAAGTCAAGCTTAGAGATGATCAGGATTCTAACTCAAAGTTGATGCATCATTATGGAGTAGAAGCTGGAATCTACTTATTCTCACTTGAGAGATCTCCAGAGTTTGTTCATTACTTTTTTTATCAATGACTGAGTTCTGAAACACTGGAACCATTGTTGCTTGGTCAAGAAAAAGCACTTGACTATTATTTTCACTTGAATCTCTGTCTTTCCTTTAAATCAAAAGCATGCCCTAACTGTTTGATTATTAGGGCCTGGAAGTGTACACCTTGCCTTACAACAAAGAGTACACAGGTATTAGGTAACAAATACCTATGAGAAAATGAAGAGGCTGCTCTTTTTAAAATTAAGTTTTCTAGTGTAACTCAAAGCATTTAATATTTCCAGGACTTATTGGGCACTCTCTGTGGTAGACAACTATCTTAACCAGTAATCTACATTCTGATTTCTTTAATGGGGAGCCTATTCATTGGCCATTTCTTGTGTGCATTGAAATTAGACACCTGTACTGGGGAGATTATGTTCTGAATAGTCAGAATTGCAGAAACTTGAGCAGTGAGTCTTCTGTTGACTTGGCTGGGATGATCAAAATTATCTCTGGAGTTTCAGGATGAAATTTAAAGCTGAAACATTGGCAGTTATAAGAAAACAAGACCTGGTACATGGTATGTCAAATCAATGGTTCATTCTGCACCTTGTTTTGAGTGTATCAGTCAGCAAAGGATCATTCAAAGCAGCCTTGCAAGGAACTTTCAAGACCTCAGGAAAAAACCATCTATGTGTGAATCAGAGCCAGAAACTGTTCCCCCATTCTGGGAAGAAAGTTTGACAGATCAAAAGCCTTCCAGTTTTGCAGGGGTGTGGAGGCAAGGTAACTGTGGTATTACTTAAAAAAAAATAAACATGAAGCTTTGCGGGTCTGCCAGTGACAATGTTCTCTTCTGTGTCAAAGCTCTGCACTCTAGACCCTGTGTGCCTGATCCAGATTAGAGCCCAGACTACTGCCTGTCCTGGAATAAATTACTCTTGCTGTAGGATCTTGTCAGAAATGGCATCACGGGGCTGAGAAACTTGGTGAACTATTTTGTTAAAAATTTCTATAAGAAATTCTGACTTTTAAAAACTGAAGCTTTCATTAAAAACTACTTGTTATCAAAATCAGGATAAAACCATTGTCTGTGTTGTTGAAACACACATACTAACATATGCTCAAGTCTCTGCTGTCTGCCTGTACACTGCTAAATATAATTAAATTCTGCTTACGCTGAGTCAGTACTCTGATTTGGACTGTGCATATCAATGTCTCATTTTGAACTATCATAAATGCATTTTAAGTGAGCTAATATTCTGTAAATATGGTTAACTTCTGCATTTGCAGATTGCTCTTCTTAATTTGCTTTTTAGTATTGGTTCATGGATGTATATGAGTGGGTCTTTTGTATGCTTTTAACACAGAGAACCCTATCAAGTTATCTATAGCAGGAATATTACAGCATCATAATAGTTAATGGAAAATAACATAAGAGGAAAAAGAAAATTAGCATTCCACACAGCAGGGCATTTCGGATGTTAATCTGCCTTGCAATATAATTGACAGGGAAGCTGATATCTGGGAAGATTTTATTCCTATCTTTTTCTCTAAACAGTTAGTGTTCGGTTGTTGTGCAGCAGGGGAGATGGAGAAAAAGAAAGTTCTAGCCAAGTGAATGTTCTTTACCAGCAAAGATGTTAACTTTTGTCAGAAGGTAGTTAATCACTGAGAGAGAAACAGATGAAGAAATTGGATAAAACATTTCCAGTTCCAAAAGTCTTTATTGATTGTGTCTCCCTCAAGAAAATTCAGCTCAATCTCTGAAACCCTCAAGTGATTAAACCTTGGGCAGTCCACTGTAGACAGAGCAAATGAGAATTGTTTCAAACCCAGACATGTAGAACTAGGATAGTTAAAGTGAAAAAAGATTTCTTTTTCACTTTGAAATCCTAGCTGGGAGACGTAACATGAGATGTTGATTTTAAGGTGAGAGTTTTCTTAAGCATCATGATTTTCTCTATATAACAGATCTCTGAATTTTAAAGCAATTAACTTCTTTATTTTCAGAGAAGGAGATCTCTTAAAACACAAACCTAGAGTCCGGAAAATGGGACACAGATCTCTGGTCCACCAGAGATATATATACGATATATAACTCGTATATCTTGGTCTAATTTTTTCAACGGTAATTAGGGCACAGAGAAATTTAGGCATCACTAAATGAGATGTTCAGACCTGTGAACAGTTGAGAGATCCTATTTTTTTTTTTCCCAGTGATGTAAACTTTTTGCTCTCAAACCACCTTCCCTAGAAAACTGTAGGTCTTCTTCAGCTGGAGCATGACCACCAGCCTATGACCTAAGGTATGTAGAATTACTTGCCTCCTCCATTTTCAGTACACAGCATGAGGGTCTTGGAGAGTTGTGCTTGGATTGCAGTTTGCTTTCTGAAAGTCTGTAGTGGTCTGCTGGAGTAAAGCCCTTGGTTTCTCTGCTTTGGGGTGTTAGGGTCTGAGGTACAATAAGATGGTAGGGGAAAAAGTAGACACTAAGAGCTGATCTGTATTCTTTCTTCTGTTACAGAAGACTCTCTTATTTATTAGTTTATGTGCAGTGAAGGATTCTAACATAACACAACAGAGGAAGGCCAATTAAGGAAATCTTCACTGTTAACTGTTAATATATTTGTAACTAAAAGCAAGAAGGTATTTGACTCGAAGAAAAAAATGACAAAAAACCTGACAGCCTTGTGGAAATTTGATCTTTTTTTGGGCAATGATTCTGATTTTAGTTACACTCACAAGTATTGGAAAGGCTGTAGTTTCAGAAGTTATCACCTGTCAGCTGAGCTGTGATAACTGGTTGAGTGCATACGCTATAGTCACAAAAGTTTGTGAATTAAAAATTGGCTTAGATCACTCGAGCCAGCCTTCTCAATCCCTAGGGTTATCCTAACTGTTGGGGATAATTGTGGCTGAGGTGAGCACCTGGGCCAAGAACTGTTCCAAGAGAAGCAATGCATTAGGGCTCAAATCCTCAGTGTAACCACTTAGTTCCAACTCTCCTGCCACAGACAGGTCTACTTTCTGCTAGACCAAGGCACCAAGCCTCATCCAACTTGGCCTTGAACATTTCCAAGAATGAGGCATCTGCAACTTCTTTGTGCAACCTGTTACAATGCCTCATCACCTTCACAGTAAAAGATTTCTTCCTAATGTCTGATCCAAATCTACCCTCTTCAAGTTTTAAGCCATCTTTCCCTTTGTTCTATCACTTCATGGCGTTGTAAAACGTCCCTCTCCAGCTCTCTTGCAGCTCCTTAAGTTAGATGTCCCCAGAGCCTTCTTTTTTCCAAGCTCAACAAACTCAACTCTCTCAACTTGTCTTTACAAGAGAGGTGCCCCAGGCCCTCTGATCATATTTGTGGTCTCTTCTGGTCTCTCTCCAACAGCTCCATGTCCTTTGTAAGTTTGTAAATGAAATCAGTACTCCAAGTGGACTCCCACAAGGGTGGACTAGAGGGGAAAATCACCTTCCTCAACTTGATGGACACAGTTCTTTTGCTGCAGCCCAGGACATGGTTGGCCTTCTGGGCTGTCAGTGTGCATTGCTGATATCAACCAGCATTCTCAAGTCTTTCTTGGCAGGGCTTCTCTCAATACATTCTCTGCTCAGTCTGTATTTGTGTTTGAGTTTGTCCCAAAATGGATTAAAGACATTGCACTTGGTCTTGTTGAACTTCACAAAGTTTGCATGGAACCACCTCTCAAGCGTGTCAAGATCCCTCTGGATGGCATCCCTTCCCTCCAGAAGGTGGACTGCTCCACAGATCAAGCTTCTGTTTCAAGGTAAACCTATTGAAGGCGCACTGAAACCCAGTGTCCACGTTGCCAGCAAAGATGTATAACAGCACCAGTTCAAATAACAAATCCTGAGAAACACGAACACCACTTGTCATTGTTCTCCACTTGGACATCGAGCCATTGGCAGCAACCCTTGGAGTGTGGCTATCCAGCCAATTCCACTGGCCCATCCCTGAAATAAATTTTTCTCCATTTTAGAGACAAGGATGTTTTGTGAGACAGTATCAAATGCTTTGCATAAATCCAGGTAGATTGTGTCAGCTGCTTTCCCCTTTTCCACCAGTGTTACAATCCTGTTGTAGAAGGCCCACGAGTTTACGAGGCACAATTTGCCACTTGGGAAGCCATTTTGACTGTCACTAAGTACGTCCTTATTTTCCATGCAGAATGTTGTCCAGGAGGCTCTGCTCCATGATCTTACCCAAAATGTCCTGTAGTTCCCTGGGTCTTTCTAGTTTCTCTTTTAAAAATAGGGATTTTTTTTTCCTCTTTTCCAATTAGTGGGTACCTTGCTGGTCTCCCAAACATGATGGACAGTGGCTTAACCACTTCCCCTGCAGTTCCTTCTGGACCCATGGATTCATCTCATCAGGTTCCATGGACTTGTGCATTTTGAGGTTGCTTAGATGGTCTCAAAATGTGATTTTCTGCTAATGTGAGTTGTTGTCCATTCTCTCAGGTCCTGCTTTTGCCTTCTTCAACTCAGGCTGTGCGACTGGTTCTCAGTTATTAGAATTACTTTGTTCAGTTCACAGTGTGTTTCCTGACAGTTTTGCCTCCTAGGCTTGTGCAAAATCTTCTGAAGACTTACTATGAAGTCGCCATAACCACAATCATTATCCATCTGTATCTCATACAATTATTATTTTCACTTTTGAATTCTCTGGAGGCAAAATCAAAGTAGAGCTTTTGTAATTTCTTTTCCATCTCAAGCTTTTGTTTTTCTTTCCCACCATCTCTTTAACAATCCTGTTTCCCCGGAGACAACTTGATATGACCTCATGCTTTCAAGAGACAGTAGTTCAATAGGTTAATAGGCAGGTGTGAGTTTCCAGATGTTTATGTGCTTGCCCAAAAAGCTGTCCATTGGTAGCAAATGAACAGCTGGAAAGATACAATCCAAACACAGCACTTTTTAGCTGATTGACATATGTCTGGAATTCATGAGAAAAATTGAATTGAAATTAGGAACAATTTGGACCAAGCCCTTCATTGTCAATTTGTCAATTAGAATTTTTGTTCAAATTCCGATATAATTCACACTGTACTGACTGCGTCATTACCACCCATAGAAGTGGAGGATAGAACTAATGCATTGCTTTCACACTATCGTTACTTAAGAGAGATGTCATTATACTGCTGAACATGGGCAATTCAAAAGTGATGGATGGTGCAAATGTTTTGTAGTGGAATATGAAGCCTTCCGCCCAGAAGTCATGTTCACACCCAGACCAAACAACTGATGGCAAGTGAGCAGTTAAGTTGAGCTACTTAGGAGTTTACTAGAAAAACCTTTTTTTTTCAGTGAAATAAGTGGTTCTGTACACAATTGTGAGGTTCAGCAGGGAAAATTGATTGTTCTAAAATTTTGTTCCATCTGGGAAATCAAAATGAAAAGAAGAGAAAAAAAATCATACAAAAACAGACCACTTTTTTTCTCATTTCATTTTCTCTGAAAAATACCCCAACATAGCTGCTCCATATGACATTATTTCAAGACTCATTTGTTTAGGATGCTGTATTCCATAGTGTTAATCTGAGTGTCTAGTGTTGTGTTTTCTAAGCAAGATTCTCCAGGAAGGAAGAGCCCTTTGGAGGGGTCATACGGAGGCACATTGAAAAAGGTAGCCTAGGAAAAGTAACACCTGAAAGAGGTTCTCATTCCTTTAAACATCACAGTACAAAGTAAAGATCAGTTTTGGTGTTTCAGGGAGGCAGGCAGGATGGTGCAATAAAGAGTATTTCCTTTTATTGTCATGCACAAGAAATTCTTGCAGGACGGAATAAGAGATAAATATTTTTTTTATAAAAGGCCTCATGTTTTTGAAAAAAAAAAAAATTATTTTAGCTGATGGCTAATGCTGCATATGTGCCTTACACAGTAATCTTGTGGTAAGGAAGGGGAGGACAAAAATTCCCCATAAGCTGTCCTTTTCAAGTTCAGGTTTTAGGCCTGCTATGAACATTAATCTCTATTTATTTGGCCACTGCTGGGATGGAACTTCTTACTGTCTCTAAGAAACCAAGCCTTACTTAAAATAAATAAGATATTATTTTTCATAGAAATATTACTTTTTACCCAACATGTGTGGGATAGATTGTAATTCATGTGCATGAATGAAAAGGAAAAAAGAAACACTTCCACAGAGCATACATTTTGTCTCTGAAAAACAGGAGGGTTTTTTTGTCTGATCATATGAGATAGTAGATTTCTTTTAAATTTCAAAGTCTTTTAGTTCATAACAGTGTTTTTGTTATATCAGTGAAAATTGGATGCATTCTGAGTACTGTTTTGGGGAGTTTGGTACTTCTACCACTTTTGACAACAGGTTTGGAGACAACTTAGTGGAGGTTTCTCCCTGGTGAGAACTTGCCTCCACGCACACACACACACAGGGTGGATCTTGGGTAGAAAATACCCCCCCCTTCAGAGAAGAGTTGTCTTCTGCTTACTCGGCCTGAATTACAGTCATGGTACTTTAGGAGTAGGACATTGTTACCCTGAACTGTCATCGTGGCAATCACAATGAGGAGAAAAATATAGCTATCATTATGAGAGCTTTACACTGCATAGTTTATCTCTATAACAGTGTGCTATGATGTGCCTAATTAGACTGTATCAGCTGCTCCACGTCTGCTGCTGAAGGGAGACTTTCTTATTGTATCTAGTAAACAGAGAGCTCTCAGACTGTGATTTAGCACTGAAATTAAATTTAAGCATAGTTTTCCATTTGATTATCAGGCTATGGGTGACTTTTAAGGATCCTTTTCAATCCATTACTTCTGCTAGCTGTAAACACTCTGCCATGGTTTCTTCCTCTCCTTGGTAGATACAGACTAACTGAAAACTCATCCATTTAAAGTTAGAGGGGAACAAATCAAAATAATTCCAAGTACCCAAACTTTTTATGACATTCAGTCTCCTTTTTTGATTGTCACCTTCTGTGTCTGAATCTCAGTTATTGAGACATAGTAAATGTGATTGGCTTGAATAAACAGAAAATAAGAAGACGTCCAGAAAGTAATACAGGATAAGAAATAGTGAAAAAAAATGTTATTTCTCTTCTTTTTCTTCTTTATGCCATATCCTAACTTCATTGTGAGAGGAGTACGGTGACTTCCACAGGACTATCTTTGAGAAAAAAATGTAAATTTATAGAAAGAAAATCCTATTTTCTTGTATGTGCTAATCTATTAAAAGCATGTAAAAGTGTGTATTTCTTCAGTAATATTATCTAAGGAAACAATTTGGAAAAAACAGTGAATGTTGCATGGACAAAATGTTCACAGTGGCAATCAAAGCTGAAAAGTTTACAGTCTACTGTTTACTCACCTGTTAAGTACTTTATATATTCTTGGGGAAAGGGTGGGCAGGACAAGATGAGGTTATGGGACTTGTTTGTTTCTTTGGTAGTCTCTCTGTACTTGTGCTGCTCTTGAAAGACATTCTCAGTTTGAGGAACATGCTGCCTCAACCTTGAAAGATATGATACCTCCATTTCAAGGATCTGGAGACATTCTGTAGTAACTTCAGAGAAAATGTCTTCTGCATAGCAAGCATATTTTTTGCTGCAGGATCTGGCAGGTTTTCAGTATACTGCAGTAAGAAGAAATAATTTGATCACATCAGACACACAAATGGAGTAAGATATTGCAACATAAACCAGTTTTACCAGAAGGGAAGCACAGAGGTGGGGAACGAAAGCACAGCAGGGTTCTACTTTGAAAGGGCTTTAGGTTTTGTAGTTGATAAATTAATCTTTGGAAGAATCCAAGTTGTAACCCATTAGTATATCCCTGAAGTTCAAGTGATCTGTGGGTCAGGTGTGTTTTGGAGTGATTGTTTGAGCTTTTGCATGATTGTTTATGACTGGAAGCCAGTGAGTCCTTGCAGCAGCCAGTGCAGAGAGGTGGATTTCTGGTGTGATGCAAAAAGAGCAATGAGTTTTTGGTGCAGGTCAGGCTAGACAACAGAAATTTTCCTCTGCAGTAGGAAGTTCCAAGTCCTTGTATGCCCTTTTCTTAAAGTACCTGGTACAAAAGAAAGGCATGAGACCTTTCAGCCTTTCGGCCTTGTTCCCTGTGCTGCTGCTGGAGCAGGAGTGGGATGTCATGCCCCACCTTGCCATCATGTGGAACCTTTGAGATCCCTAATCCTGTGCAGCCTTCTGTAGCTGACACTTAAGCATGTGTTGAAAGAAAAATAAGCACTCACAGGTACACTGTTGCTCACTTTCCACCAGGGTTCAGAGGAAGCTATGATAGCTTCATTTCTTGACTTTTACTACTGACATACTAAGGAGAGAATTTTATTTACTGGAATTTACTGGGAATGGGATGATGATAGGAAAGTGGTTTCTTCTATGTCTCAATTTCAGAAGGATCTTCTCTGAAATAGCGCTGTTACTGAGGTGTTTCTTTTTCTTTGCAGGCTGTGCCTTCCTAACATACTGCGAAAGGGAGTCTGCTCTAAAGGCCCAGAGCGCACTGCATGAACAGAAGACACTGCCGGGGGTGAGTCCAGACTGATAACTTTTTCTTTTTTTTTTTTCTTTTAAATCTAAAATGGGTTACATATGGTGTTCTCATCTCAGATTTGGAAGCAGAAAGTCTCTGTTTGTTTGGATGAATCAGTATTTGCGTTGTGATAATAAAATCAAGATACCACAAACCTACCCAAATGGTTTCCATACACAAAACTAAAAGTTTTTTGCCCTTATTGTGAATCAGGAAAACAGAAATCAACTGGTAATGGACTGGATTCTACCAGCCTAACTCAGCTGAGCAACTGCTTTAGGTTTCTGACCACTACAGTGAAATGTTAGAAGTCCTCACCAGGTGCTTCCTTTCGCTACTTTTCTTCTCTGAAGCAAGGTTTGGCAGCAAGAAATCAAGAAACAGATCACATTATTGAGTTATCACCGAATGAAAACATATTCCTGATGACAAAGTGGTTTGACTCAGTTACTTTAGTATTCAAGCAGCTGTAGCAGATTGGAAAGGCGGTGAGACAAGGAGAAAAGAGAGAGAGGGGAAAGACGCACACAAGATAATGAGGAAAATTATTCACATGAGCAAGATCTAAGGTTCAGACAACACAAGCAGAACTAAAAATAGAATCAGCATTATGTGGGGAAGACCTGCCCTGCTGGGATGGGTTTCTAGTTAAGCGGTTACCCGGGGGAGGGAGAGAGACTATTTAGATTCAGCCAGAGTACGTGGAATGGGAACAGCCAAGAGCTCCTGTAGCTGGAATGGAGCTGCTTTCACAACAACCAGGAGCCAGTGACCACGTAACTAAGCATGGGCTTCTGAGGGTTCCAGGCTGCATCTAAACAGAGAGGAAATCTATCCAAAAGTCTGTCTTTATTAGCTGGTGTTGAATGATTGATTGCTATGTAGCTTTAACCTACCTTTCCCCCAGATCTAAGACACATCCCTTGCTCTGTGTTCTGAGGAAAGTGTTGATTCTGCTCTGCTTGTTTCCATCATGCTGGGTCTATTTACCTATCTCTAAGCCACCTTGCCAGTATGGAGATGCCCACGCACTTGCTCATCTACATCTATCTTTGCTTAAAAGGCCATACCTTATGCAAATATATACATACTTCATTGCCTAAAAATATTTCTGTCAGCTGACAACTCCCTCTGATTTTTTTTTTTTTTTCTAGAAACTCCTTAGCAAACTCCTTAGCAGCAGATTGAAAGTAATTTCTATCTTGGGGGGGGATTTCAGTTTTTCTTCCTCCTCCCCCTCCCAATATTTTCCTTGCGCTTCTCTCTTTTCCAAATGATAAAATTAGATAGAAAAAAATGAGAGACTATGTTGAACAGGGATGTTTCAGGTAACATTTTAACAGAAATTTTCTGAAATAGCTTGAAATAAAATACATATTTATCTAAACTAGAGATGTGATGAATAAGGTGTTGTGTATTTAAAAAAGAATAATTGAAATTTCAGATTTTCCACTGAGGCTGCTTGTACTTCTCATTAGAAGGGAGATCATTCACTTGCAAATGGAACTCTATCTTCCTTATGAGTTTAAAACCTTATTCTGAAATTGTATGATGATAATATCTTCAAAAACACAGTGGGTCAGTGAGATTGAGGACTCAGGTGTTGGAGAGGGAGGGCAAGTGAAAATTTAGGATTTTTTTCCCTAAGTTCTTTATATATTCACAGTTCTGAATCTCAGTCTCTGTGTCAGAGACTTCAAATCACAAAAGTCTTAAAGTCAAGACTGTTTTCTTGGACAGTGGTAAAATTCAACCAGCTATTGTGTTAGGATCAAGACTTCCTTCAAAGGCTGCACCAACTCTTTCTAGACTACAGGGAAACCATTTCTTCCTTGGTTAGTGCAATTTCTGTTACATATACTCCATACTGGCCACACTGCCTCTAGAAGGCCTTTTTTTTTTTTTGTTTCCTTATACACTTTCAGAAGATGTATCAGGATCTTATTGAGCTGGGAGCAGTGAATCCTCTGTCTAAAAGAGCAACCAGGTTTCTTAGAGTTCTGAACACTGATTTTCCCATCCCTTTCATTTCCAGTTCTATTTGTCTCAGGATAAAGGTTTACTTTCCACCAGCAAACCCTCTTCATGCAGCTTTCTGCCAAGTTTCTGAACTCATCCTCTGAATGATGTCACTGTAGTTTATTTAAGGAAACCAGTCTTGTCTCTTGATAAAGTATCATGCCTGGATACTGTTTTATGGTTCCTATCTGAGTAGAAGAGAATTATTTATTACTTACCTGACTGTTCTTGATAACATGCACCAAAAATATCAACCATAGTTCATCACCATAAAATAAGAGGCACTTTTAAGGTCAGGGGTCTAAGTCCTTATTCACATAAGTTCAAAATGAGACATATATAACATCATCTCTTGACACTCCACTGTCTGTGGCACAAACAGCTCGACTGAGGAGGCATCAAAATCAATTAATAGGCATGGTATAGGAAAAAATAAATAGTACTAGACTAAGCCATTCTTTCCCATTCTCCAGTAAACTGTACACTTTCTTGATCTTGCAATATTGCTGTTTGTATTCGTTATATTATAAAACACAGAAATGAGTAATTTTTAATAATATGCACAAGAATGGTAATGTATGGAAATGGTGAGGCATGAGGAGGTTTTGTCCAGATTCAGATGCCTTGCCTCTTATCTATGCATCACTTTGTTTTTAGTGGAGTGGCTACATACACATATTTTACAGTAATTACTTTCTGGATGTGCTTTGTACTATGACAGAAATATGTTTCACATATTTCTATGTTATATGTAGGACATAAACTCATCTTGTGGAATAATCAAAAGACTTCCAATCAGGTATGTGTTGATTAATAAAGTCTTTATGGCACTTTGTTTTTTTGGGTGGGAAGGAAACATGATACATATTTTGAAGCAAGTGGAATGTAAAACATAAAACTATCATTTGGATCTTCTTCATCTGAATGAGTAAATTAGGTTCTTTTGGAGAGTTTGAAATTGTTTTGCCTAAAATGGAAGGTTAACGTAGCACGGTGTGTATATATGTGTAAAGAGCACTTTTTGATTGTCAGACAATTCAAATTCTAGTGTTTACTTGTGATTGTTTATTTTACATATAATAGAGTGGCTAGATGATGAAGTATATTAGTTCTTTAATAATTTATAGAAATGCTTTGATGTTGCAGTAATTACATTAAAGGTCACATATCAAAGGTAATTTGGTTGAGCAGCTGTGATGGTTTCTCAGAAGCAATCAATATTGCTGTCCATGGCACTGATTTCACCAAGGGGACTGCCAGATTAAAGGAGGCTTATTACCAGACAGACAGACACGGGGGAAATCAAGAACAGATTGGAGAGATGCACTATTCTTTTTCCTCACCTATAATTAACACTATTCACCATAATCTGTGCTAATCCTTCATAGTGGGAAACCACCTTTTTTTTTTTTTTTTCTTAAACTCACATTATAAAAAGTGAATTAAGGCAAGGGAGAGTAATTTAAGGGAGCAGAAGAGAGAAATTAGAGAAAGTAAAAGTTGATTCGCCTCTGAAATTTCTGATACTTATATATCCCACAATGATAAAATTCAACATCAAACCACAGGCCGTGGTCCCAAGGAAAGCAAGGGTAGGGGGTTAAAATTATCTAGACAATGACAGTGCAATGTATGGGAGAATTATCTGCCTGCAGATTTTGTATAATATTATCTATTTGCCCCACAAAGCTCCACAGGAAATGAAATCGGGGAAATAAAATTATGTTTTAAGTGTAGTCATTTTGATTACAAATTATAGTGAAGTGAACTTTTTCTCCCCTTTCTTTTTTCTTTCTCAAGTGAATGGCAGAGGATAATGCTGAGAAATGTAATTACGCTATCAAGATCTACTTTTATTTATAGTACAAATAAACTGAGCTCTTGTATGATAAGCACAGCAGCATTTTTCTTCCCCTAGTTCTTTGTGGCTCTCTCAGGCAATGGGGGAGAACAGTCCATGTATACTTGGTTGGAGGCACTGTCTCTTTGCATAATGTTAAAACCTTTCTGTAAGACTTGCAAGAATAACTATGAAATTAAGTATGTACGAAACTGTTAACCTCAGCAATCTGCAGGGCTTGTTCAGTCTGGGAAATAGGCTGGGTTTTCTTACTGTATCTATTCCTCTTGAAAGAGACAGTGGTACCACTGGTATGCTAAATTTCTCAGTGTGCAATGTAATTAGTTTTCTCCCTAACTGTTCTGATATTCTTTGTCTCTTCTTCCCACCTAGAAAAAATGCATTCTGTTTTATTCATCATATGCAAAAATACGCATCTTTAACATTAGAAGACAGGTGAGCTCATAAAACTCATATTAAACTCATTTTTTAAAGAAACAAAAACCCTCCATCTAATTTCAGTTGCCCATTGCTTGGGGTTTTTTGTTTATTTTTGTTTTGTTGGGCTTTTGCTTGTTTATTTTGTTTTGTTGGGGTCTTTTGTTTGTTTGTTGGTTGTTTTAATAAAAAAGGTTTTTCCAATATTACAGGTCTTACCTGACTTAAATTTTTATGTAGATATGAGGAAAGACACCTGAACATAGGGGAGAGGAGGGAGGGTACCTTGCAAGGTCTGGCCTCTCTTAAATCCATGTCATGGGGATTAAATGAGACATAAGTGTCATGTAGACTTCAGAAATCCTGCACATATAGCATGGATTTCACTGTTTAAGAAGGCCCTGAAATTTTGCTGTCTTATTGTCTTTTTTTTTTTTTTTAATGTTTCAAAGCTTTTTCCAAAAGCTTGTTAGAAAACCATTAAACCACATATCACCCTGCATGCTGTGTTGTGCCAAAAATGGTATTATATTCCCACAACTTCCCATTTCAAAAGTTTTTCTCTACTGATGTAAATTGCAATTTGGTCAGCAGTGGTAGGCTGGATGGGTTCCATTGATTAAAGTAGCCTGCTGAACACACAGCCTGCTCACCATGCCCTTTAGATTTTGAAAGAAAAACACATTTAATTGTTCCCTTGGGAGAAACATGTCTGTTTTCTGAAGTTAAAAATGAAGATGAAAAGGAATAAAACCAGATTTGAGGTAAGAGACTTGGAGGGAAGAAAAAAAAAAAAAAAGAAAAAGAGAAAAAACCAAAACCCAGTCCTTCAGAAATTCTCCAGAAATTCTCCCTTTAAGATTTTTGGATGTCAATGTCATGCTTAAAGTGATATTTATTTTTTTACCCCTTGTTTCCTCCTTCTGAGTGACCAGGCAGTAAAAGTACTTTTGGGCCTTGCTTTGGGTAAAGCAGGGCAGAGGACAGGAAGCTATATGCACTTTCCATTTGCTAAAAACCCCTGTAGTTTGACAGTGCTGTTCTGTTCACCAGATGAGATGAAACACCTGGGTCCTATCTGCTTGGTAAACATTAAAGTTCCATTTCACTAGTTAAAGATTGGCTTCTGTATCCCTACAAGGCAGCCTCTAGAATACAAAGTAAACTCTCTCTCTGCTACCCAGTCCAAAGAGCTTTGCAGAGAAAGAGCACAGTGCCAGCATCCTGACAGAGCCAGTGTGTTGGATGCACACTGTTATCTCAGCTGAGACTGGTGTATTCATCACCTTTGTGGTGGCTAACCACACTCAGCCTGAGATACAAAATGGGAAAAAGGCTTCCCAGTCATGTCTGAGATTTGGTGGCAATTGAAAAATTATGTGCAAAAAGAAAAAAAAAAAATTATAAAGGTAGCGTTGTCTCGTCTTTTTAATTTGACACCTTTTGGATCTCAGAGGATGATTTCCAAGTTATTCAACAAAAGCTTTTGCTGGACGTTCATTTGCTTTATGTGTTATTCAATGACAACTTTTCTCTCTGACGTGTCTGCCATAGGAGGATCAATCTAATTTTATGTACAACTGTAAAGATGAATGATAAGTAGAAAGGATTCAGGCAAGTACAAGCTGAATAAATTATAAAGGGCAAATGATGACAGGACTGAGGGTCCCAAGAGACAGTGATATGATAACAGAAACTAAAGACGAATTTATGATGGATGTAGTTAGCATGTACTGAGGCTGTTAATTCTTCAGGGTAGTTTTACAACTTCTTGTGATTGGAGCAATCAAAGTATTTCATTTTAAAGAGATGCTGTATATTTTCACTTGTCTGTTCTGCATATTTGGATGTATGTCCTCATTTACATGCATAGCAGTAAACTCCCATAGGCTAGTCAAGCTTACCTCCCATCAAAGGACCCCTATTCTCCAAACCATAATGCCACTGTTTATGCATAAATAAATAGATAATGTGTAAAGATTTGAGGGCAAAGCTAGATATCATAAATAAATAAATAAATAAAGTTTCCATTTTCATAGAACACAGCAAACAATTTTTTTTAGACCCTGCAAGTAGATGAGCACCTCCAGCTACCTTCAAAGCCAAGCACAGGGATTGAGTTAGCTCACAGATTCCTGATGAAAAATTATGTATAACAAGTTTCAGGTAGGTCAAATTTTGGGCTTATGCTGCTGTAAGAGCAGCTGATGCAGCATCATAAAGTTAGAAGCAAATCTGATCTCAGAGCAGTTCTTGATTACATTTCATTCATACTCTTATTTCTAACTCTTGTTCCTTATTATTAAGGATATTTGCATGAAAATGATCTTTTTTCCTTCCTCTGAAGGGTTGTCTCTTGTCTGTGAGTAATGCTTACTCTGGCCTACATTTGTGAATACCATGGGCTGGATCCTGACTTCATTTACACAAGTGTAAATCAGCAATGATCTGATTGAGGTCAAGGGATTTATATGGCGTAGGAAAGAGCAGATTCAGCTATATTTGTCACTGCTGAAATGATGTCATCGTGAAAAGTACCGTAGCTCTAAATGGGGAAACATATTTTTACCAAGAATCTTTGCATGCGAATGCATGATCTCACAAAACACTGAGCACCCCTGACACCTGCTGGGCCCTTCAGTAGCTCCCACAGCTCTTTTGCTAGAAAGAGGTCCCAGCCCCAGACTGTAAGAATTAAAGATGGTTGGTATCTTGATGTTTCAACAGTGTTAACTATTAGATACTAATGAACCCTAAACATTTGGATTGCCAGTTGCACTACCCTTCTGATTTGGAAATGATGGGATGTAGCCAGGAATAACTTGCAAGCAGTAAACCTTCAACCCTCATCCCACATTCCCAGTCACAGAGAGACAGAGGAAGAGAAGAGGCTCCCTTTACCTTTTCATTTTTTCAATCATAGTGTGAGACATTACCTAGCCCAGGAGTCATTGTTCATAGGCTAACTTTTCCATAAACACCCACTTCCCATATTTGCACTACAAAGTCTATGCTGGTTGTGATCTGCAAGGCCACTGTAAGTTTCTAGTAAAGCACTTAGTAGAAGATCCTGTATAATTATGTGATTTGGATTTCTTCTTGGGGTAATATGCCCACCTATACTATAGCTTTACCAGCTGTACTACTCATAGCCTATGCTGGTGGAAACATTGTCTGCCTGATGTTTTTCATCCAGTGTATACATCCCTTAAGATCCTTCAGATACTCAGTGACAATAAAATAATTTCTTTTTTTTTTTTTTTTAATACAAAGGTTGAAGACCATGCACAAGAGTGATGGATCAGATGTGCATGTCTGCCACCAACATCATTATCTTTGAAACACACAGACCTGTGTCGTGACCTAATTTAATTTAAATAATCTATGTAATAGCAATGAAAACATGAAAACATGGACTTGAATGCTGTGGAGTAACTGCATTCCATGACTGTAATTCCTAGTGGGCAGTTCTACAGTAAGGATTTGAATCTTTCTTGAAACATTATTTCTGCTAGTGCTACTTAAGCTATGTAGGTTAAGAACATCTATGCTTGTTAAAAACATTTCAGTTGCAGAGTATCCTGCCAGCCTTACCCTGTGAAATCCATCCACTGGCTGCAGATCCTTTAAAAAAAAAAGCTGTGTTTCTTGCATTAAATAATCTAAGAGCATGATTTGTGCATTAAACTCAAAACTGTTCTTTAAGTTAGGGATGCCTTTTAAAGAATTATCTGAGCTGGAATGCTTTGGGAGTGGCAGAAACTGTCCCGTCTCTCCTCTTATGGGTAACTTCTGATAGGACTTGACGTGATGTAACCCATTTAGCTGCCATGTTTCCCTTCTGCTGCACTCTGTCTCTGGCAGGGAGAAAGTGGTGGGGAGTGACTGACCATGAGACTGCACTATCAGTTGAGGCAAGCAGGTATCTGAAGTGATTTTGCTCTTTTGAGTAGCTGCAGTGAGAGACTTACAGTGGCACCGCATGTATGAGCTGCTGCACTTGGCAGGTTCCCAGCAATGTCAAATCTCTCTGATTAGTTTCTGTAAGTACAAGGACAAAATTAAGCCTAACCTATTTTTCAAAGAAGAAATGTGCATTTCCCATTTTTCTCTTTAATGGGAACTTCTTATATCTTGTGTCCCATACCTTTTTTTCCCCTCTCCTTCCCACCATGTCACTCCTTTAAAAAAAAAAAAAAATTGTTAAAATACAGTTTCTTGTAAAAACGTGAATTCAAATTTCTTTGATTTCTGTAACATATTTTGACCTTGATATGCATTCATTTTCAGCACCAAATGAATCCTCTGGTGCTAGAATGAAGTTGTTCTCTTACTTTCCCCTTAGGTATGTAATCCTACAATCCTCTGCTACTTTCTAGTGCATATTTTCTTTGACATATTGAAAAAAATTAGTGTTTTGATCACTGTCTTTGTAGGCAGGCTTTGGCAGAGCATGTTTTGTCCAGCTATAACTAATCCATTCGAAGCTCAGGTTGTTCCTTCAAACAGATGGAGAAAATTTATTTTTCTCTTGTTCTTAGAATGGCTCAGTAATTTCTATGCTACTATATTGACTTTGCACGGTAAATATGTAACTGATAAGACATGCTGGCGTGAGTTTCTGATTTCATTTACAGCTTTGATCAGTGGAAGAGCACTTTGTTTTCAAGGTGGTAAAACTGGAATCAGTTTTTCTTGGTCTTTTTATTTATGGCTAGCTTACTGTAGAGATCTTCTTTGGTAAACATTTGAGGTGCTGCTTCTGTCTTTTAGGCTATTTTGTAGAGTCCTTTCTCAGTGAAGTCACGCTAATGTCTGCTGTCTGGCCGAGCATCACTTTCTCCTTTTCTCCTACCTCCCATCTCATCCTGCACGTCTGTCCTTGCCATCTCTTATCTCCTTTGTAGATTTGCTGGAAACATTACCCTGTATTCCCGTAATGCCTGCTTGGAGAAATGAGTTGAGATTACAGCTGCTGAGAAAGAACACCGTGCCTCCCAACTACTTCCACCTGGGAGAGCATGTATTTTGTCCAGACAAAGGGCGAGACTTACTGAACATTTCCATGTTTTGTGATGCCACATGTATATAGACTGCCAAGTTGGCTTGTCCTAAACCTCATGTCTCTTGAAAATATGAGGCTTAGTGTGTGTGAGCTTTTCAGTCCATACTCATGTTGCCCAAGAGAAACAAGACATTCAGGAGAGGGTTGTACATGTTGTATTCTCTTGTCTGTTCTTCCTCAGAGAAGCTGGGGATTGATTACTCTGCCTGTGTTCATCCTGCATAGGGGAAGGGAGTGGGATGTACAGAGGGTGAACCTTTCTAAACTTCCAGGGTACCTGTTTTGTTGGTAGCAGCCTGCTGTTCCCACCTTGTTGTTTTTTCTGTCACTGCATCTTCACATTTCTTGACATGACTCACGCTTTCACCTGGGAGAGGAGAGGCTGAGACACTCCTGGGGAAGTTGGGCATGTGTTGCTAACATTCAACAAGCAGAGCTTCTGAGAAAATGCTGATATTTGAGGGCTTTGTATGGGTTTGTATGAGGTTTTTTTTTTTGGAAGTTACAGCTCTACAAATGTGGATGCACTACAAAGAGTACAGACGTGGCACCATTCAAAGACAGTGTCTCATGTCCCAGTGGAGGTGCCAAATTTATGAATATTGCTATGTATTCCTCTTTCATTTTTAGTCAGTTAAGCCTTAAACCTTCTCCACCAGTACTCTGAATCCAACCTGCCACAGCACAACAATAATGCTTCTAAAGTGAGCCTGTCCAAACTAATTTCATTGTCCTGGTTGAGTGAAGTGCAACAATCAAGCAGACAGCACAAATGAGTCCAGATAAATCTAGTATTTACAATTATTTCAGTTTGGATAATCTAATGTGATATTCATTGCGCAGCTAGGAATTATGTTTCTCAGTGAGGAGGGACTGTCATTCAGTACTCTTGTTGGCTGGATGTAAATCCAGAGTAACTCCATATGCTCTTGCAGAGTTTAAGCTTCTTTACATCAGTGCAGCTCAAATGAGAATCTTGTCCTCTTTCTTTAGATGGCCTATACAGCTGAGTCCCTTCAGCTGTGCTTGCACTTTAGAGATACAACCAAGGGAGCTGGAAGGTCACTTTTTTTCTATTTTTTTTTTTTTTTTAATTCTTTTTATTCCCTGGGTCAGGGTTGTGTTGTTAAACTCACTCACTTTAGGGAATCCAGCTTTCTCTGAGCACCTCTTCACTCTCCAACACTGAAACACTGACTGACAACTTGAGTTACCCTTCAGATCTGGCATTGCTGCTGACTTTCTGAATAGCACTGCAATCAGATCTCCTCATTACGAGTGCCTCTCTTTCTTGGTATTAACACCTTGTGGCTGTGCCCTGCCTTTCCACCAATTCCAGCTGAAAACTCATAGCAATCCCAGTTGAAAGGCAACAGATTTATACCAGCATATCGATGTTAAAAGGCAGATTGCTGCTACTTTCTGCTTCATTTCTTTGCAGGATACATTGCTTCTCGTTCCTTCCTCCCGGTCCCCCCCTCTGCTCAAGCAGACCACACTGTGTTGCTGGGCAATTTTCACCAACTTAATCACATTTGGACCCAGTGTTTTTCCTGCAGACTCTGGAGTGTGCATTGCTTAGGCTTGGTTATTAGTTTACACAATATATGAAGCCCATTAGAAGAGGATAATCAGGGCTTGGAGAAGGCCACCTCACTCATTATCTGAGGAGGTTATGTTAAGCCTCTGTAGTTATTAATCATACTTTCCCATGCAGATAGCTGAAGATTAAGAGTCACATTTATCCTCTTTGCTCCTCATTCTTTCACACTGATGTGCAAACGCTCTTTATAATCGTTGTTATTATGGTTATTCATAGCCCATCCAGTCAGCCAGGACTGCTCCTGAGATGTCACTTGAAGTCTTGCACCTATCAGTGGTGGCCTGATGATACAGATCAGAGCCACTGGAGGTCTCTCTGTTTGAAACTCTGAAAACATCCTTGAGAGTCCTAGAAAGTCTCTGCTAGCTGTTATTGAATTGCAGTATCTTGTCCAGAGGCCAAGAGAATTCTGAACAGAAGCCGACACCATTATAAGAGCCAAGTTTAACAGCAACCCTCTTGATTTCACTTTCCTTGCTTTTTAATATCAGCTCTAACCTTGAACTTTGACTAAGATGATATGCTACCTTGTGGCTTTTTGAAACCTAGCCTAATGCCCTTTTAATCGAAGTGAATGATCCTTTTTCTTTACTTCATTTTTAAAGCACTTAGGTCAACTTAGATAAAATCACAACTGTCCACCAAGTGGACTCAACATTGTTAAAAAAAAAAAAAAAAAAAGAAGGGTTTAAAACTGAAAGCATTTACTCCATCACAGATTTTTTTTCCCCTAGAAATATGTTTAGGCTTTCATCACTATCTTTCTGATATCCTGTGTACACATGCATATACACTCACATAACACAGGCAAAACAACTCCCCAGAAAAACCTATTTAAAACCGAAGCATTTGAAGCTTTTTCTCCAGTTACTCTAGTCATGGAGCCTTTAGTTCAATAAAATTAAAGTTAAAACCACAGTTAACAACTAACACCACAGCACAACCATCCAGTCACAGATCACATCAGTGTGCAGCTACTTCCAACAGCTTGCACACCTGTTCCTTCCCTTTGTGTCCACTACCAGCTTTGCAGAAGCTGTCCTCCAATTTTTCTTCTTGTTTCCCTCAAAGAAAATTGTTTTTCTGTGAGTGGACTTAGTTTCTGAAGCAGTAGCCATGTCAGTGGCATGCAGAAATCCAAAACCATGGAGACCATAGTATCTATCATGCAAATTTAAAATCACCCATTCATCCAGTTGTTAAGACCTGGATTTATTCTTTGAACCTGGAGTATGAGTTACCTGGAGTGTGAATACATTTTTCCATCCTAAAATTTTTACTCAACCTATGAAGAAAGGCAAATTTCCAGAATGAAGACTTCATAACATTTCTCCTTTGACTGAAACAAATAAAACCCCAAATTCTGATTTCTCCTTAAGAAGTCTATCTCATCCCCAAATGCTGTGCTTATATACCAGTTCTGCATATCTAGAGGAATTCAGTACTGCTGTATTGACCGAGAGGTCCAGTGGTCTCTGTCATGTCATGATCTGGCTTCTCTTTTTTCTCTTTTCTTTTTCTTATTTTGTATTTTTTGTCTTCACCTAGACAGTATTCTTAATAACGCATAAGACCTTTGCTAGGGCATTATGGGGTTTTTTTGGTTGGTTAGTTTAGGGTTGGGGGAGGGGCTTGTTTGTTTTTAGGGTGTATTTTTTGTATTTTTTAAAAAATATTTTTAATTAAAGTATTTTCTCTAGAAAATGTCAATTCAGAATCTTTTCATTTGAGGGATCGTAGTGGATTTGATCATGCATTTATGTGAAGACTGAGTTTTGGATCTGATAGAAAATTCTTGCTCAAATGAAAAAGCCAGAAAAGCAGAAATCAACCCAAACAGGCAGGCATGACATTTGCTTGACATACGTAGTTTCCCTAATACAAATCCCTGCATTACCTAATTCAAACTAAAAAGTGAACAGACACTGGCTTTTCTCTGCTCTCTCCAGCTAAATTTCCTACTCACTTGATCCTTGACTGTTTGAAGATATTTGCACACATGCTTCCTTTATTTTCTCCTCCTCTCCCTCCATGTTTATAGAAATTGCTATGTAATTTTCTGGAAATGCTAAGGACTTTTTTGAGTGGATGAATATTTTGGTGTGGTTCATTGAGGCACAATACCAGACCTGGATGATTTTAAGATGAATGTATAGGGTTTTGGCATGCAGCGATGAGAGGGGACCAGGCACACAGATGGAATTTGCTGCACATGACCTCAGGTTTCATTGAGATGTCGGCAGCTCCTCAGTTGTCTCTGTACAAACTGCCCTCCTGTGTCCTCCCTGAGGTGGGAAAGTGAGGCTGTGAGAAAGTGAAGAGAGAAATACCTAGAATAAAGAGCAGTTTTCAGGGCTGAACTAGAACCAGGATTTCCAAACTCTAGATTCAACACTTGCCTACATAACGGAATTCAACAGACCCACCTTTGCCTTGATATCCTAACTATGAAATGGAGCTAATTAACCTTCCCTCAGAGTTATCTCTTTGATTGGTAGACATTTAGAGTCCTCCAGAAAAGTATTTTTCCTTTCATATGCATCTGTGTTTGTGCACAGTGCTTATCAGTGACAACTCCTGCTTTTGACTACAGTGTCCTAGACACTCCTGTGATGCTGACAAAGGATGATAACTGTTGGAAGGGAAAAGCTTTCTTCCAATATAAGTTGATGGCTCAGGATGATTCTTGCCTTTCAGAAGGGGGCTGCCTCTCTTCTCTTTCTCATGATTGACCTGAAAATAAATAAGGAAAGAGTGACATTCTTACTAGTGCTTTATTTTTTTTTTTTTTTTTTTTTTTTTTTTTTTTTTTAAGAAAGGAGAATTTCTCTTAGACTCATGCTGTACTTGTCCATACTGTATTTGACATCTGTAATAAAATTTGGGTCAGATACACTTGTCGATAAAAAGAGGCATCCTACAAACAGCCTTGTGCTTGCATTAGGGTCATGTCAAGAATAATAGAGACTATTGTCACTGCAGTGAACCTCTGCATCGTATTAAGTATTCCTCATTTCTCTCCTCTCTGCATCTCTCCAAGACATAATGCAAGATGCCTATCATGTTTCACCACATCTCACCAAAGGGCATGGAAAAGGGAGATGGCCAGCAGGGAGCAAAACTCCTCCAAGTTGCTCCAGCATCAATAAGCACAGGGAAAAACACAGCATCCATTGTCTTCCTTGGTCATATGTCTCCTCTCCACTTCTGTGGGTGAGAATTGCAGAGAAACATTGCTTTTGTCAAGGGGAGTTTCAGGTTCATCTTGTTATTTTTAAGCACAAGGTGTATTTTGGGGTTGTTTTTGTGAATAAACAGTGTCCTTGGGACAGATGAGGGAATCACCCTAGCATATGAAAGAGATGGTCCTAGGCAACTTCCTTTCAGTGTTTTTTTGCTTAAAGTCTCCCATGCTGCTCACAGGTACACAAACATCAAACACCTGTATGTAAAAAATGTTCTACCTGCTTGTCTTAGCAATGAGATTTCCTGCTACATCTCCATACTGTTTACCAACACCAGAAAAATTCATGTGCTCTCAGAGACCTGCACCCACCTCTGACCTGTTCACATCCAGAGATGGCCCTTGGCCTTAACTGCCTATACATCTTTCCCTGATAGCTCTGGATCAGCACCCACAGCAGTGTGGTGGCTCAGGAGCACCTCTGTATAACCCCTTTTTGTTTATTAGCACATTTGTAGTGGTCAAGAATGGTTTCAACACTGATCCTCAATCAAACCTCTTCCAATTCGGGTGATACAAGAAGGAGGGGAGACTGCTTTCATTTCACTCATACCTCAGAGAAGGCTTAGAAGACAGGTCACGTAAGTAGAGGAATTATTTCTCTGAATTTAATGCCCAAAGTTGCTCTGATGTGCTCTGCTGGACCTTCTCTGTCCCTGAATAGTGTTTTCTGGGGTAGACACCAAGATCTAGTTCCCACCAGACGTGCAATACCCAGCTCTCCTCTGTACAAAACCACTTTCACTTGACCAATACATCAATAATTCAGTGTCACCTGCTTTAGTACCGCACACCTGCACTTAGCCTGCCTTCCTGTTTCTCCTTTCCCTTCTTTTTCCAAAGCCTAGTGACATCCTTTGCTATATTTTAGGTGCTAGCATAGATCAAAGTCCTCTCAGGATCAAACAACGTGCTGCGTACAATCCTTACGGTAACAAACAAGGTCTTTCACTGACAGAAACATGTTTCTGTGCTGAATTTTCAGCAGCCTATCAGACTTGATTCAAGGCTACCTTTTGATTTCACATGGAAATATCTCTTGCCCTTTCCCCCAGTTCTTCAGACAGAGTGGGAGGGGGAAAAAGCCCCACTCAGTTTGCCCGGAAGAAAAGGGAGAAGGGCTTTCTTGAAACTTTGGGGAGAGATTTAATATTCCCACACTTTATGCTTTATTTGTTGTATCAAGTAGCAGACAGAGACCTTTAACAAAGGATGAATGTATCTAATGTAAAAAGCAAGAAAGAGAGAGGAGTCAGACACTTGCCTGAGTGTTTCTTACGTCATTCTGATGGTATTTTTTAATATCTTGTGGTCCCCACTTCCTAATAAGGTCTTTCCTGTTCAAATATCCCTTCAATACAACCTTTGATGTTTGAAGTGACAGGTGGGTCCAGAGTATGTTTTGAAAGTTGGATAAATGGGTTTCAATACGGGATACTAGTTATTATGGGCAACTATATCCTATGAGTCCTGTTTTTGTACAACTTCAAGCAGACCTTCAAAGGAGATGAAGTGAAAATATAAGTATTAATGTACAGTTTCCTGACTAGGCTGTATCTTTTGTATTCTACCTCTTGGGGCTTCTGAAAAGCTCTCTGAAAATTTAAGTGACGTAGATGCTGAAAATTGAATGCAAATACTAATTTTGCAAATCCCATTTGCAGAGGTTCACTCTAGTTTCCAGTATTCTGAGAACACTGCTGAACAGCTTAGGGTTTTGTTGTGTTTTATTTTTCAGACCGTTTGATAAAAATCCCTTTTAAATTATTTTCAAAGACAATTCTGCTTGAACCTTGGAAAAAAAAAATCCCAACAACATATTTCTTTTGCCAATTTCTATACAGTCAGAAAAATGGAAAAATAAGGAATGTAAACAATAAGTAATACCCCTCTCCACAATAATGGAAGAAAAATCTATATTTTTGCTAGAGAAAATAATTGCTGATTAATATTTCTAAACAAATAATCCTCATAGTCCATAATTTGCATTCTATTATTAAAAAGTCAATCAGTAGAAAGCTCTTCTTAATAATTAAGTTCAGGAATGTTACTGTTTACTCATAATGTTACTGGGTTTGGAACTGTTCTGGTTCAAACTGAATCACAGAGATGGAAAAAAGCACTTACTTATAAGTGGCATACAGATGAAACATATTGCTTTCAAGAAGAAAATTAGAAATCCTCCCTTGATGCTCACTTCATCAGGGTCTGTTTATTTACCAGAAGAGTCTTCGTTTCATTCCTAGTTGATATTTCTTCTCTAATTTTGAATATCCACTCTTCCTAGAGTACAAGTAGCTGGCTCACAGGTCCTCAGAAGATCTGAAAAATGTAGATGATATGCTCTGAAAAACTGTTTGTCAGGAAGCAGGAACACGAACCCACATCAGTCTGTGATTATCCATTATGGGATCACATACTTGCTGGCTTGCCTCAATGGCCTCTCTTTTGGAGTGCATGCAGGGTAAATAGGTGCTAATTTCCTTGCTGCATAGAGTGCATTTTCTGTCTTGTCTGAAGAGAGGAGATGCTCGTTTCCCCCTGAAGAGTTTCTTTATATATTGGTTTGGATGAGACAATCAGGAGAGACAGTCCTCTCATCACCACATACTCAAGTGAGATGTAGTGTGCCTTTCTCTCCCACAGTTAATTCCTTCAAATTCTTTCCTCACAAAGTAAAGTAAAGTTTAAGTTTCCTTCCCAAGAAATATCCCTTCTGGTCATTACAGGTAGCTGATGTGGTAACTCAGATGCATGAGAAGCATCACAGAATTAAAAAAAAAAAAAATAAATCAGCAAAATAATTATGAATTCACAACCCAGAGCGAAATTTCAAACCTCCACAAGGCAGGAAATGGTTACACAAAACAAATCACAGTGTGTACATATGCACACTAATATGAGGAAATATGAGTAATACATGGGAGGCATAGAGAGATTTGATGTGAACTCAAACAAGTTCATTGCAAACCTAACAAATATTCAAATCCATTCTAAGTTCGACTCTCCACCTCTGGATCATAATTTCATCACCTTGCCTACCCTCAAAGAAATAAATTCAAAAGGAAACCTAGGAAAACTGTTTTATGGGAAATATGGAATGGTTAAATGGAGTTAAAATTTTACTTTTTTTAAAGGAATGCATTCATAGTTTTTCAGATTCCCTGTGAAAATGAGCATTATACAAAAGTACATTGAAGCAATTTCATGTAATGAAAACAGCTTCATTTAAATGAAAATACTGATGTAATTCTCATTAAGATTTAAATTTATGAAAAATAACCCAAAGAACGATCTTAAAGTGATTTAAAAGAAAAGGAGGACCCTTGCTAAACTGGAAAACATCAAGAGGGGCTGAAATAACTCTCAGTGAGGAAGGGGAAGACACTAAAAGGAAGAGATTAGTTACATTAAGCTCTCTAGATTATGACCGAGAATGGACCAGCTCAGCACAGCCCTCAAAGGGCAGGAGGCCCTGACAACTTTTCCCTACACCCTTATTCATTACCACAGGCAAATCTTTCCAGGCCGAAACCTGCTCTGCACAGCTAAGGCTGCCGAGGCATCTTTCTTACCAGTTGCCAATTTCCTGATGAAGCTCAGGGTGCTGGGCTGAGTGAACTACCCCGCGATGTTTGGCTCTTTGGCCACCCAGCCAGACCTTCAGGGCTACTCTCTGGGTCTGCGGTTTCAGGATGACCCCAAGATTGTAAAAGTCTTTGTTTCCTAGCCTGTGCAGCCAAAGAAGGAGTCGGAATGCATAGGATCAGCTTCTCAAGGTTGTGTATTTTTCCTTATCTATAACATTCTTTCTCTGACCTGCCAAGCTCCATCTAGCAAGGAGGCCATGGCATTCTGTGTGTCATCTCGGGTGGTGTTTACATTTTATACTAGAAATTACGTGTACTATATTTACAATAATGTGGCAATACCTATCATCTATGTTAGATAGTGTGTCTCTACCTTAAACCAATAGAAAAGTGTCACCATCACACCAAAACATGGAGGACAAGAAGGAAAAGAAGGCTAGGACACGCCCAAATCCCTCCATCTTGACCTCCTGAATCCTAGTCTAAAAAAGCCCCAAAATTCTACTTTTTCACCCTGTGTTAATTCAACTACAACACTACTCAAACCCTTGTGGCTTGTAATTCCTCATACAAACTTGGCAGCTTTTTTCACAGGTTAAATTGAAGCCACAGGTGTTTTTGACTTCGTGCCAAGGTCTCCAAGTCCCCTGCCAAGGTCTCGAGACAGCCAGGGCAGCCAGAGGGATGTCCTGGACTCCAACAGGCGACAATCCCTATGCCCACCTTGGGCACGAACACAGTGATCTGGGGGAGCGCTTCTCTCTGGGGTAAGTGGGGAGCAGCAGGAACATGTTGGAGCCTGTGGGATCTACTACAGGAGGATGAGACAGCCAGCAGCATATGGCCAGAGTGTGCACTCGCATTTCTGCTGGCTGCTGACTCACCAGTGCCTCTGCAGCCGGCGCTCACGTGTCTGCCAGAGGTCACCTCTCCGTGTGGTGAAGCCCCACTGGCGTTTATTTGATGTCGTCTGGGGAGTCCACAGTTTTAAGCGGTTTTGTGGAAAAACCAGAGGTTTTCTGAAGTTGGAATTAAAGCACAGTTTTACCGTTCCAAAGGGAAGACAATGAGGAGGCTCTTCAGGCTTTGTCTGTGGCTGGTTTTGATCTCTCTCTCTGCGAATTAGTCAACTACAAATGACTCATTTCAGTGCAGAGAACCCAAGTTAGTACTGGGGGAAGGGATGAAGTTGATTGGATTTTCTGTCAGTACGTGGGTAGATTTTTCTTATATATGTGTTCAGTATCTGGTTTGCTTTGCTCTCAGTTGGAATCAGTGAAAAGTCTTCATCTGGATTCCCAGAAAGTAGAGCTAAGTCAAGGACACGATAAACCTCTCTTTCTGTGTGAGCTATCCATTATGTCCATTCCCAGTATGTGTGGGAGGAGGTGGAGCAGGGCTTACTAAGCTGATGGTAGAGCTCTTTTATTTCCAAGGATGTTGTTTTTCTTATACTGGGAAGCTGGTGGGAGTTGTGCAGAGAGCAGGTGAATACAATTCTCAGAGGCTGGCTTGGTGGTGGCAGACGTGCAAGTTAAACTGGAAAATGCAGTCATGTGATTTGACTTTTAGATGAAGCTAAAGTGGGAGCAATAATCTGGTATTGCAGTGTTTTTGTGTGAGCTCACTGATCTCAGTCCCTTTATCCAGATATTAACCCTTCCATATCTCAAAAACTCTCTCCCTGGGATTTGGTATTTTAGGTTAGCTGTAGGCATCCTTATAGACATTCAAGACCATCCTAGTATTTCCTAAGTGTATTCTCACTGTCTTTTTCCCATAGTTCTTTGATGTTTTATAGTGTAGAGAAACCTGATGCATGATCCCTCATGGTATGGTCAGTTGTCCTCTAGAAAACAGAGCAGACAGGGTGAAGGAGATTATTGCCCATTTTCAGTCTCACCTGAATGTTCCCAAACTGTCTTTGTGAACGATCAGCTGGGTGATTGAAGCTATTTGAATTGCTGATTTGCACAAACCTGATTAATCTGAGCCTGAAAGCAAGACTACTGCCTCCCTGTAGAGCAGGGAGATGCCCAGGTGACTGTCATGACCTGAGTAGGGCTTTAGAGCTCAGATGCTCATCTGTAGCCAGTATGGATAGAAGCTGCTTATCTTTGGTAGCACACATTCCTGGATCACTATTCTTTACACCTCCAGAGCAGCTATTAACGCTTTGAATTCCAGTTCCCACACCTAATAGCTCACCTTGACAGATGACACTGTTTCTTTTGTCAACGCTTGGCTGTATTTTCCAGGTGGCCTTCAGTGGGAAGGAAAAGTCAGGGAGCAATGTGGACATAGAATTTATTTCAAGCACTTATACAGAGGATGCTGTATATCTGGAAAGGAAATATTTAAGCCAGACTTTTCAGGAAAGCACTTAATTGGAGATGGAAATAAAGCACTGGGACTTCATAATTTCTTCTTGTGTTTGGCAAAATAAAGCTGACCATTCTTGTTCTCAAGTAGGTGGAAACAGAAAACCCATTCACAAATTTGGTTTCCAGTAATCCCGGAAGCAAATGCCAGCCACAGCCTGGGAGGTGAGGTTTCAAATTTCTTACCAGGTTAACTATTAGAAATATAGATTTTATCGGGCCAATCATTTTGCCTAAGTTTTGTGCTTTCACCCATAAAAGGAAGACAAAGCTCCTGAACTCTTTTGCGAAATGCATAGAAAGATCACGTATTTATTGTCCAGTCACCTGCTGCCTGCACAGGAGAAATTTCTTTTTTTTCCTTAACCATTTCACTATTGTCAGACGCTGGCAAGAACTGCTAAAACACCAACTGTTTTCCCACCTCTTGGCTTTTAAAAACTGTAAGCCCTTAAAATAAATTTGAAAAACACCAACCAAGCAAAAACCTGAATTTATCATCACCTGGTAGGTCTGGATAGGCTATTCATGAGAACAATCCAAAGGCCTTCACCTTGACTTCCCAACATAGTTTGATGTGATTTTAATCTGATTATTAGACTCTTGATACATCTTGCAAGCTTGTAAAAGATTCATTGCTGGCAGAAACATTTTCGTTACTGGGGAAACTTTTTGTTGTTGTTGATGTATGTGTTGCCTGCCATAAATACTCATCCAAGAGCCAAAGGTCATTTGGTAGCTGCTTAGCAGCTTCACTTTCTGAAATGAAACTCGAGTGTGTTGGATCAGCAGCGGAAAGCCGGGGGTGTAAAATAGATGAGGGAAGAGCTGTTCTGTAGCATTGAAGCAGCCAGATTATTTTCTGTCTTTTTTTGTTTGGTTTGATTTGTTTTTTTGGTGGTTTTTTTCATTTGTTTTGGTTAGTGTTTTTTTATTATTATTTTTTGGGGAGAGGCGTTGTTGTTGTTTGTTTTTGCTTTGTTTTTTTGGGTGTTGTTTTTCATTTTGACATTGGATTTTCTTGGTTTTACTTTTGTTCTCTATTCTTCTTCTTAATGTTTAAGTTAAGAAGTGCAAAGCACAGAAGGGATAGCCTTGCTACCCAAACCTGGTGTTTACTTACAGGGTTTATTTACAGGCTGCATAGTACAGCCTGTGGCATTAAGGGATGCACTCCCAATGCCATGACCTTCCCCTGTGCTAGCCCAGGGGATTTGTCTGCAGAGCAGCAGATGCAAATTTGGGCTTGTTTTCTGGGCTAACCAGAATGATTTGGTAACCAAGGGCAGTGGGTAATCAAGCCTTGACTTAGAAATTTCATTATGTGTACAGAAACAAGGCTGAAGAAAAAACTGAGATTCTGGCTTGTGCTTGGTGTGGAACCTAAATGCACCCTGAAAAAAAAAAATCAGTTTAGCCCTATGTCCATTCAGTTCTCAGTTTACTTCTATAAAGTCTACTTCTGTAGGTACCAATTTCTGCTAGGGCTTGCAATATCTTTAAAAAACCTCTGTGACCCACAAGATACAGCACATCAGATTAGGTGACACAGCAGCAAGTGCTCACTCTAAACTTTTTAATTTATTTTGTTTGGGGCACCACCTTATACCTCTCTAGATCTCTAAACTTCCCTCACAGAGCGTCTTGTTTCTGAATCTTCTGAATCTTCAACAGTCGTGATTTGGTGTCAATACTGAGGCAAAAAAAAATTGGCACTGTTGTAGCCAACAGACCTTTTTGTCCCTGGTGCTTGAATGGCATTCACTGCAACTCTTTATATAGGTGTATAAAGTGTATATATATATTTGTATACATATATATATATATATTTGTATATATATATTTATATATATATATATATAAAATATATATATAAAACCAGAAAAGCCTTAAATTGTCATTGACAGCAGATATTCACCAAACATTTTTGAGAAGTTAGCAGTTTTGCTTATGAAACAGATGCCATCCACAGAAGTGACAGCACTGCCAGAATAGCAGCAGCTCCTGACTGCAAGATCAACACCTATCATCTTCCAGCAGCGAGGAGCAACTGGCCTGTGATGAGGAACTACCTGTGTGCAGGATCTGTAGTGCAGTCAAGTTCACTGTCTAAATTGTGACTGCATCCTTTCTTGTTTGAAACACAAGAAAATGCTGAATATAATGAGCAGACATGATGGAAAAATTAGCACACAAAAGTTTTTCTCCTGGAAAGCACTGAAATGTTTTCTGGAATAATATTGCTAAGTATATTTCTTACTGGGATGGTGTCTTAGATTCAGAACAGTAATTAGACCAACAAGTTCCCTTTATCCTGTTTTGATGACATCTGGCATTACAAATCAGTAAGTAAACCTGCTCTAATACTGGTAGAGAATTCTCCTCTAAAATTGCATCTAATCATTGGATAATAGGCAGTGATATTTCTCCTCTTAAAATATCAGTTCTCTCTTCACAGGAGACAAGTAAGCTTCATAGCTTTGAAGTGTGCATTAAATGGAGTAAAGTTTTTCTGGTCAGCCCTGGTGGCACTTTGTGATCATGGCTGTATTTCATCTTCCTTAGCTTCAGCCTAATGAAGGTAAAATGTTTGCTTTTCTTCTTACAGTCATTGCAGAGCAGTAGTTGAGTGTGGCCAGCCATCCAATCTTTCCTTTTCCCTTAATGGAGAGTGACCCAAAGGCTAAGGTTGCCCAAGTGACTTTAGGTGAAACTGCTCTGACAGCATGGTTGGCAAATTAATCCCCTGGTCCCAGGCAAATCAGTAGCCAGGTCTCCCAAATGAAGCTAGTCAGAAAGTAGGTTTTCATCCTATTAACCCACATGCTTAGAAAATTTAGCATTATGCAGCTTGTTATAAGCTCTTCACTGTCTTTATTAAACTATTTATCTGAGGCAACTTCATATTTTCTTTTAGGATAAACTGGAGATAATGCAATGTGCTTGTTTTAATTTGCAAGGTTAACTGATCTAATTATCTGTGTGTGTTTATTTAAATCCTTTTGAGCACAAGGCCCTTGCAGGTGGCTGCTTTGTTTTCCACCAACAGGAAATCTTTTAAAATGAGATGATATAGCTCAGTGGGTCTTCTTGTAAAAAGGATTTTCTAATAATGCATGAATTTATTAAAGACAAATAGAGGGCTTATTTACATTAAACAAATTCATAAGGAACTATTTTTTCCTTTACTGGGAAGAACAAATGGTACCTACTTCTTTTACTACATGAAAGGATTATACATTTTCTACAAAAATATTAGACATCAACATTTTGGGTAAGACCTCCTGACAGACATTTCCATTCTCATATCAGGCAAATTTTTCAGTGTTTGTGAGTTAATATTTTTGCAAAGTCTTTGAATCCTGAAGATTTGGAGACTTCAGTGGCACAGGAAGCAGCACCACAGTTCTAAACTTCTGCTTCAGGTGGAATGAGTACAACCTTTGTGCTGTTCTGTGTTTATATGCTCAATAATTTAAAGAGAAGAAACATTCTCCTACAGATGTCTACATAACATTTCAGCAAAATTGGAAGGAGGGGAATATTTTTCCTCTTTCATTCCTTATGCTCTTAGACATATCTTCTTCTAGCTTTCACGTGGCCACATGAAACCTAGATGTTCTACTTGCAAATGCTGATTTACTATTTGCTGTATCCAGCTGATGGAGCTAAGCTACAAACACTGCCATCTGGGGAAGCTTGTCAGCAAAGGTACCGCATGAATGTGGCCAGACAGCCTCCAGACTAGAGAGGCCTCTGCCCTGGCATCCCCTAATCTTTCAGCCCAGGGATTACCTTGAATAGAGCCAGCTTGTGCCAGCCTGCTGCTTATGTTGTACAGTTACCAAGGTCCCCAGGTTTTGCAGGACCCGTAGATTTCTTTTGTTTGTGCTGCAGAAGGCTTTTTCCTAGTAACTGTTCATCGACTCTGAATACTCCCCATATTAATGAATTACCACGTTCCTCCTATCAGCTCACAAAGCCACCTTTGATAAACAGACTCATTTGCTCTGTTTCCTGACCAAGCATTAGCTTAGTGGCCCAGCACATCCATCTTATCTTTTGGGCGCTTTGTTCACTATAGCAGAGCAGATATCTTGCCTTAGTTAAGCACCTGCCAGTGATAAACAGAAGAGAGACAGGTGCTAATCTCCCTGGGCCTGCCACTCCCCAGGGAAAGAGCCCATTTGGTCATAGATATGAATTGTTGATGGATTACTCTATTGATGCCACATCTCACCATAAAGGGAATTGGCTGAATCCCTTTCTTGATTTTGGAATTTTTGAATCTTGGCTGGCTGGGACGCTGCAGAATGTACTGCAGTGAACAATCATGTTTTGGCTAGCATGTAAAACAGAACTGGTTTCAGACTGAGTTGTGTATGAGGAAGGTCTTACTTTTGCTGATCCTGCTTATGCTCCAGACGGTCTTTTATAGGCTGTCAAAACACAGAGCCAAACTGAAGTCTTTCCTTGGATTATATGTGGTCTTTACTTGAGCAGAGCCTGCACTAAGTGAGCAAAATCTAAATAAGGTTGTCAAGGCTTTGACCTAGAGTATTTACTCACACGAGTCCCAGTGAGAATTGCAGACTTTATACACTGGTGCAAATGTAAGTGTTTCAGTGCCTTCTCCTGTGCTCTGACAAAGTTAATTGTCTAATCTTGACACCAAGTGCCCTGTACTTTTTTAAGTGGTTTATGCATGAGACTAATTATGTGCTGTTAATTCGGCTGCTAGAAGCTTTCTGCTTTTAACATCCATTTGATTTGGGAAGCATACAGGGTGGCATTTGCATGTAACTAGTGCAAGGGCTCTGAACTGGATGCTGAAAGACAAAGGCAGCATATACCATTGGAGCACTCAGAAAGAGGAGGAAAGTGCTGATTCTTTTGTCTTGGTGTCCAGAAATATTAGGATGCATGATCCACAAGTACAGATAAATTTTTCTAGCACAGAGAAATTTTTCCTGTTCAGAGAAATTTTTCCAGTGTATATGCACTTTTTTCATGTAGATAGAGTATACAAGGAAGATTAGCATTTTATGTAACTACGTCTAAATGTAAGAAGAAAGAATTTAGGTTACAAGGGCAGGGCAGGGAGCCTTAGGTTGGGACAGGCTATTTCCATCAGCATACTTGAACTTCCAGTTGTCTCAACTGCTTTGGACGCGCCTTTAAACTTAGTAATACCTTGGCATGCAAGCTTTGAAATGAGACAAACTTGTGAGTTATCTAAATTCTTGAGGACATGCTAGTCTGTCATAGCTAAAGGTACCTCAAAATCTGAGCAAAGCTCTTGCACAATTTCTGGAAATGTCCTATTTTTCATCCTCCCAGTTTTAATCAGAACTTCCAGTGGCTACAAAAGAGAGAAAAGCTGAAAGAGAGAAAAGCAGACTCTGTTTTTTGTTCTGCCTCTAGAAAGTGCTGTGGGAAGGTAATCAACTTTGTACCACAGGACCTTTACTGTACTGTGTTCGCAAAGTAGTTTCTCAATGGTATAATGAAGCACTTACAAAATTTCATAAATTAAAAAGGAAAAAAAAAGTGGGGGAGGCAAGCCATTGTGGGAATCAGATTAATATGACAGCAATTTGTAGGTGTTTGGGGAGGGGGATGGTCTCAGCCTCTACTGTGTTACAATTATGTTTTTTATGTCATTTCTACCTGAAATGAAACATAGTGCCAAAGATCTTAAGGCAACATTGAACTAATACAATGCTTCAGGAGTGGAGAAAGTTGTCTGTTCAGACGCTTCTATTTCAAAAGTTTGAGTAGATCAGAGCATCTGTAACAGGTTTTAATTATGAGCCACATAAACATACATTAAGCTTCCGCCAGGGCAGCCTCTGATTTGTAGTTTGGGAACTGGCAGACTGCAGGCTGTCCCTTCACGTCACACCGATGGGATGTTTAATTTTGGGTTTGAGAATGATGAACCTTGATCTTGGGTTTCCAGCTGGAGTTCCCTGAGACTCTAAGCTCAGCTCCAAAGCCACTGTTGATCTCAGCATGATGTAACTCTGAGGCAGCTGGTCTTTGTTATCAACCTCAGACCTTCAGCCTGCAGGCCAAGACCTTTCTGAAATCCAAAGCAACCAAAAGAAAGCAGACTCCCCTGCAAAGAAAATGGTATAACAAATTTCTTAGGAAATTTGACACTGTAGGCCTGATTGTTAAGAGGATCTGTGACTGGAGTTTCTGAAATGACTGCTGTCTGTATGGCAATTTCCCATCTGGTACAGAAATCACGTTGTCAACAGACCTGTTTTGATTAGTAGGAAAAAAAAAAAAAAGAAATCCAGGCGTTATTAGTAATGTATTAGGATCCCAAATTTTTATTTAAATCTAGGGCTGAGAGCTGAAGAATTTTTTTTTTTTCGTCTGAGACAATGTAGTGTCTTGAGGCTGAAGAGTTATCACCACGTACCTGTCAGCCCTTTTGAGTCTGTAGGTGCATCTTTACCTGAGTAGGTGGCTGAAATAAATGCCTAAGTTGATGGATGCATAGCCAGTGAGGTTTTTTAAAGGAGCAGGTGTTGCATGAAGTTGGTAAGCAACAAAATAAGGGGACTTGGTTTCTGAAGGCAGCTGGGCTGGGCAGGCAAAAAGCATAAGCACAGGGGCAGCTGGTAACCTGTGCTGAGAGGAGGAATAAAGAGGAGCCTCTGCTGAGGACAGGGGAGAGTGAGCCTGCTCAAGCTGAGTGGGAGGCAGCAGGAGGAGAAAAGTTCACTGCCTGCTTAATTGCAGGGGGTGCCACAGTCCCACTGTGTACACAAAACCCTGTCAATAGCACTGAGGTGCCAGCCTGTTAATTAATGATTTACTTACACTGACCCTTAACCCTGAGGCAAATAAGGGGGATTTGTTTTGCTTCTATTAACTCCTCAGCTTGCTGAGCAGAGGCCCTGTAGTCCTCAGAATCACATGGCCACACAGGAGCTACGTGTCCTTTATTGTGCAAGGATCCAGCTTGTGACAGAGGGGAGGGACTTCTCATGGGGCTCAGTAAAAGAACAGGGGGCTCTGGGCCTCCTTTTCCCCATGCCTAGCTTAAAAGTGCATGTTGATGTGGCACTGTGGGTGGTGGTAAGGGAAATATGTACAACAGCCTCTTTGGGACCAGATATGGTTTCCTAGTGGTATAAATGGAGATAGAAATCCCAATACAACCTCAGGGACACCTGTCATAATTATCACAGTCATTTTGGCCAAATGGCTCCCAGCAGAGCCTGGGGTCCAATCTGTGACTGGTGTCAAAGCCAGATTTCTGACACAGCACTGTCTTCCTGCATGACCATGACCAGGCCTCAAGCCCACACCAAGATTCAGGTCTCCAAATCCCATGCCATAGGAAATTAAGATCTGAGAAAGCATTGGAAAAGCAATAGGAGCAGCAATGATGTCTCCTTCCCCTGAGCAGTAGGAGGATAAATACATTTCAGAATGTAAAGAGATTGATACTATGGAAATAGGAACTCTATAAGTTACTTAGTTCACACACGTGCAACTCCCTGAGGGTGCAACTAGGGTTGTTCTGGTTTTTTAGTATTATTGCTTCAGGCATTACACCTGAAAATGCCAGATGTATTTAAATCAAGTGTGATGGTGTCACTGCATAGTAATAGTGTTTTATCAGGGGGATGAACTGGTCTGCTTTCTCTCTCAAGAGCATTTGGAAGCGTATGATGCAGAGTAGTTTGGAAGGCAGATGGGTTCCTCTCTACTGGAGAATTACATTTTTATTAAAGTAGCTGGTTGTTGCTTCAGTGGAGGGCCAGTGGCGGCTGCTGTGATCAATAGAACTGTGCTTTTTATGTAAGATTTACTCTTGCTTGTCCCAGTTTTGCCGAGAATGTTCAGCTTGCAATCGATAACAAGCCGTGATGACAAAGTAGCTCGTTTCAATTGAATTTGATATCATTAAAAATTTTAAAAAAACTATTGTCTCTTCCACCTTTTTTTTTAGAGAAAAGCTTTTCAATGAGAAACTTTGGTGCTGCCCTAGCAACCCAGAAGAGTGAGAATAACCAACCATCTGTCTCAGCCTTGCCAATGCTGGTCCAGGATTATCATGGCTGAATCCAGCATCTCATAGCCCTGTGCTTAGACTGGGTCATGGCTGCGATTTCCCAAGAAAAGAGGTGCCCATTGGAGAGGGGAGAAGATTCCTGGTGGTGGGCTGTGATGTGATACCAGCCAGCTTCCAAAGTAATTTTAGCTGATACTGCTCTTACCTCTGGAACCAGGCTCCGTTTGGCCTTTGGTACTAAGAGTCTGATTTGTAATTAGAAGAATGACATTATGATAACTTTAAGCTCTGGAAGGTAACTGTTGCCATGTATCTCATAATTTTCCATTTCTAAAGTCAGAACACATTAAGTAAATATCCCTCTTGTGCCCAGAATGGTGATTATCTTCTGTTCTGACTTGAAGAAACCTTGATGTAGGGACTAACTTGCTCCAATTTTTGGAGAGCAGCCACTTCTGACTCTGACGGGAGCACAATTGCATTTACCAGTTCTGTCTTGCACTTTTCAGCCTGTTTAATTTCCTAAAAAGTTCCTCTTCTTGGACAGGGGAGTAAAGTGACTTCTCACTATTCCAGGAAGTCAAACCATTCCTGGCTCAGGTGGTTCAGGTCACAGTGACACAGCATGGGCAGGATCCTAGACTGTTAGGATCTGCTTTTTTATTTTGCTTTCTGCAGCAAAATAAATGGTAGCAGAATTTAATTCATCTGGGAAGTGTTCTGAGTTGTAGAATTGACTTTTCCTCTCCAATCTGCAGAACTGTGTCTGCATTTAGAGAACCTGATATTTGCTAGGGAAAGCAGCCCTTAGAAATTAGCTTCCAGATGTTGTGGGTTTTTGGCTAGTTTTCTGGGTTTTTTTGCTGCTTTTTTTTTTTTTTTTTTTTTTTTTTTTTTTTTTTTTGCTTTGTGCCACATCCTGTTTTAAAGGTATCCTTGCACCCAGTTCCCATCAGCAGAAACAGGTATTTTAACATCACAGCCAGGCAGAGAGTGAGATGTGTGGCTAGAGAACTGCCTAATTCTTCCTCCTAGGTAAGTCTGTTGGGTTAGCCATCTCCTCAGAGCAGGTAGTCCCTCCTCTGAGAGCTTCCCAATGAGGGGCTGGCACAGCAGAATACAATGAAGGGGAACGGGATGAAATACACAAAGGCCCAAACCATCTTGCTACCTGCAGCTGGTACAGGAGAACACTGTCTTTAGATGGGCTTAGAGGTGGATGGAGCTGAAGTCTGACAAATGAGCTTGGAGACCCTGCTGTGTGCTTGGAGCAGGGGGAAGGCAGGATGAAGCGACTGTAGACCAGGCAGACAGACGGACTTTGTGCTGGTTGCTAGGCAAAGGCAACCCATGCCTGAGCCAGCAATCCCCAAACTCTCCCGAGGAGCACCAGAGCTGGAGATGAGGGTTGCTGCTATTCCAGTGCCAAGGAACACTTTATTTTGTTAAGAGCAGGGTCCTGCTTTATTTGTGTCCTCTCCAGCTGCTGGACATCAGTGGCAAGGTTAACTCTGCCATGGGTGGGGAGAATTCCTCACTGTGGCCTGATTCACATATTTTGTTCTGTTATAATTTCATAACCTCAGCAACAAACTTCTCCCCTTCCTCCCTCCTTATTCCCCCCTCTCTCCTCCTCCCCTTACTCCAATGGTTTATGAGTTTTGTGTTCTGTGGCCTATTAAGGTTCAGTTCCCAGCCAGTAAAAATGAGGAATTGGTTCCTGCCATTCCACGCAAGGAGTTTTAATGCACTCGGTCTCCTGGAAGCCTAAATGTTTTGTATCGGTGATAGTTGTGTAACATAAAGCCTTAATAAAGGTTTATAAGGGAAGGGATATGAAATGGAGCGTATGGAGTTCAGCTCTGTCTGTGTCTCTGTTGGAGAATTAAACCGGGGAGAATGAGTTTCTAGGAGAGCTGGGGGTCTGTGATGTGTACAAACATCCACTGCTGTGACCCCCCTGCCCCATCCTAGCTGTGTTGCCTCCTCCATGAGATAACAAACTCCCCCTCCTCTAAACCCTGCATGGGTACTGTGAAGCACTGGCCTGAAGAGACATGATTCAGTTTGAGATGTGTGTTTCCAGGGTGGACTCTTGTGTGTCTGATCCTGAGGTGTCCTCTGCTGCCCATCTCTCCAGACTCCTTGGAGAAGCCCTTCCCTCCACAAGTTCTCTCTAAACTTGTGTGTGCAGAGAAGGTGTCTGTATGCAGAGGTGCTGGAGGGCCTACACCCTCTCTATGCACCTTACTCAACTTTGGGCTGAAAAGTTGGGTTTTGCTTCCACTTCATCTTTTGCTTGATCTTTTTGCAGTGATCCTTGAAAAGCAGCTTGCTGTCACTTCCTTTTTGCTGTCACCTCCATTTGCTGTCTCACCTTTTTGGGTTGCAAGCTCTTCAAGATGCTGTCTGCTCCTGTGTAGTGCCTAGCACAATCTTTCTTCAGTGGTCAGTGAGGCATCTAACACACATATTTAATATTTAATATTAAATATTGTGGGACTCAGATGGGAAATAGGGAGACAGTCTCATACCTACTACCCCTTGTCTTTTCTCCTGTTTCAGGGATGGTGCCACATGCAGTTACAACTAGCCTGCCCCATCAATTGATAAAACACAAGCTTTTTATGAGCTTTCCCATCAAAATTCTTGAAAGTAGGTGCATGGGAATGCATTTAGTAGGGTTTGAGGGGTGCCCTTTGGCTGCCTTATGGTATGTAAACATGAAGGTATTTTTTGTGGCTTTGTTCTTTAGCAAAGCAGCAAATAATTTTCTCTTCATTTTAGTGAAATGCCTCATAAACATGAGCTGTTAAAGGGATAAGAATGGCAGATTTTTGACATATAGGGAGTTTGGTTTTTCCCCCCAGATCTTTGAACAAATGGAAGCAAAAGCATGAGAATGTCTTTCCTTCTCAATCAGTCTTGTGTTCTCAATATTTTAAATTTTAACTTTCTAGAAGTCTTCATGGGGGTGGGGAAAACACTGACTTTTATTTTGCTGTTGCAATTGTTTTCTGTGCTCTGATCTCTAGACCCAGTCCCATTCCCAGTCACCTCAAATTCAGATTTCTGCAGGGTTCCTATTTTTATGAAAAGTACATGAAAGACAAACTTAAAAGTTCTGGTGACTTTGGAGAAACTTCGTCTTCTGACCTAAGGTTCATTTCTTATTTCTTATTCTTGCAGTTATTTCATAATTTCAAAAATTTAAATTCAGATCTAATTACAACTGATTTAATTGTCAATTTTTAATATACACATTTTCAGACTTAGATTTCAAAACCAACAATGTTCAAATATACGTATGGTGTTTTGGTTTTATTTGTTTTTAATCAGACAAAAATAAATATGTGAAAATGGTACATTAGGGATCAGTGGTCTAGTCCTTAATATTGCAAGAAAAATGCAGGAAGAGTTTCAGAAAGTGAACTGTCCTAAGTGATTAGAAATGGTGCTTCTGTAAGGTGTAAATTCCCCATAAATGTATTAAAGGATATTAACAATAAAGCCTAAAAATGATGTATGAATATTGCAATGAACTTTTTCATTGCTGATCAGGTTAATAGATGGGGTGAAGAAGAAGGCTAGTATGAGGCCTTCTAAAGGTCCTCAGGAGTTATTGCAGAGGACAAAAAGCAGCAAGATGAAATAGAGAAAATAGATATGGATAATAACCATGCTTCTGAACAGGTGCAGTTTTCTCCTGTGCAACAGAGGTGACAGAGTAATAGCAAGTGATAACTAAATTGGTGTTTCAGTAATTGCAGTCTTGGTCCATGCCTTAGCATCCTGCTGCTGTCCTTGGGTTACTCTGATGAGAAGACAAAGTAGTCTTAAATGAATATGCTTGTCTAATGGTCCAGCCCACAAAAAGATCACGGGGTTTTTGAATGCTGATAGGCTGCTTCACATGCTGTTCACCTGCAAGCAGTACAGGACAGCTGTAGCTAGTTCCGTTTCTGGAGCTGTCTTAAATGACACAATTTGCCATCCTGTATTTCTCAGTATGAAGATTGATGTCCAAAAAAGTTTCAGCCATTGATTGACTGACTTTCTCTGATTGATATGTTTCTTTGGCTTGACATAAACAACATTTCCAGGGACATTATACCATGGATTGGTGTGGGGTACCCATAGAAAGGATGGTGACCTTAATATCATGCCTTAATATCAAGCTCACTTCCACTCCTCCAGAAAAAATTCTGTTCAGCCTAGACTGAACCACTTTGTGTTTCACTCAGAAGCATATTTGAGATGGGTGACTCAAACTGAAATCAATATGGGTCCATTGCAGATACAAGCTCTGGTTCCCTCTTGGCTTCATTTCCATGTGTGTAAAATGGTGAGATTGGCAACCTCTGCCTCACAGAGCAGGAGGACAATATACATTAAATCCTGAGAGCAGCTCAGATGCTGTGGTGATGGGAAGGCACACAAGGACCAAGTTGCAAATGCTTCAGAATAAAATGCCAGCACGAAGAACAACTTCAGCACTGGAAGTAAGTCATCAGGGTATCTGCAAAGGGAAAAAAAAAATTGCTTGAAAGAATCCCCTGAACAAATTAAATCTTGAGGCCTAAAGACAAAGGGAGAGAGAATTAATTTTTCTACAGATATGAAATGTTCTGAATCAGATAAGTCTTGTCATTAGAAAAGGCACTAAGCAGCAAATGTCTGGATAATACCGCCAGCTCCAAGCTTCTCTTGGAACCTCTAAATACATTAAATCCATAAAACTAAATGAAAGCAGCTGCAGTTTTATAGAAATAAAAGGCTCTCATATTAAAAAGCTAAGAGCTTATGAAATGAAAGAAAAAAATAATAATAAAATTAAAGTGGGGGAGGAGGAGAGTGAGAGAGAGAGAGAGAGAGGAGTGAAAGTTAGAAACATAGGTTCCTAGGAAAGGATGATGCAAAAAGCTCTAAGTTAATATGTGAGACTCCTTCAGAGACAAAATAACATATTCAGTGCTCCGTAAAAAAAGAATAATAATTTTTTATTAAAATATTTTTTTGGCTTTAAAGATAGATTTTAGTGTAAAAATGCCATTTTGCAATAAAACCTTTTAGAGCATTGTGCCCTCTGAAATTCTGGGGGAGGCCCAGAGGGTTTATCCCTTTTCTCATTTCTGTTTCAGCTTTCTGAACTGAAACATTTTGACTTTCCACTTTGAAATGCTATTCTTCTACCTTTTTAAGTTACAAAAAAAGATAAGTCTTTTTGTCCCCCTCTTCTTATTCCTTAAACGCATCAGTGCTTAGAGATAGTCAAGCACATTTTGTGAGAAATTCTGCTGTTTCTTCTCTTTGTGGGAAATGGAAACAGGGTTTCTGTCCAGCAGTAATTCCTCGTGTCTTATGCATCCTTGAGGTTCTGAGAAAAGAATGAAACTGGAGGTGGGGGAATAGTGCGTGCAAAAATAACTTTCATTTGTATGCAAATTTGCTTTCATTAGGATTTTCAGTTCTTCTTTCTTAGATGTATTACAGCAGTGTTTGGAGGCCTGCTGTACAAACACATGAATTCTGCATTGCTAACATCCCTTTGTGCAAGAACTGTTGAGCCACATCTGCTTGATTTAAGCGGAGCTGCCACTTGTTGTGTCTTTGCTTTTGCAGAGCTGTTAGAGGGGATTCATCTTGCCCCATCTACAGCATTTCAAAGTCAACTGTCCATGCAAGATTGGGCTGTCTTAGACCCATTTTATAGCCAGGAAAGGGACAGGAACCTTCAGAGACACATTGACCTTTGCCTGTTGGTCTGCATTGCCTATAAAAAGAAGTCTAGGTTGAATAACTCAAACTTGGAGTTCAGATCACTGACTCCCACTCTGTGATTCCTTAACTTGCTGGAACCACTCTCACCAGATGGATGCTTTCTGTGGAAGCTGTGCATCACAGGACTGCTATTTTGCCAGCTATTCAGGAAAACGTGCATGTGGGCCAGATGGCTAAAAGTAGCCTTGATGTGTGGTGTTTTAAGTAGGCCTTCTCCTGTTTGCTTTGTGTGTTTTTTTTAGGTTTTTAAAAGTTTTTATGACATGGAAAGGATGAAGACGGAGAAGCTGATTGAACATCCTATTCATAGGAATAATTACTTTTGTAAGGCATTTGAAGGGAAAACAAAGAATTATTTGATTCCTACAAGGAGAGAGGCAAGAGCTGAGACAATGAGACATCAATGAATACATATTAAACCAGCTGCCCTTAAGTAGAGTATGGACTTGTAGTTAGAACTGACCTAAGCTCTCTTCCTGACTGTGTAATTGGTTTGATACAAGATGATAGTTGAAATGGGTAACATCTGTCTCCATTAGTCATCTTGAATAAAAGAAACAAAAGCTCAGATGTTACCACCGATGATTTCATGTACCAAACTTATTGACATTAATGAGGCCTTACAAATGTTAAAAAATAATGATGATAATGCTGTGAAATCTTAAGCTGGATGCTACTTCTCAGCAAAACAAGTATTTTAAGTGCCATTATCCTTTAAATTCCTGTACCATTTTGCTTTTTACTTTGTTCTGATGTGTCAAGCCTGTGGAGCAATATTCTTTCCTAGTCCTCTTGCCTTGGCAGGAAGACACAAAGGCCAGGGAAAGTTGTGTGATTTATTCTAATTTTCCTTAGAACCTCTCTCTTGGTACGCTGAAACTCCAAGTGGGCAAACGCTCCCATCCAGGAAGGCAAAGCTTGTCAGATGTTACCATGACAACCTGAGTGTAATTAAGGCCCGCTTCAGCTGCTAACAGCTGTGTGCATTTTATCTGTCTTGAAGATTTTACATACACACACGTACACACACACACACACAGATAAATATATATCTACATGGAAGTGTACTGTGAGGATATCTGCATCCATCTAGCTGTATGTAAACTCACACCTAAATTGCTTCCCCTATGTACTTCCATATTAACTGAGCTGAATAAAAAAAAGATTTGTGAAGATCCTTTTGTTCTTAAGGATGCTGAAGAACCAGAGCTTCTCCATTGCCTTTCCTCATACAGACACACATTTTTAATGAAGTGTGGGAAAATAAACATTCATAGCCAAGAAAAAGGAAACCTTGCTTGAGGGTTAGAGTTTCCAGCATCTTTTCAGGTTGGTTATAGAGATTATAATTTTTGTTGCTATTAAGGAGGAAATAGGAGCTGTTTCCACTAAATATGTTTTACAAATGCATCAAGTTCTGAAATAAGTCTACTAACCTTTAGGTAACTCTTCCTGCAGGAAGCCATTCTCACGTGCACTGTGTCTGCACTCAGGATGGTGTGTGCTGTGGTGATCCCGGCACTCTGCTCCTTGGAGTGCCGTGTCTCCAGGCTGGGTTGGACCCCCTGCATCCCAGGGCACAGTCAGTGCTGCTGTGCCTGGTCCTGTGCAGTGCACAGCAGAGCTCAGGAGCTGCTGCAGGCAGTGCTCAAACAGGAGAGGGAATGGGACCTGTAGGAATGGATACTCAGACCTACTCAAAAATAGGGTGCCAGACTGATGTCCCTCGGTAGCCAACTGGGACAAGAACATTTTGAGAGCTACCTACAGCAGGAATGTTCACTGTCAGCCATGAGACCTCTTGAGCTCCCTAGCTTTCCCTGCCTGTGCAAGAGGCTGCACTTGGCTTTGTTGTGTCACAGTGGGTTACAGAATTGTCACCTAATAAACAGTAGTTCAGTTGGTTGTGCTGAAGATAAACATGTTTGCTGTGAGTGTGGCTCTTAAAGCATGTGAGGTTTTGTGAGATGTCACATATAACTTGTCTGAGGCTATGAATATATTAGATTCCCACTCAAGTTTAAATACACATCCTTCCAGCAGAGGAGTTTAACTCCTCATGGAGCCCACAGGGATACAGTAAAGCATGGGGAACTTCATAATTAATAAATTTATTTTCTAATATCTGTATAAATTGTCAGACATTACACCAGTTTCAGTAGAATCTGATGGCCAAGGGCTTAACCATTTATAGGAAAAAGAAGGAAGATGAGGAGGTAAAAAATGAAGGAATGCTTTTGGGAAAGACAGTTCACAAAGTAAATGCAGTGTAATGAAGGCAATGATGGTATTCAAAAGTCAGTAAACTCTGGACATATCCTCTAAGGCCTAGATTTTTTTGTTGTTGTTGTTTTTTATAATGTTCTTTAGGTTTGCACCTGCTATAAACTATACAAATGTGGATGTCCAGAGTGTGTTTAGCTGGCCTTTTGGCTTTGTTTTGGGTTTGTTTTTTGTTTTTTTTTTTTAATTATAATAATCTGAGCTGGTGAATACAGCTGCGTTCTCCTGCTCTTTCCCTTTGTGTGTGAGAAATTATAGGTGCCAAGGGATCCTGTGAACTTTCTGTTTTGGGAAGGAATCTCATTGCAATCTGCATTTTGGGAATGCAGAATTTCCCCTGAGTAAGTGAATAGGGTTATGTCCCTGAATGCTTTTTGCCTGGGGGACAAAGTAGAGGGAGGCTGCAGGCAGAGAAGCCAGAAGTGTGTGATTATGTCCATAAGGTCCTGTGTCTAAGGCACAGTTCTCAGAGGTCAGATAACTCTTTGCAGCTCTGTTCTTGAGTGCCTGGCTGCAGAAAGGCAAGTGATCTGGCATCACTTTGCTCGAAATTCTTTGTCTCAATCCTACACTCTCTTCTAGTCTCCTTGGTCATAGTGCTCCTCTTTCCAGTGATTGTGTCATGACACTTTTTTTTTTTCTCCCTATAGGAGATGATTGCATAGAGTAAGTTAGGTATTTTGATTAAAAGATGCTTAAAAATCCACTAGAGAATGTGTTTCAATTGTGTGCATATGCCCACAGACATGTGTAACTTGGCTCAGGCTTGGATACAATATTGGCCACATCCTAGGTGCAGGTATCTTGCACTGGGCACTGGTAAGGGTTTAGTTACAGCTGCTAAATAAAGTGGGAGTGGTGTGCTACAAGTTAGCCTGAACCCAGAGAAATTAAAACAGCTTGAATGACATGATATACCTTTAGTGTGGTCTGAATGATTCCTCAGAGAAAAAGATACATTCAGCATTTTGTGGTATTTATGTGAGGGAAGTGCTGTTCAGGGAAAAGGGTGAGATGAAGGTTTCATACAAAATAAATGGAATTTCATGGAGACATTTAAAAGGGGAAAAAAGTTGGAATGGTGGGAAGATTGGGGTGAAAGGGAGTAGGAGACCTTTGCAGAGTATGGATCTTTTTGTTAGAGGATTTTGTGTGGGTTTTGATTTGAAGAATTCTGTGAATGATCAAAACATATTCTCCCTCCACCTGCACCCAGTCCCTTCCCCCCCACCAAAAAAAAACACCAAACCAAAGAAAAACTGATTATGAAAACTGTTAATTTTTGCTGAAATAATTCCAAACTCAAGATGTCAAAGAATGATTTTCAGGTCCAATTCTTACATGTGAAAAGCTCCAGTTCTTAATTTCAAGTTGGCATATGCTTTATCAGACTGGAAAATCCATCTCTGAATGGAAGCGGAAGAAATAATAAACTGGTAATTGGGATAATATGATACTAAGATTAGCTTCCTACATAGCTGCAATGCCTCAAGTCATTTTCTTGGGACTGTGATATACCCAGTTATATCCAAGATTATTTTCTCTTTATATATATATATTTATGATATACTTAAATCCCCCACTGATATTTTATAGCTGGGTAGCCATTTTGTGAAGCACAAAGTGAATGCCCTCAGAGGAAAACATCAGCACCACTACTTTTTGTGTGCCATTTTTGGCTTTGTGCTGCCCTTTTCTTACCCCATGAGAGGTGACACCATGAGGAAAGTGTTTCGCTGGCAGTTTGTATGGAGAAGTGGAGGAAGGTGAGGATGGGATGTGCAAGGGATAGAGAGGTCAAATATTTACAGAACTAGGTCACATTTTCCAAGCTCAGCTTCTGGATAGCAATCACAAAGAAAAAACTCATTCCTTCAGAAACCAGGATGTGCCCTGAATAAGGAGGAGTCTGTAAGAAAATGAAAAGCATGCTTATCACACAGTCAAAGGATCTACTTGGAACTGGGAGATTCAGCAGTTTAAATGTGCCTTTGGACTGTAAATAGACCCAAACCCCTATCTACCAGTCAAACAGACTCCAGTCCTTTTAAATGTAAGATTTGCTTTAATTACAAAAGCATATTACCATTTATCACCACACTCTAATCCCTAACCATACACCTCCTTAGCCTCTCTTATCCACTAACTTTACTCAGCCTACCCTAACTGATATAAATCTACATCTACATATCAAATATATTCATGAACCCCTGTCAAAAAAAAAAAAAAAAAAAAAAAAAAAAAAAAAAAAAAAAAAAAAAGGAAATAAAAAAACAAACCCCCCTTCCCCATCAAGTGCAGGATTAAGCCAGCAGAGGTGTGATTTTGTTAAGTCTTGCTTTGCTAGTACTGAAGCTGCAGCTCACCAGAGGTGCCTGCATCCCACAGTAAGGGACAGGCACAGTCTCCCTGCCAGCCTTGTATGTGTAGCCCATAAATCCCTTTTCTTTCAGTGTGTAGGTGTTTGGTGTCACGGTGCTTTACGCATCTCCTCAGTTGCTGCCGAAGCTGCCTGAGGTCTGCTGCGATGGATCAGGGTTTTGATGTTGGTTTGCCTGTCTGTACACTTTGCTAATTAGAATAACAAAACTGGTAGCAAATCTTCAGGCATCAGCCATGCATTGCATCAATTAAAAACATCAAAAACAAAGCCTCTCCTGGTTTCTCTCCTTTCCACTTGATCTCTTACTCCATGGGATGATGTAACTGTTTCCCTAAGTCCTTCTCCTAATTACTGTGTTCCTTCCTTTCTCACTGAGCTTTCTTGCAACCCCAATTCTCTTCCGACATTTTATTTGCTTGCCCTTTCTTTTGCTGCTAGGGGACACCACTACTCTAATAAGGAAAATCAAGCATTTTCTGAGTTTACGTACTCTGGCAGAAATATAAGCATATGATTTTTAATGAAATTTTTCTTCTCATTTAATTTGAAGCTGACTTTTAAAATTTTTTTAAGGTACCAATTTTTGCAGCATTTTCCCCTAAGCATAGCTACGTATTGTTATCTCAGTTGCGTGTGGGGTATTCAAGGCACACAAATTTGAATTAGATGAGCTCATATGTTCTACTGGATAAATTCTAAGCCACTGAGCAAGTAGGTTGATATCTTAGGACATTGACAAAACATGATTGTATGGAATTTAGATAAAACACCCTGAACATTAATTTTGACAGAGCTTGGATTCAGTTTTGAACTGTTAACATTGAAACTCACTTCTCATGTTTAACTGACATAGAAATATAAAATACTTCAAGGAAGACAGAGACATTGCCCTAAATTTTTTTTCTTAGGCAGTTTAGTATGTGCAAAACAAAGCAGAGGGATATGCCTCAGTGTAAGGATAATTCTTTGTGCAGAGTCTGAAAAATGAGATCATGGTATAAAGAGGCTATTTCCGCACTGATGTAATTTCTTTATGGGCTTCTAATATAATTGTTTATATTTCTTAGATTAATGCAAAAATAGAAAGAGTGAACTGAATATTTCAGGTGATCCATAAATCATACTGTGGGTATTTTGGTCTTGTCATCTTACTTTGTCCACCTTGAATTATATTGTGACACATGGTGGAAAAGAAAACACTTCAGTGGAATTCAACACCAGGTGTACAGGCATGAATGGAGTCCCCCACCCCCATACACACACACAGACATTACATGTCCCAAAATCCAGACCATCGATATTTTGTCCTTTTTTCCTCCTGTTTAATCTGTTGTATGTTTTTGATTTTGTTTTTGAGTTTTTGCTGCTGCCAATAAAAACTGGGATGGAAAATCTCATGGCAGTGGCCAGTGCCTCCCCATCATGTTCTCCCTTTTGCTGACTCAGGCATTTCAGAGGAGCATCTCAAACACAGGGATGTTTCTGAGCCTGAACTCTCAGCCTTTTATGCCTCACTTTTCAGTCTCCTTGCTCTTCTTTCACAATGTTTGTTTCCTTGGCATCACATTAAAACCTACCATTGCTGGGACTTCTTTTGAAATCTCCCCATCCAACCACAGCAATGCCCCTATTTCCCTTTCCTCCTTCCTCTCACTCTCTTCATCTGTGAACACTCAGAGCTGCTGTTGGGGGAGTGAGTTGTACCAGGGCAAACTGCATTTAATTCAAGTCACTCCTTACACCTACAGAGCTGCCTTCCTGCTGTTCAGCATATGTTATGCATCCCCTCTCCGTGCCTGGTCCGTCCGCCTTGGCAATTTAATTCAAGTTGCACAGCATCATGCTTAGAGTCTCCAGTTTGCTCTCAAGTGTCAGCCAAGATGGCTGCTGTCATATTCACTTAAACATCCCATGTAGATGAGCCCTTTGTATGACAGGAGAAGGGATTTGGTGGGTCAAAACCAGCACGAACCAGGAGACGCAGCATTTCCTATTCCTAGCTGAGCTATCCTGACATTTCTGACCAGACTTCACATTCCACAAATGACTGACTGCAACACCCACTTTCCTGATGAGCTTCTTAATTAATTATCTTCAAAGAAGTTTTGGGGGTTTGATATATTGATACACAGTACTTGCAGTCAGCCCAAAGTAGAGATCTGTCTTGAAAATTTTGGAGAATGCTTTATTAAAAAAAAAAAAAAAAAAAAAAAAAAAAAAAAAAAAAAAAAAAAAAAAAAAAAAGGAAGCAAAGCAAAAGCCCCAAATGATTGCAGGACTTACAAAGAAAGCAGGGACCAGAAAAGGCAAAAAACGAGTAGTGTTAGTGCATCTGACAGTGTGTAACAGGATGCCTGTTCTTGCATCCTTTGGTTAAATCAACTCAAAGTTACTGTCTAGGAGGAGGGTAAAAGAAGGGGGGAGTGGAGGAGATAGAGGATGAAGGTGGATGGGGAACAGGGGGAAAGAAAGAAAAAGAAAAATCAATTGAAGCGGAGTGAGATTTTGTTTGCCAAGTTTCCAGCCGCTGCTCAGAGTGAATTTTTATGGCCAAGTTATAAACCTTTGAAAATAGGAGTTTCTAATGGAAATGCTGACAGACCCTTTATATGGTGACATTAACACTGGCCGCTCTGCAATTGTCCTTGCCTTCTTTTATTTATTTTCCTCTCTTTGTCCTTAAGGTCCTATCACACTTATTGTGATCCTGGTGAAGAAACAAAGAGAGGGAGGTCAAAATCGCTTAGAAACAGGAACTCTTTGTAAGCTGATGAAGCAGGTTGGGGAAGGGCAATTTCACTGTGTGGGGACAGAAGTGCTTCAAGTTATTGTACCCTCCCACCACAAAGCCTCTTGTGATGCAAAGTAGTGTTCAGTCTCTCAATATATATTGTTTTATCTTTCTTCTTTTTTTTTCTTGCTCCCAGTAGCTAAATGTCATGTGAATGGTGTTGCTCTTTAGAACCAATTAATGAGGTAAATTTTTAAGCTAATAACAAAAGTGAGCTTGAGAGTAAAATAAAATAAAAAAAAAACAAAAAAACAGGAATTGTACCCTGTGTTTTCCTTTTAGTATTTTGTTTGTGTTTCAAATATTCAGGTCTCTTTCTCAGATAAAATTAAAGTGGTCTTTTAGGGGAAAATCAGTATTTCCTACCTCTTTATTGAGAAACTTGATTATATTTTTACAGGCTTTTGATTTACTTGAGAAAGTTTAACTTTCCTTGTGTCTGAATGGCCTTAAAACGAGTCTCAAGTTGTATTTCTGAAGGAGGCAGTCACCTCTGGGTTGCAGAAAAAAAAATGGTCAGGAATATGACCTTGTCCATATTTGCTACCACAAGCTTTTCCTTCATGTGTGCAGGTTGGGATGGGAAGCATCCAATGACCTGCAGAAAACAGGTTCTCTGTGGAGCCAGCAAAGGGGTTAACAGCTCTGAGGGCACCTGGGGACTCTGCAAAAGATGTGAAACTTTCCTGAAGGAAAGGGAGGAGGGGATGTGCAAGGAGGGAAATGAAGATGTCAGTCTTGGCCCTCTCATTTCCTTCTGCAACCCCTTTGACTTGCCAGACAAAAGAGAAAAGTTTCTGCATCACCTGAGATTTAGTTTGGTCTTATCATTCTTGGAGACATTAAGCATAAATAAGGTCTTTAATTGGAGAGGAGAAAAAAAGCATCTCTGATCTTTTAAATCCTGTTACTTACCTTTTCTAGGCCTTGCTGATTCGACTTTCCATCAGCAAGCTGTTTTGTCCACCAGCGCCCCGGCAGCTGTGAGGGGGTGGGATGTCACATTTGTGAGGAGAGGTTTCTTATGAACTGCCCTGCATGCAAAGGCTCCTCCCTGCCATGGGGGGTGGGTCCCAGGCTGGCCCCAGAGTGAGAGGGGCGAGTGTAGGGTCACAAGATGAGCGTTTGCAGCATCCCTAAGCATTCTCAGTGAGAAAAGGTGGTGGCACCTTCTCCCAAGAGATGATGGATATCCCTCTCCAGTGAGGCAGCCTGTTTGCCTGGTGGCACCACTCTCTAAAATCTGTGTATCTGATCTTCAGGGTTTGTGCCCTGACTGGAGCCAAATGTACCTGCGGAGCATTTGGCCATCATTGGATTTAATAGATCTCAGTCATGCCTCCCTGCACTCCCCAGAAGGTGGAAGTCAAATACATGCCGCATGCTTCAGTGCTCTTCAAACACATGTTTAGCATCTTAACTTTATTTCTTGGTTTCCATTTTGATGGTACACAAAGGGTTTAATGTTTTCATTGTTATACACAGTAGCTTAATTTTTTTCCTTGTAGCCTCTGGGCTGTTGCACCACTGTTACGAGATCCCTCCTAGGAGCAGCAGGGCAGAAATGTTCTTTATTATGTGCTCGAATTTAACTTTTTTTTCCCTCTCCTCCCTTTGCTCCCCCCACAGTTTCGTTTGCCTCTCTGGTTTTAATTAGCCTTGCTTTTCCAATTAACATCCTGGTCTGCTGCAGTGAGGCCAAAGGAGGGAACCAGAAAGGCATGGCAAGAACCCCCTTTTCTGAGAAAGACTCATGGCTGAGGCTTGGAGACTGAATTTTCCCAAGGTGGAGCTGCATTGACTGATTCTTAATAAAAGGAGAATTTGGGGCCCAGCGGCACTGTGGGTTTGTAACAGGCATTGTTCCTTGAAAATATTAAGCTCAGTAGGAAGCACGTTCCCCCTTGGCCTCTCCTAGTCTCAGGTAGTGATATGGAAACTATCATCACATTTGAACCCCTTGCAACCTGTCCCTAGGTGGTAATGCTTTATGAATACCACTGAGCAAGCAAAAAGAAGAAAGGAAACAGGAAAATAAAAGATTAAAAGCAAAACCTTTTGGCTTGTCCCCCAGCACAATCAACTTGGTATTTTCAATAAACTAAAACAAAAAAAAAAAAAAAAAAAAAACAAAAAAAAAAAAAATTTGGGCTGAGCAAATCCTTTAATTGGGACTTAAAGATTTTCTCAGACATTTATCAGAAGTGTCAAACTGCTGTTAGTGCATCACCTAATGTGATACATTTAGCCTGTCTAGCCTGGCAATTGCTTTCAATTAAGTGAGTCTGGATTTTTCTCCCTGATTTTCCTTCTCCTACACATATCCAGCAAATGGTGGGGTACAGGCATTGTTGAAGTGTGATCCCTTTGTCCAGCAGGCCTCCCAAACTGGCTCTAATGGTCCCAGACCTTCTGTAATGGTCCATCCTTCCATGAAGGGTCAGAGCAGATCACAGCCAAGGAAAAGGAGCCTGGATCAGCCTTGTTCCCTGGGGTGCAGTGTAGGGAAAGGAGGTGATGGTGACTTCCTTCCAGTGATGCTCTGTCCAGCTTTCCTTTCTCAATCCAAACCATGTTCTCTGGCTGATCTGTAGTCACAGAGTTCTTGATCCAGGTGTGGCTTAGCAGGAATCAAAGCCTTCCAGGAAAGAATTGTAGGCGCAAATTATATGCATGCATATTTGTATTCAGATTGGGTGTGTTTGCATGATATTTCCAGATAAATAGCATCATGTAAGAATATCTCTTTCTAGAGAATATTTTTGGTCTGATACAGCCAATATCTATTTATTGGCACAATCAAAGTTCAAAAAATGGCTTTGATAAAGACAGAAAATCTACCTGAATATGGACAAATTAACATTCTAGAGAACACTTCTCCACCGGTGTTCTTGAACAGACTAAACTATCAGAGCTTTAATTTTTTCTCTGTCCCTCTTCCTGTCTCTGCTCATTTTTCTAGCTGTGATCATGCATCCTTAATTCCATTCAGATTTCTTTCCTTTGCGAAGATGGTATTAAATTAATAGCTTTGCTGGAAATACAAAAAAAAAAAAAAAAATTTTAAAAAAAATGTAGCCAATATGTAAAGTACCTGGAGATTTAGCACTTTGCTGAAGAAATTAATAATTACAACAATATGAGTCTCATTGCTTTGCCCAACCCACCAAAAAATTAACAAGTCTCTTCCCCTCTAGAGATAAAAATCTTATTTAGATCTGTCAGGAATATAGTTTGGTTGCCTTTGCAATATCATTGTCAATGCAGGGACAGGGGGAGGGAAAGAAGATTCTGTGTAATGTAACGGATTTTGAATCTAAATATTTGATCACATCATTCTCTGCTGAGATTTTATTTTTCCTTATCTTACTTCCAATTTATTTTACCCTCTTCCCTCTAGGATGGTGTAGCTTTAGTCACACTTCCAAAAGAGCTCTGTGTTAGACCCTGGATTCAGCCCTGGAAGGGTTATTATTAATAGTGATGTTTCTCAGTAAACTTGCCTCCCAAGGTTGCTCTAGCCAAGATTGTTTAGAAAATTCCACTGGGATACTTGTAAGGGACACCTTGGGTCTAATGTACTAGCATTTAATGGACAAATCTATTTAGGTCCCTGTGTTAATATAAAACTGTTTTGTTAGTTGTGAAGCAGGCACAAAGCACTACTAATAACAGCTGTGAAACAGAGCTAATTTGAGTATCAGTGGCCACCTGAATATTGGAAATTCAGAGCACTCTTAAAGTCTCTCTGTTCTTGATGAATAAAATTAGATTGACATAAATTTAATTATTAAAACAGAAATTCTTACTTCCAATGGAATTTCTTTTTCACTTATTTGAAAGAAAAAATTACATTTTTCTTGAGAGAAGAGCACAATTTGATAGGGGAAGTATATTCCCTGATTTTCTATGGCTTGTTTTGGAAGGCTGAATTCAAAAGGATTTGGAGCCTGTGCTAATGTGATAATGGCAATATTGGTGCTATTAATTTTGTGTTTCACTCTGTCTTGTCCTGCCATGTTGCAGTCTTAGGACTGAACAGATTTGTCTCCTGCTCTGTGGGGAGCTGTCAGCCAGATGATCTCCCCAGCTCAGGGTGCTGCTTATTTTCCCTGGTAAAGTGTTGCAGTAACCAGAGTTGTCACAGAAGTGGGGAGTCAATGGAGATTTCTGGGTAAAGAGAGGTGGTTTGTAGTGTCAGCATTGCAGCTCCCAGGGTGGGATGAAATTGTGTCAGATTCCAGCCAGGTCCCCAGATTGTCTTGGTGTGACAGAGAGAAAGGAGGGTACAGAGAGCAGGGAGGAAGAGGCAAAGAGAGACACCAAACTGTGATGCAGGCACTTTCTTCCTATCCCCAATTGCCTGTCTCTTTGTCTAACTCTTTTTAAAATCACATTTTCCACAGCTCACAAAAGTGGTCTTGTGTCCTTTTCTTTCCACATTGAATAATACAGTGGTTCTAGGTTTCCTTCTTGGAAGACTAATCCTCACGTGCTTGGTTCTTGTCCAGAATCTGGCCTAACAGTCAATTTGTATTCACTGTGGGAGGGGAAGTCATGACTCTATGTGGAGGAAGTGTGGGGTGAAAAAAATAGAGGGCATTTTTTCTGGAATATTTTGGAAAGAAACCTTGTGGAAGGGCAGAAAGTTACAGATGATTTAGCGTTTTGTTCTCAGGGACAACTGGGTGGAGGAAAGTTTTTGGACAGCAGGAAACCAGGGAATGGTGGTATGTGATGCTATGTAGGTGTTGGATAGCAACACAGCAAGAAACAGCACAAGGAGCAAAAGGTCATTTGACCATCGCATCTCCTGTGTCTTCACTGCTGTGCTTTTAAATGATGCATTGCTTTGGTTTTTCTTCCTGGGGCCTGTGGTGGATAGTACCAACAGCTTTTGTGCTGCCCTGGTATCCTGTGTGCACCAGGGTAGCTCACTCTTGCCGTGACCCTGTGAATATCACTTTCAGTGGCACGGATCCGTCCTGCTGCTCTTGACTCTGCAGTGCCGTGCAGGCTCTCCTGTAACTGACAGGTGCATTTCTCGGGGGACTTATTTGTCAGCCTGGAATTCCCCTTCCCCTGCTTTAGCAAAAACCTGTCGACGCGATTAGCATGGGGACTGCTGATTCACCAAGTGGGAAACAAGAGGAGATTGTTTATTTGCTAATGTCAGACGTCAGTTCAAGGTAATCTCTGACCCTTGGTCAGGTCTCAGGAAATGAAGCTAAGTGATACCTTGGCCAGTTTACTTTGACAGAAGAACCAAAATATTGTTATAAAATACATAGAGATTAAAAAGGAAAAAAAATATGGAAAAAGCCTTCCAAGGGGGAAAAATTGCTAGCAAGGGATCTCCAGTGTATTATCTTTTTGAAGGTATCTTCATCCACCTTTGTGACTTTTTACTTAAAAAATAACCTATCTTAATCAAATCTTGTTCAATTTTCAAGGAGAAGTGTAAGAGGATATATATAAAAAAAAAAAACCAAAAACAAAAAAAAAAAAAAAAAAAAAAAAAAACCAAAACAAAACAAAACAAAAAAATAAACAAAAACCAAAAACCCAAAAAAAACCCACCAAAACAATGGAAAGCCTTAGTGCAAACAGTTGGGTAAAAAAGTGTGTATAAATTACATTGCCAAAAGACCTTACTGATGGCAAGTTTGTATCTCCCTAATAAAATAATGTGAAAGGTGTTTAATTTGTGGGATAAATTAATGGTTGGCAGCATGAAAAATCCATACAGTACACAATATCCACCAACCCTCTCCTCTGTTGAATTCCATATCCAATATTGATAATGGAAAAATTATTCTGGGCTTTTAACAGTGGCTAATACTAAGATTTTACAGAGCTGATTACATTTTCATGATGCCTGCTCTTTACATCAACTGGATGAGACTGGATATATTTTTAAGTCTGAGCCAGAAGATGACTGAATTCTCTCCCTAAAACCCCTCTGATTTTAAATTGTTGCCTAAAGTAGGGTCTTAATCAATCGTTGGTGAAAATGACTGGGGAGCAGCTGCCAGCCTGATCCAAACCTCAGGAATCTTTATTGGAAATCCTTAACTCTATTATGAATGGTCCATGAAAGCAAGTAGCCTGAGATTTTCCTTCCCACTTAAAACCCACACAAAGGGACTAGGAAACAACATCTCAGGGTCAATTTCCAATGGAGGACAGTGTTAATCTCTTAAGAAGTGTTACTCACACTTCACTTTTTTTCATGTCTCTGGCCATTTACATATACTCCTGACTCACTGCCTTCCTGTTATACCTGTGAATGTGCAGCCCTTAAAGTGGAGCTTGGTCTTGGTAACCCTCAAACAGAGCCTCCCACCACATGAGGTGGGAATAGAAGAGCTCTTGGGCAGATACTCAGTGGCAGAATTTGAGATAAATGAATCCTTGTCTGCTACAATTCCCTCCTAAATACCCTTACTAGCATCCTCATGAGATGAGTCTCCATTTCTGGTCTGATGATAGAAACAGATGATCTTTTAATAGTTCCAGTGGTGGGAATGCTGTTCCCTTGTCTTCCAATGAGGAGTTTAGAAACCAACAGGTAATTAGCAGGAGCAGCTGTTCATATGAATAGGCCTATGTCCAGCTTTCCCCACTTCAACTGCTATGCTCTGTGGAAACAGGGAAAAATGATATATCAGTGCAAGGGCAATTTCATTTCATGTTCTTTTTCCTCTCCTCCATCATTTACAGTAGTTCCAACAGTACTGATGTGGTAGCAGGTACCACTTAAAGCTGAGACCTGCAAAAGAATGAGACCCTTGACATTTATGTCAATGGATTCAGAATTTATCATTTCTATTACACTATACAGCAGCTAAGGTTTTTGTGATCTATTTCTTGAAATTCAGAATTCTAAAATTTCTGTTTGCAATGGTAGTTTTGTTCAGAAAATATAACTAAGTGGGTTAAAACAATCTGTTGCATAGACAGCTTCAAATAGAAGAAGATAAAAGTAAATTTTTTAGAGTTCTTTGGGGGGTTTTTCTGCTTTGGTGTCTTCTATGTCAACATTTTGTGAGGCGGGTGGGAAAGGAAAGAAATACGCTAGAGGCTTCAGTATAAATTAAGACGTGCTTTCCAAATCATTAAAGGGAATTGTTAATATTCACAGACACTTCCAGGGGTCAGTTCAGCCTACCTAGGATCTGAATTGCCATCTGGCTATGCCAATCTCTGCTCATTCAATACATAGTGAACTTAGGGACTAGACTCCTAATACTAGGATGCTATTTCCAATTTTGTATTAATATTCTACTCAGATGTGGAAGATTGTACTTCCATTAGAATAATCTAATTCAGAGGGTGTTTTTTTGGGTTGTTTTTTTTTAATGTGAGCTGTTGCCTTGTCAAAAGGAGTTCTGCTGGTGATGTAGTAATTCAGATTGTAAAGTTATGCATCAATAATTGCATGTTGGGCTCCATGAGAGGCAGGACCCTGCAGGGTTAAGCATCTCATGAATGTGCAGAGATGTCCTTTGCCTTTGGGAGTTTTCCAGTGTGGGGAAGGAGCTGAGAGGGATGGCAGAGAATTGGGGTAAAGGAAGGCTTGTTCACCAGCAGCCAGCAGTACAGCTGTGAAAACAACTGGTGATTCAGCCTTGTGTCTTTGACTGCCGGGCCCCTGATTCACTCCAGCTGAGGTGTCAAGTTAGGAGCTAATCTCCTTCAGTTCACTCTGCAGTCAATGAAATCTCTTGAAGCGTTTCTGAAGGACAGGTTACTTAAGAGCTTGAAGTTAATGAGATAAATTGAACAGTTGGTGCCCCTTTAAGTTGCTGTCACTTCTGCCCATTGAAATCTCCAACGTGCATTTGGAATGGCAGCATGACAAATCCCAAGAAACAGTAATGACGACTTCAGTCTCTCCAACACCAGTTAGCCAATATAATATAAAAGTGTTAGTAATATATGTTGTATTTTTGGTTAGATATGCTATTTCTCTAGCTAGGAGAGGTGCTCCATGCAGAGCCCCATCAATAGCTCTGGAAACCATACTCAGTGCTGCTAATTGGATCCTCTGCATTTTCTAAATTGAAGGAGAAATGCTGGAACTGAGAAAGAGGCTGGAGCACCTCTTTTCCCTATTCACTCTGCAACACTTCTGCAGCTGCAACCATTGTTTTTCCAAGTAATTTCCAGGAACCCAGACAAAGGAGATTACATGATCACTACAGTGGCCTCTCTGAAGAGACAGAGTGATTAAATGTGTTGATTAGAAATTTGCTGCTCACCTCTGATAGCAGTGGCGTGGATCAAAAAGTAATCTTCAGGTGAAAAGACAAAACAAAACAAAACAAAACAAAAGCTGCCTTTTGAGAAGAACTGTGAGTACATTTCTGTCAAATACTTACAAGACTATAGTGTAACTAACAAGTGGGCAATAGTTGAAGAGTTTTCTAGGTAAGTAATTTACCATATAAAAACCAGATTTAGATGTTTCGTGTCTATCCCATGGACAGACATTGTGGTGGCCACTGCCTACTCTGCTGCTACAGATACTCAAGTACATCAGCTGTCCTAGCTCTCAGCAAGTTTTTGGCCTTCATCTCTTCTGAACCACCTAGCAATATGGTCAAATTGTAAATTACCTTAGTTTTCCCTTGAAGAAGAAAGTCTTTTTTACACTGAAGTGTAAAATTGTTTTAAAATTGATACACACTAAAGTGTATATTTAGGGTTTTCTGCTGTCCACTGCAGGAACATGGCTTATGTGGGATAAAGAACTGAGAGGAAGAGCTCAGGGTCCCTGCAGAACCCACAGAACACAAGAATTTGATGTCCAGCACAGGAGGGCTTCTCCCTTTTTCAGCATATAATGGATGGTAGAGTAGAGAAGACTGGTTGTTGCAGTCCAAAGCACAATGCATTGTGTGTTTTCTCAAATTTGTAAAATCTAGAAATTTACAAATCTCAAATTTGCAAAAATTATAGAAAATTTCTAGAAATCTTGAAAAAACCTAGAAAACAGGTACATATTTTCAAAGGACTCATTGGCAAGGGTTGAAACTATTTTGCTTAGGTGTTGTGATCTGTTATGCTTGTAGTTCTGTAATCATTCAGTAATACACAATGTCTGTTTTGGATGTTTCTTAACATATGGAGACAAAATCTACACCAGCAGTGAGAATGTTTTATATACAATGTACTCTTCTCATTTTTCATTCTTGTTTATCTTCCCCTGATTTTGCTCCTTGGAACTCAAACTGTAAGGTGTTGAGGCATTGCAAGCGTGTTTTCATGGGGGGGTTCCAGAATGATCCAGAGGGATGTGCAAGCTAGCATATGATGCACATTAAATTTCCTCATTTGATTTACAGGTTCTACAGAAAACCTCTGATGAAAACAAGATTTCAAACCTTATTTTCCTGTGTCCCAGTGATCTAAGAGCAGAGTTGGACATTTTAGTTAATTTTTTAGCCTATCAAGAGTGTGTGGGCTAAACTAATCAGGGTCAGATTTTATGGACAGTCTGGATAATAATAGGATGTGAAATGTCATACTGGGATGTTTATCTCTCCAGAATATTGCACTTTTTTGGCCCTAGGAGGCCTCTGTCTCAAAGAAACTTTGCCATTCAGCTATGTGTGAATAAAATATTCTTCTCTAGGTCAGCAGAGCACACCACGAGCTTTTGAACAAGACCAGACTAAGTTTGGTCCCCTTGGCCACTGAATAATTGAGCAGACAGGAGATGTCACAAAAAGTGACAAAACAAAACTTTTGAGGCTACTGTCATTTTTGTTACACTGCACAGGAAAACAGTGTTTTACTTGAAGAGTTTCATAGAGAAAACAGAGGTGCAGAATTTTTTATTTCTCCAAAGGTTCCTTAGCAACAGTACTTTTTGCTTCCATTTTGGTGCCACACCTATAGGCTCAATCCCTCACCAATGCAAGCCCACTGAAACTGGGGATGAAGCTGCCCCCCACAAGATAAACTCCATTTGTCATGGCAGGTCTGAGTGTGGCCTTTTGAACCCACTGTGTATGGCCTTAGGCTCTTCTGTCTTGAAAGGAGCTGTATTTCCATCTGAGGCCTACAGAGACTTTTTCATCCTAGACAGGACTCAGCCCTCCTTGCTTTTGTGATGCCTTGACTTTTCCTGTTGCTCTGTGTCTGCACTCCTGACACTGCTTCCTAGTGCTTCACAGACAAAGCTAGGAAGAGCCATAGCTATGTATAATGATGCCACTGCTTGCAAATGAGGCTCAAAAGCTTCACAAGTGTTTAGAAAGTATGCCAGACCTAGAAAATCAGTGTGTGCAACAACTTGATAAATACACAGGTGTATCGGAATCAGAAGAGTAGTGTCAGGATTCAGGAGCTCCTAATGTATGCAGCTTGACCATCCAACCAGTGTAACCAGTTATTTTGTTTTAAATTGTCATTCATTTTTCCTACTCATATTTTTAATCTATTTGCTTTCTATATTTTTCATTTTTTTAAACAAGTGAGTGAAATGAGAGTAAATTTTATTATAGTGTAGACAGAGGTCAAGAATCTACATCTTTGAAATCACCACAATACTTTTTGGATTCTCTCTTAAGATTGGGTTTCTGAGAACATGAGTCAAAAACATTTTTACTGTAGCTCTATTTTCCATTCTTGTCTTTTTTCAGTTTGTTGAACTGACTAGCCAAGTCCTTCTCTCTCTCTCTCTATCTCTCTCCCTCTCTCTCCCTCCTCTTCTGGAATAAGCCCTCTCAAATGTATTTGTTTCCTACAAAGCTAATGAAAATAAGGCTGTGGATAGAGGAGGGAAAGCCTGAGTCTCACTGAGGGAAAAGCCTTAGTTGAGATTAAGCACATTACTTTGACAGCAGAGATTCCAAACTGGGAGGAAGGAGGAAGACTGGAAAAAATAATGTGATTTCCTGGCTATTTCCTCCTTCAGAAAGGTAACATTATTTAAGTAAACAATTAAATTAAAAAAAAAAAAAAAAAAAAAAAGGTATAAGTGTAAGAACTGTATGTTAATTTTGGACCAAAAAGTCACACTTTTCACCTGGATGACCAATTTGGCCTAACTATTATCACAGACCAGTTCTAAACCAGGACTTTTTGTAAGCATTTATTCTAGGGAAAATCATTGCACTTTCCTCAAAACTCCCTGGGGCCCATGGAATGGAGAGAGGGGCAAGCAATTTACTGGCACAGAAAAATACTATTGGAGCTGCATATGAAATTATTTCCTTCTTTTCAAACAAATTGGGATTGGTGTCACTGACCTGAGAGTCCTGCAGAAGTGTCTCCCACAGGACCTGAACCTGCAGTGGGTTTAGGCAGCCGTGAGACCAGGAACCCAGCAGTTCTGCACAGAGCTGTGGGACAGGAGCCCACACAAAACTGCAGTGAGGGATTTTTGGAGACCCTTGTAAGGGACAAACCTGTACATGTAACTTGAGCACAGTCCAATGTGGTCCCATTCACCCAATATGTCCTTCTCAACCTATCCCCATCCAAACGAATTAGCTTTTCTCTAGGAGCTGCTGGGTCCTTTTGCATCCCAAACCTTCACAGAGACCAAATCTGATGATCTGACCTGAGTACAAGATACCCTTCACTGCAGCAGGGCTGCCAGGATATTCCTGCCATCAACAGAGCTATCCATCCAATCCTTACTGGTAAATTGGAGCACAGATCACATGCTTTTTCAGGCTAATGATGATATAAGGGAGTACAATCCATGGGTTGCCACTGCAGCAGCTCCAGGCAAGAACAACCTCTGCTATTCAAACAAGAGGGAGGAAGAAAGCTTCCAGAATTCACCTAGTCTTTGCCCATCATGAATGATCTTTCTCCTCCTGGCTTCAGGCTTCATTGTCAATATCAGAGCCAGGTACTGCTGCTACTGAGACTTGGTAAGCCTCGTGTAGCACAGCTCAGTTTTCCCTTGTTTACCTTTGACTCTCACAGGTAGAGTCAAAGATGAGAAAATATCTCATGTTATTCTGAAAGCCTCTGTCCCTCAGCTGTCTGCCCAAGCAATGCAGCACCAGCCTGCCTGGCAGGGAATATGGTGCAGGATCTTGTGACTTGTTGAAAGAGACAATATATCATCAATTCGAGTCTGCCTTGTGCTTTTGTTGGAGCAAATGGGAGCTTTGTCTCTAATTTTGTGGAGAGCGAAGTCAGGGCCCTGGTCAACAGAAAATAAACCTTTTAAACAAAAAGGAGTAAAATGTGAAGATGGATTTCTTTTTATCAAAGTTAAAAAGTACTTACTATTTGGAGAAAAGTATTTGAATTATGACACTGAAAGTCACCTTTCAAAGAGCTTTCTAAATAGATTTGTGTTTTCCCTTCGTAAGTTCACTGCTGAAAGTTAAGAAATCCCCAATAAACATGAAAATTTATTTACAAAGTTATAGGCATGGATATGAAGCATAAAATGAATATTTAATATACAAGAGCTCTTGCTTAATATTTGTGCAATTGATTCTTTTTTCTTTTTATTATCCCTGTCATAATGATCATTGCTTATTTCACACTGAAATCTGTTTCTGATGGTTAGTTCTAAGCAGATACTTTTTCTGTGATTAACATCATTGGACATCTCATTACAGGAAATCAAAGATTTTGATCTTAAATACTTTTTGATAATTAATTTGATGTTTTATTGAGTGGTTTTGGCTATGTGATAGGTGCAGGAGACAAATTCTGCATTGTATGACACCGCAAAAAACTTGGGCTAAATAACTTATCACAAAGAATATTTACCATTTGGAAAAAAAACCCAGCAGCTATATTTAGAGTAAAGTCTCTCTAACTAGATCTTCTGTAATGTGCAATTTAAGATTGACATGCCATCTAATCTATTACAGTGGATTACACCACTTTCCTTACTGCTGCATTCAAATATTGAGCCTAGTTTGAAGTATTGATTCAGCTGTCTTCAGCCACTAGAAATATGACAGTTTATACCAGCTATCTGGTTAGTAATGTCTCCATAAAGTGATACATTTAAAAAATACATGCTTAAAAATAATACTTTAATTTTTGCTTGCTTCTTAAAAATACCATCATGGTTGTCATTAAATGAAAATAAAATGCTCTACTTCTGAAGGACAAGCTTTATAATTTTTCTTACTGCACACGATCAGGTCAGATGTAGAGTCCTTGTGCAGCTGATACTCTTTTTACAATCAATGTTGTGGACATCCTCATTTTATTTTGATTTTTAAACAATTTTTGCTCAAGGAAGCTTTGCATAATTGGACCTTTATTCCATCACTGTGCTGGTTCAGATCTGAGCTCTCACTCCAAAAGAGCTAGTCCGTTTAAAAGCTCCTGTGTGTCAAAGCAGGGGAGGAATTAGGAACTAGGAATTATTCATACAGCAACAACGAGATTTCAAGGCAAAAAAAAAAAAAAGAAAAGAAAAATCCTGCCTTAATTTTGGTGAAGTGGAGGCCAAGCTGATATTCTGACCCAAAGACACTCTGCCTGCCCATGGCTCATGTCTTCTGTAGTTCTTCTGGCATCGTGTCTTGCTTCAAGCTTCCCTCTCTCCCACCTTACAGAAGATAAGCCAGAGTCTGAGGGACAGAGACACCACTGAAGGGAAAATCTCCTGGGGGTGACACTATGCTAATACCAAATAAATAACAACATTAAACCCAAACTTGTTAGTGGGTAGGTCACACAGCCAACCCTTTTGGGATGACTTCTTGATGCTGGAGGGAAAAGAATATGAATCAACAGGCAGGACAGAGACCCTGCTTCTGCTGAATGACTCATTCTGAGAGTGAATTGTCTTCATTAGCATAGTATCACCCATTTATTTGCCTCTGTGGAAAGAAAGGGCTTCAGTTTCCTCTCTTCCTCACATGACCTTCTTCAAAGTTATTGTAGAAAAACACTTGGAGATCCAGCACCAGTTCTGTTGCTTTCCTGCTTTTCTCTTTTTTGTTTTTCAGTGTGAGAATAAATGCTATTTGAAACCCAAGTCTTTGTAGGCTACTTACTCTCTATCCTATTTAATTTCCTATATCATGACTACATTATGACATTCTAATCAGGTTTCCACATCACACCCATTGCTGCTGAAGTGACTTTTATTTATTGTTTCTTCCCTTCTCTCTTGTGCCCTCCTTCATAAGAAGGACATTGGGGCTATCTGGGAAATGAAATGACTCACTCATTTCTCACTCAGTGAGAAATCCATTTGTATCAAAGAGGAAGGGCAAAACAGATTTGCTCAGTTGCTTGCAGAATGTGAGGGCAAACCTTCTTGGTGGTTTTCCAGTATCTTTCCCTGTGTTTTGAGCCTGGGAAACAAATAATTTTGAAATTGCTTTTTCTAACTTGGTTTGGGTTTTCTCTCACATCTCTCTCGAGGTTACTGACTAGAGAAGGAATAGAGGGAGAGAGAGGGAGGCAAAGGGTTGGTGACAGAAGCTTTGGACAGAATCTGGTGAGGTTATCCAGCATATCTTCTTTATTCCAAAGAGGGATCAACTGTTCTTTTCTATGAAGTTTGAACAGGAGGTTTTTTTGAATTGTGTGGAGCTGAATTTCTGGCCTGATTATTATCTAATCCCAACATGCAAGATTAAAATTGATAGTTCTAAAGCTGAGAAATACATACGTGAGGAATGAAGCTTTTAGCTGTATTGATCAAACCACCAGTTTTATATGAGAATTAGTTGGTATTTAATCTATCTAGCAGCATATATCAAAATTACAACCTAAGGTTTTTAATACTTACAAAAAATTGGGAGGGGAGGCTTGGGGAGATATAAATCAATGGGATAAACTGTAATTAGCTTTTTTTTCTGATAGATTATAGTTCCTTTCCCAAACGAGAACTCAGTACAGTCACTATATATATTTAAATTGCATTAACTATCCTAAGAGCTGTAAAATACCTGGAGCATGGGAGATGTCTAATATAATAAAGAAAATAGTAAGTAACAATATATAACTAGGAGCTAGCGTTGAATTTTTATGGGTCATGTTGTTTATAGGCTTATAACTGCGCTCTTGGTTGGAGCACGCACTAAGGAATACCTAACCACGAATGAAAGAGAATACTCTGCCAGAAGATTTGCATGATTCCTTTTGTTTCATAAACTCTATGTATTAACCATGTTCAAATATGGTAGCCTGCTCGCGGAATGTTAGATTAAAAAGAAAAAAGATAATAAAAAGCTAGGTTAGATTAAAAAAAAAATTAGAAAACTTTTGTCAAAATATACTTTGTCTAAATATTTTCAGTACCAAGAAGATTAGAGGAAATTACTAAAATAAAATACAAATTTAAATAATAAAAAAAAGATAACCCATGAACATTCCAGAAACACTGAATTTTAAAATTTCATTACTTTCCTGAACAACTTGCAAGTTCTCAGAGCTGAGATTTTGTTGCAATAGAACCTTCACTTTACCAGCAACTGAACTTGTGGCCAAAGAGAACACAAACACAGACCTGGAGAATCAAGTTTTGAAGAAGCCTTTTGGCATTAATCAAGCTGACATCTTTAGGATGTTTTTTCCATACACTTTCTCCACCACTAACATTTTCAAGGCTGTGCTCAATCACCTCCAGCACACATGCTCAGTATTTTTATAACTGGAGGTTGACTTATTGAGTTGTCCCTCCTCTTCACTGCCACTTTTATTTGGCTTCAGATCCTGAAATCCTCATTCTCCAGTTCAAAGTGACTTTGTCAGAGTACCTATAGGTGACTTGTTCTTACACCTGGACCTGTCTGAGGTGCATTTAGCAGCAACTCTTTAAACCTTGGTACAGTCATAAAACCTTCCAATCTTCCAAGAAGATTGCAGTTAGCTCATCACCTTCTAATGGATGCCTTGTACAGCCCCTGAAGCAAAGAAAACCCACATACTGTTCTGAAATACACCTTGGGCTTGCTCTGCTTCTGGTCATCAAACGTAAACACCAAATGTTTGCAATTAGGCCGCCTATTGTAGAGACTCAGGAGTTCTTTGAATATAGAGCAGCAAATGGTTCTGAGATAATGGAAGGCATTATCCTCCATTGGAGAGAGCCTATTTTCAGTGACATGCTATCTTAATTCTGCTTTACAGCTGCTTTGCAGGAAAAAACAAAAAAAATAATGCTGTTTCAGTCCAACTCTGAGCACTTGGTTCTTGGTGTGCATCACGGCAAAGTTTTCTTTAGCCCCACTGCTGCTTTCTTTTCTTATGACAATGCATCTATCAGGATTTTCAGGCTAATTTAGGGATCTGCCTGCTCACATGTTTATTACGAGTCTCAATCAAGCCATTTCTGTACTTCTTCAAAAGTACAGAAAGCCTGGAAGTGCTTAGGATGTAATGAAAATAAGCAGCTTTATGACCATAAAGGAGGAGGGAAAGAGTGGGTGGCAGATGAGAATAAGCAAGGGGAAGTTTACATCTCTGTTCTTTCCGTATAGTCCAATAGACAGAATTTCAATTCCACAAAGACCTGAGTCAACTCTGTTGAATTCCCTGGCTACAGGAGACATCCTACATGACTTTAGAAGTTACTTAGCTTGTCTATGGCTCAGTTCCCCTTCCTGCTTACTTGCTTTTAGGCAGCACATTGCTGATACTCATAATTAGCATCAGGGTAATAGATAGGAGTTGCACAGATGATCTGAGAGTGGTGACTTACCTCAGGGCCATATGCCAAGTCCTGGCTCATGCAGGAATAAAGCTGAGTCCTGTGCAGGTTGGTGGCTTCCCAGTGAGACTTTCTGCTTGATGTGCTGTGCTGATTGACAGGAGAAAGGGGCCACAGTGGTTGGTGTGCTTCAGGATTGCATAGATTATGGACATATACCACCACAAAAAAACAGTTTAAAATAGTCCTTGTTGTTGCTATCACTTGGATCTTGATGCAGCAGTGGGTGAACGTACCAAGTACAAACATTGGATGAAGCATGATGGGCAAGAATATCTGATCTGAAAACTGACCTTGGTCTTGGAGGCTAATCCAGCTTGTTGCTCAGTGCTCATCTCCCCACCAGCTTCACCAGAATATGAGCAAGCTGTGCACCTTGAAGGATCAGTCTCCTTTAGTACGTATTTTAGCCTTTGGCAGTGCATTAATTAAATGAGGATAATGCTTACTTTCCCCTTGAGGATATTGTGAGACTTGTGTAGAGAGACATTTTGAGCCCTTCTCATGAAAAACACTGCACAGAGTAAATGCCAAGCGTTATGCACCTCTTGAGAATCAAAAGGTCACCCAATGAAGACCAGGCTAAATTCCCATTGATTTTTATGAGAACTCTGGGTGGAGCCCAGAAAAACAATCCCCAAGGCATGGACTGATCCTTATGGCCTACTCAGTGCTGGGATCATGTAAGCTTTGATACTTTCTGGAATTAAATAATTCACTTCTTTCTTAATTTTACCATCATTAAATTAGTCTATCTTGAAGAGAACCAATAGGTCAGTTGGATGGGGGGTAAGGAAGCCACATGGAACAAGCGAGGAGGAATTAATTAGGAATGCTGCTGGCAATGTGCTGCTACCTTCTGTGGAAGCCACAATGCTTAGAGCTATGGAACTATCAGGGAATGAAAAATAAAATAAAAGGCTTCAGATTTACGATTCCTGCTCTTATGTGTTCTTGCCATCGTTCATGTGGATTAGGACTTAAGTTCAAACATTCCCTGTAGAAACGAGGGTTTGCTGACTTAGAACAAACAGCATTAGGAATACAGGTTAGGCAAACCCAGAGATATTCAAGTTCATCCTAAGTTTCAGCTGGAGTTGGTCTGAAGTGCTATGTTTAATTTTTTTTTGGTGTTGTTTTTACTCTGGTGCAGCAATATTCATAGGATAAATCCATATTGGTCAGAGTTTTTCAGTGCTGCTTTGAGGGAGAAATGTAAACTAGACCTAATACTCAAATATTTTCTAATTCCTCTTCCTTGTCTGTTTCTGTTTCTAGCTTCTTCTAAGATCTGTCCATTCTGCTGATTCCAGGTTATTTCAGAGTCACCCTGGGCAGTGTTAATGTTGAAAGTCCAGGTATACCAGAATGACAAATTTCTTCTATGTGAATAAGAAGAGGAAACTGATATCTTGGTATTCAGCACTGTGGCAGTGCACAGAGGTCAAGAACCAAGGCACCTCCATACAAATTAGACTTGGTATAAGCATAGCTTGTGGCATAGAAGTTGTAAAAAAACAGTTGCAAAAAAAGTTACATTCATCAGATGAGGGAAAATAAAACAATTAAATATAAGGTTAGAGATAGGAGCAGGAAAAAAACAACAACCACAAAAAAAAAAAAAAAAAAAAAAAAACCACAAAAAAAAACTCCCAAAAAAACCCCAAAAAACCCACAAACAAACAACAATTAAAAAAAAAAAAAAAAAAAAAAAAAAGAGAGAAACAAACAAAAAAACCCCACCAAAACCAAAAACAAACCCAAAAAAGCCAAACACAAATTTGGCCTTTGCCTCATGGAAGTCAGGCAGATGCACTTCTATAGAGGTTGATAACTCCTCTGTTCAGAGAGTTTACAACTACCACAGGGAACAGTATGTTTCAATATATAGGAAAAGAGGACTGCTTTAGGACTGTCATACTGTGTCAGTCGACAGAAGCTGTGAAGATGATATTAGACAAGCATCCACAAACTACTGGATATTTATATTTTCTTCTGGGTCAGGTGATCTTTCGGGATTCCTCACAGCTCTGATCACGAGCTTAAGAAACAACAACACTGATTTGAGAACTGAACTTTGAAGAAGATGGAGAAGGAAATACAATGTACCTTGTAATATTTTTTTCAGCTAGTCTGGAACACAAATCCAGACTTAAAATCATGTAAAAGCTGAAAATGCTACTCTTAGCCTACTTGCACAGTTGAATTCTCTTCCTCGCCTGGGGCCAGTGCTGTCCCCAAGGCTGTTTGATTTTGTTCTGCTTGATCCTTAGCACCAATTCCCTATTTTCATAAATCCAAAAGACAGAGGAATAGATCATAATAAAGGCAAATCCCATGATCCAGGAAGCTAAAGAGCTAGAAGGAATCATGAATTGTAAAACCACTCTCTAGCTATCCCACTAGTGAAGTGACTTCTCCTTTCCACTTGTCACCCTCCCTTGCACCCATTCTGACCATGAATTTTGGGCCTGTACCAACCTGTGTTGATACTAAGTCAGAAGGAAAATTTCTTTGTCTCCACATTAGGTAAAACATTCACTAGTGTCATTAACAAGGAGCCTCTTTCAACAGCATTCCTCCTCTGGAAAGATCCTTCTGATTTCTGCTTTGGGGAATGCATTAATGATGCCGACAGGGAACTCTCTTGCAGGTTGTTTCTTGCAGTGTACGAGGATTTTTCTCTATCAAAGGGTTTTTGGCTGTCTCTTAGGGCCCGGGCAGCATTGCTGCTCTAATTCCTGGGCCTGGATTTCATTTAGCTTTTTACTACTTCTACCCTAGTTTGACTCCACTGACCTGCAGAGGCTTTTCTCTGATTTTCTCTGCTAAAGTAGCAGCCCGTAGTTCACTCGGAGATCCAAAATTCACCCTTTCCAATCCTTCCTCTCCATTTCAGCCACAATGGCCTGATGCTGATAGTTTCATCAACACCTGCCTGAAAAATAGCTCTGTTTGTGTGCACCTGTTGAATGTGTTTAGGGACAAGCCACCTTGTCTGTATGAAGGGGACCAGATGGTACTACCAAGCAGTTCTGGTTGTGAAGGGTCATGCATAAACTTCCACGTGTGCTCTGTTTCCAATTTCACTCCCTCAGATGCAAAATCTTTCCTCAGGGGTCTGTGTTTAAAAACTTGTTCTACAAAAGAAGGGTGAAAGGGTGATATTTGCATATGTGCAAAGGCACCAGGTTTTGGGTGAGAATCTTGATAGATCAAGGATGCCACTTTTAATAAATTTCTCTTTTGCACAAGACTGCTGAAACGTCTCTTATCTGACACAACAAAACCAAAATTTTCTAGCAATGCTGTTTGATGTGAGGAGTTACATTCCAAGCACTTACTTGCTCAGAAGCTGATTTAGAAGTTGTGAGACCTGATGCATAATCCCAAATTCAAAGTGCTGCCACATATATCAGGTTATTGGAACTCTGTGCCTCAGTTTCCCCAGTTATAAAAGGGAGAACAGCTACCATTTTCCTATGCAAAATACATTGAGTATTGGGCAAATTACACAAAAGGAAACACCTGAATCCAAATGCTGTTAATAAGAGCTCATTTTCCATGTTGCTTCAAACTCTCAGAAGTAATTCAAAGTAGTAGTGGGGTGTGTGTGTGTGTGTGTGTTAGGAAGGGAAGTACTAAGAGCACTTACGGAAAGATGAGCAGGTTTAAGGTAAATTTACCTGAAAAGCATTCTTCAGCAAAAGGGGTGGCTTGAATTGAATGACAGAACTATGTGTGTGTTTATTTGTAGAAGGAAATGTAAAACATCTGTTAGGCCCATGTATTTAAACCTCCTGGGATCAGCTTTGAAGCTATATACCTCTGAGTCTACGCATTTTCTTTCTCCAGGTTGGTGACTAAAGATAAAAAGAAATCAAAATATGCCTAAAACAATCTTATCTGCCGATCTGGATGCAGTGTTCATCAAGTTGTAAGACTTATTTATAGTTTATTTTGTCACCAGTGATCTCCAGTAAAAACGCTGGCCTTTTATTGTACTTTGGTTCTTGTTATATCGTAGGTAATTAGACAGCAGATCCAGGTATTGAACACACATTCCTTCACTAGCTATCTAAAATTAAAGGTAATCATAAAGACATTACGGAACACATGAAGATTTCCTTTATTACGACATTAATAAGACATTATGCATCGCACCCCATTTGATTAGCATATGGTGCCTCAGAGCAAATCAGTTAACACTGATGCATCTATTAAAGTGTCCAAGCAATACTCTGCATCTCCTAAGTGATGCACAATAAATACTCTGCTGTGTTGCCACCCTCACTCAGCCTCTGCCAGCCTGATACAGCCCTAAATCTCCCATGATGGGCTGGGTGTGCTGCAGACAAAACACTGGGATGGACACAGGGCTTGGAGAGCCCTTGCCAGAAAGGAAGAAGAAATTTGAGAGTATGTTTTAAGCCTTTGTAACCCAGCTAAGCTTGTTTTAAGAGCAAGCTTGTTTTAAAGTGTAAGTTTAGTGAGGTAGGAGTGAGTAAGGCTTTCATCCCACTGAGAGAGTGCTGTTAAATTACCTGGTTCCACTGCATCCCAAAAGCCCTGTATGCACAGTTCCCCTGCTGAAGTTAGTGTTGTAGCTCAGTGCCTTCCTCTGCAACTGTACAAGTGAACCAGTTTCAAAACATTCCTCCCATCCTTTGTTATGGAATTGTGGCAGAATCAGTAGTGCACATATTGTCCTGATCTCTGCTGCAGTCAAAAGCCTGGAATAAATACATTAATTTTAGGGTTTGATAAATGTGAGTTTTGCCTTGTGACTCAGTGGTCAGGTTTCCATCTCAGATTTGAACTCACTTCTCTTGGTCTCAGAGTATAATTCTTATTGTCTAATTCTGTCCTTTTACATTTTAAATTATCCCTTTATCTAGAATTTATTTCTCTTGTCTGCAATTCAGAATTTCTATTATTAATCTTGTGCAATATTATAGACATGCAGGAAGTACTATGAAAAATTCAATATACTTTTAAATTTTTTTATTATTGTGGTAAAAAAAGAAATAATGCTACTCATTTTAGAGTTCAGCATATTTAATTATATTTAACACATTTAATGCCGTTTAAGTAACAGACTAAAGATGTGTTTGGATTTGGTTGGGTTTGTTTTTTTTTTTTTTTTTTTGGCTTGTTTTTTTGTTCAGAAATTCAACCACAATTCACAGCAAATTCTTTTGGATTGTGTCACATAACTGTGAGATTAAAGCAAACAGTAAATATATTATCCCTTTTTTCCTGGATGGGAAAACTGCATCACAGGATAAGTTACATGACACAACAGAGTAACAGTAATAGCCTGGATATTAAATACATAGCCTTGTTTGCCCTAGATAAAGTCCCTGTGCATTTCTTTCTAGAGATTGTCTCTTACTGAGCAGCCTCTATTGTTCAGATATTCTGCCTGAAATCCTTTGTCACTAACTCAGTATAGTAAAGTAGGAGCTAAATACTTGAAACATTTTCTCTCTTACTATAACTTTCAGGCACTTCAGGAACATAAAGGACCATTTTTGAGTGTGGCACATCCTATTTCTTTAAAAGAACAAGTCAAAATCTCTGATGTGCTTTTGAACTTCGCAAAATTCACACTGCACTTTCTTTGCTTGATGACTCTTACACTGTGACAAGTTGGGGGAAGGTTGCCTGAGGTCAGCTGAATCAGACAGGAGTAAGCAAAACTATTCCTTGTCTAGTCTTTAGAGAGAGGATCACCCCAAAAAGAGAATTAGCCATGTGTGACTGCTAGGCTCTTCTGCTATGAGCTGACAACTGCCTGTCTTCCTCAAAATCAGACTCTGTAATTTTTTTTTTCTTTTTAAGAGTAATAATAGCCTTTTCTGCACTGCTAATATGAATGATTTTCTTTTCTATTTCTAGTTTTTAAAATAAAATCCCTATTGGCAAACAAGAAATATTATCTGGGAAAAGTTCAGTAAACTGTGAATGCTGCAAAGGCTGCAGATACCCAAGAGCTTAGAGGCCACAGTCAAACGGGGAAGAAAGAGGAATGTGAGAGTGGAGAACAGAGGAAGGAAGAGCAGGCACTCCAGTATGAGTTTCTCTTGATGTCCCTGCAATCTGCCTTCCACTGGTGTCTTCCATCTGTGAAGCTTCAAGCCATGCCCCTCACACACTCCTGGAATTGTGGGCATGTAGCAAAGTGTTTAGAGCAGGGGCAGCCTCAGTGTGTGGCACATACTGTACATGCATTTTTCTTCAACCCACTCTAAAAGTGCACATATTCAGACATACATACAGGAAGCCCATTCTGGGGTTTAACAATCACCTTGGTTTTTGACAACATAAAGCTCTTGTATAGCTTGAAGAAAGGTGGAAAAGAGAAAATATATATTTTTTCTTAATAGGCATCTGTAAACTGCAAGGTATTTATTCAAGAGACAAGACCTTTTCCCAAGAGCTTTCTGGTTGCTTTTAGAGTTCTTTCTGTGTTTCTCTTAGTGTGGAAGAATTTTAATATTTGTTCCCTTCTTTTCACTTTTAAATATAATGTAAGTGGATCTGTGACAGTTTGAACTCTCTGCTTACATTTTCCCTGATTGAATGGGCTGCAGGAAGATAGGATAAAATTTAGAGGCATGGGTCATAGTTTTGATAAAACACATTTCAAGAATTGCTGCTACAGGAATGCTACAGCTGAGATTTTCACAGCTAGTAAAATGTAATCTCAAATGTTTTTGCTTGCTTTGCCCAATAAGAAATTCATCAAAATGGGGTTAGATCCTAATTTTAAAAGCTAAAAAAGATGATTGTCAGAATTGAGTACAAGATGGTGTGAGTTATTTCACCACACCACTCATGGTCCCATAACATCTTTAACATAAGATCAAGTGAGGCATCTCAGCTACCCACTCCTCCCCACTGCTGCCACATCAGCCCTTGAAAAGTTCTGTATTAATTCACACAGGCTCTTCAAATATTTTATTCATCCGCAGGTCACAAACCTTCAAGTCTACAGATGTTTGCAACGTGTTTACACCTATTAGTTTTTCCATGACGGTGCCATGCACGACCAGCCTTGTGAACAGCAGCACCCACTCTCTTTACTATGTCCATTTAAACATCCAGGCGCTCTTCTGATGAGACTGTTTATATTTGTGTAACTTCTCCAGCTACAGAGGTTTCATTGCCACCAGGGTTGCCTAAAAATGCATGCTGAGGGTGGGCAATAGTAGCTAAGACCTTAGGTGCAGGGTGGTTTAATGTACAGGATGTGAGCTTGAACCTCTAATTCTTTGCTCTGGCACTGATTTCACTGAAACTGTAAGCAATTTGTTTTACCTTTGAATCCTCCTTTCTCTGAATCACAGTGCTTACCTGCTTTGAGGTTTAATCAAGGAAACTGTGCAAGTGCCAGATACTGTATAAAAGCAAGAGGCAATTATTAAAAGTGGGCTTTGACTTTTTAAAGGTAGGATAACAGATGCTGTGTAATAAATCTCATTAACGATGATAGGGAAATTGTCTTACTTTTGAACTCTCATGGTGTTTGTTCCCTAACTTTTGTTACTGCTTAATACTTATTCTGGTTTCACTGTTTGTTTTCCAAAACTGCTGAAAACAATTAGATGACACAATGAGCTATTATTTCCCTAGGGTTTCCTAGCACTTTCAGATCTGTGTTTATGTTTAGGAATTATTGAAGCATATTGTTTTGATATGGCTTTAAGCAAAATGATTGGCTTTCAGATCTAACCAACACTGAGATTTGAAATCTGTTGAGCAAAGTTGCAGTGTTTTTAAACAGTGTTGCAGTTAGAAATTCATATGAGATATTTCACCAGCCTAATATTTGTGTATGTGTGTGAACGCTTGTCTACTGACAAAAATTATTGACTTAATAGGCTCTGATTTTTCTCTCTCAATTTGGAATGGGAAAAACATGTCTCTTGTTTGCTCATGATGGGAAATCTGCTTCCTGTCCGCTTATATCAACAGCTCAGAATGTGGAGCTGCAAATCCAGCCTGGACTTGATTGCTCTCAGAAGTCTTTCTGCAGTTAAGAAGCTGCAGTGTAGCACTTGGTTCCACATGAGGAGAATCAGATGGGCTTTAGGATTTACTTTGCTTTGCTAGTGAATGTGCCTCAATTCTGCAAGTTCAAAATGGTGATGCATTTAAAGTTAGCTGCTGCACTTGACTCACCCACTGTTCTTCTTGGATGATTTCTGTCTTGCAACAAGCAAATACACAGGAAATAAAGATCTAAGTTTGGGTGATTATTTGTCTTGGGATGATGGGTAAGGCATTCACACTGAGACTGAGAAAAAAACCCAGAGTATAAAACTCTTGCTTGAGTAGGAGACAAAAGTGTCAGTGATAAATTAAGCCTCGACCTCAGCTTCCTTTTCCTACACAATTAGGAATTTCATAGAAACACCTCATGGCATGCTTGAAACAGAGAAGACAGATCTGTACAAGAGGGAGATATCCTTTCTCAGGGTCATGAAAAATACTAATCATCAGAAATACTAAAAGGCAAGTGAAACACAGGTTTGAGAGAATTAGTTTTGGGGTTTTTTGTTAAAAAAAAAAAAAAAGATATGTTGCTCTTGCAGACAGAAAACTGTGATAAATAGACATCCAGGTGGTGTACTTGTGTAGTCCTGGGCTTGTTGGAGATGCTGACCCACCCAGACATGGGCATATCTATCTATCAGGCAGCTCCTCTCCGAGAAGCGTCCTGTGCTGATTCCCTGACTCATATTGTAAAGAGAGAGGGAGACCAGCCTCGTGCTTAGGATTTTATGATGGAGCGTAAATCAGGTCTGCCTGTACTTGACCAAGGTTGAAACCCACAGTGCTGCATGGTAATTAGATTTTTAAAAGATTTTTTTTCCCTCTGGTTTATTTATATAGCAGTAATTACCTCCAGCACACAGTCGGAGTGACTGCTTGTCTTTCATGACCATACTTTTACCCTTTCATTTGACTGTCCTGTGCTTTTGTGGCTAATATAGAGCTTCATTCATTATCCCCGAGCCCCTTCCCCTGCCAGCCCTTGCACAGTGGCACAGCGGGGAGCACAAGGTTATTCTGTGGCAGCTTAAGTGGGAGTGGATGTGAAGAGCAGAGCAGAGATGTGTCCCTCAGCGCCGAGCAGTCTGGCCTGCTCCCACACCTTCCTCAGAGGCACAGCATTCCTAGGGGGAACAGGGCTTGCCTGGGGGCTGTGAGGCCATGCACCCTCTTCTTGCTGCTTCTGGTGACTCTCCCATCCCTGGCTCTTTCTGGTGTAACTTACCAGTTGTACAGAAATGTTCCTTAATAAACATCTCATTTTCCAGCTCTCCTTATAATTAAGGCTGGAAAAGACTTTTAGAATCATCCAGTCCAACCAGCACTGCCAAGACCACCACTAATCCATGTCCCCAAGTGCCACATCTGCACGTCTTTTAAATCCCTACAGAAATCACCCAGGACCCCACCACTGCCCTGGGAAGCATGCTCCAGTGTTTGACAACATTTTCAATGAAGAATCTTTCCTAATATCCAATCTAAACTCCCCCTGGTGCACATATGTCTCTCTTTTTCTCTCTTCTCCTTCCATCTCTTCCCACCCTCCTTTCCCATGAAGTATCTTTTCAACTTGTTCCTGGGTTTGAGATGGATTTGACAGCACTTGTTTTATTGCAATTAAAAATTATTTGGTTCTGACACTTCTCATCTTAATATGAGAGAAGGACCATCAATTAGCTTCCTGCAGAAAAAACAACCCCTCATTGTTTCAGCCTGGCTCCCAACAGGACCTGTGGCCCCTGAAGAGAGGAGCCCAGGCTGGAGCAGGTTTGCAGGTGGGACTCATCATCCCATGGGGAACAAGCTGGAGCAGCCTGTTCCAGAAGGCGTGACCACGCTGGAAGGGTTTTGAAGAGCTGCAGCCCATGGGCAAGACCCAAGGAGGAGCAGTTCGTGCAGGACTGCCTCCTGTGGGAGGCACTCCACACAGGAGCAGGGAGGGTGTGAGGAGTCCAATCCCTGTGGAGGAAGAAGCAGCAAAGACAGCGTGTGATGAACTGACTACAGCCTGCATTTCCCATCCCCCTCTACCACTGAGGCTGAGCAAATCAGGACTGAAGTTGAGCCTAGGCAGGAAGGAGGAGTGGATGAAAGATGTTTTAAGTTTTGGCTTAATTTCTCCTTATTACACTGATTTGATTTGTGATAAATTGAACTAATTTCCCTAAGTCAAATCTGTTTTGCCTGAGATAATAACTGGTGAGTGATTTCTCCCTGTCCTTATCCATGATGCTTTTGGTTTTGTTTTGGGGGTTTGTTTGTTTGTTTGTTTGTTTGTTTGTTTTTTCTCTCCACTGTCCAGTTGAAGAGAAGAGTAAAAGAACTTTGGTGGGTGCCTGATGTCCAGCTAGGGTCAATCAGCTATGGCCCAACTTCTGTTCTGGATGCAGTTAGAGAAGGTGATCTCATGTAAGTCAATTTTCCTGAAGGCATACAAGGATCTTAAAACCATATTCATTCTGCTAGACCAGTTTGAGGTAGGAAGGATTGAGGTGGATGCCTCCTGCAGATCTGTGTGGCCATGCTCAGCAGCACAGACTACAGAGGGACACTGTCTTCTCTCTGGAGGCTCCCAAGAGCTCTGGGTGTTCCCAGTTATTATTGCTTAATGTGCAACAGTGTGCTTCTGGACCAGCAGAAACATGGGGTTTCCAGGGAATATCTTTATAGCAGTTGTCAGAAGGCTTGAAGCAGAACAGCTATGAAATGGAGCATTTTCAGCACTTGAATGAGAGAGAAGGAGCTTGCTTAGCCACATGAGGTGGTGATGCTGCTATCAGGCCAGTGCAGTCAGTCAAACAAATGCAACTCCCTTTACAGTGTGAAGAAAAATAGGTTTTAAAAGCATCACCAGCCTCCCCAAAAGCAAACAATGTTGGTGAGTCAATAAATGATGGAGTTCATAAAGTGCCATTTACTTCGCTCTCCGTCTGCAGCAGTAAATTCAGATCAGACTTTCAGTAGCTGTCTGGCCTCACAGGGGTCTTGATTTCTTTTTGAAAACCATGGATGACAGTTACTTCTCTTCCCCAAGCTGTCAAGAAGGAGCTGATATGGCTGTCAGAGGCACAGTGTACATGGTGTAAGCAGTGTTTCTGTTTCCACCTCACATTTGTAAATGCAGCTGCTAACATCTGAATTCAACACATTTCTAATTATTTCAGTAACACTGAGCTGGCTTTCTCTTTCTGTGGAAATCTTCACTATTTACCCAGTTTCCTGACAAGATCTTGAGTGAACAGGATCTATCTGTAGATATTGCACTAGCTTCTGGTAGAGGAGATCAGCAAAAAGGAGGAAAGATGCTGGTGGCTCACATCTAGGGGGCAGGAGGCAGAGAGAGCTCTGCTACAAGGTGTTGGTGTCAGCATCCAGGCCTTGGAGATCTTCAAACATACTGAGCAGCTGCCACCAGATCTTGGTGTCATGGGCTCAGCTGCTTCAAAACCATCACAGCAGTCCACCTGGATCTCTCCAGCCTTGTTAATTCTGTGTCTCTACAGAAGTCAGAGCTTGGGTGGAACCAGGTCTAGAACCACAGGGACACAGATGTGTTTTGGTTTGAAGGGATTGTCTCACTAAAACCCCCTGCCATGGGCAGGGACACCTTCCTAAGGTTCCTGAGACCCATCCAGCCTGGCCTTGAATATTTTCAGGGATGGGGCATCTATTCTCTGGGCAACCTGTGCCAGTGCCTCACCATGCCCACAAGAAAAAATATTTCTGTTATCTTTCACATTAAAGCCGTTCTCCCTAGTCCTGCCATTAAATGTCCATGCAAAAAGTCCCTCTCCAGCTTTCTTGTAAATCCCCTTTAGGTTCCGAAAGGCCACAATAAAGTCACCTTAAAACCTTCTGTTCTCTGCACTAAACAGCCCTGATTGTCTCAGACTCCCTTCAGCACACCACAGACCTGTCCCAGTACTACTTTCTGATTGTGATTAAATGCAGGGCTGGGCTTTTTTGTTTTATTTTGGTTTTCAAGGTACCAAAAGCATGTGCAATTTGAATTCACGGTGCTATTTTTTTAACCCGCTGTAAGATAGCGCCTCACATTACCATTCTTCTGCAAAAAGCCATTTTTAACAACTGCAGGTCAGGAGTCTGTTTTTCCTTCCCAGCTTCAGCCCACAGGGATTTTCATGATAACATTTAGCTTCAGAGCTGCATGCTCTATGGAGAAATGTGATTCAACAGCTGCCCTTCCTGAACTGTGTCCTTAAAGTAGAAGCAAACCTTTCATAAAGCCAGGGAAGTAGGGGAACAGGTTTGTATCTGTGTGGATGGGTTTATGTGTATATATAGGGACCCATATGAAGAAAATTTTGCTCTGTTTCCTCAGATGACTTATGATTTCCAAATACTGCAGAAATCTTGGTCTCTGGTCGTTTTTCTGCAGAGACAAACTGTAAGCGGTGAGGACAAGCAGTGATGCTTTGGTAGCTGGAAACACTGGGTTGGGGTGTAGGTGAGGAGAGAGCAAAGCACATCCCATTGTGCATGAGGGTGGAGGTCATTCCCACACCCTGTTAACCTTCCCCCTGCCTCAGTGTCAGGGTGTTACATGGTCCCTGCCCTGGCTGGGCTATAAGTGTGAAGGGACTGGGGATGGAAATCAGTTGACTCCCACATATGCTAAAGGTAGTGCCCAAGTCATGTAGCAAGGGCTGTTAGCCAATTTTCTTTGTGTCCTTGCTCTCACAGTCCAAATGATATCCCTCTTTTGTTTGGTTGTTGGGTTTTTTTCTTTGATTGTTTAGTTTTGTTGTTTTTTGTTGTTTTTTTTTTTTTTCCCCTAATCTCCTCCTTCCCATAGATTCTCCTTGAATGTGCTGTTTTCTTAAAGCTAATTTATTTCCTGTGCATCTTCCATCTGCCCCCTTAGGGAGGAGTTGTACCTCTTCTCTTTTCACCCACAACAGACTCTACTTCCCGCCGTCATTTGGTGCGTGAGTGTGTCTTAGGGTTCGTTTTCATTATCATTAGTGTCCTGAAATGACCCACACGCGTAAGCTGCTTTGCATTCCCGAAAGCTGGTGTGGAGTAATGCCTAGCCGGCTCCTCTCGGGCTGGGTGGGGCTCTGTGATGGATCAGGGCTCAGCTCCTCACCTCCCTCTCTGCCCTTCACCCACCCACCTGCACCCTGGGGAGCCCACACAGAGCCGCCTTCTCCTGTCACCCCACAGCTGATTGAAAACCTTGCTCCATGGATTAAGACACAAAAGTCCTAAGTGAATTAAATTGCTCAGCCTCAGCTTTTTCCTCCGATGAGAGATTTCGGAGAACAAAAGCCTCTGTAGGTTGATTTTTTCACATGGTTCAGCACAATTGGGGCATCTTGCTCTGAACAAAAGAGATGTGGAGCTGAACGGAAATTGCAGGGTTGGTTGTTGGACCCTGTCCTCCACCCTCCCCTCTGTTCTCTGCACCAAGTGCAAAGGGCTGAGAAGATGTTCCTGTTGTACATGGTGTGAATCAGGTGGGAGTTTTTCCCCCTGCACCTTGGCCTGAATGTACTGAGGGTCCAGAACTGCCCTGGCCCCAAGTGTGTATTCCCTGATACTGTTACTTGAATTAAAGACTGATGATTTTCACATCATTCCTGCCCTGACAACATTAATCTGATGTGGCTTTCACAGCTTTAGTTGCAAATCCAATCACTTGATGGATGGGAATGTTTACCCACCCCAAATCTCAACTTTCCTGCCTTCCCCGCCTCCTAGCTAGTGTCAGCCAAGTCAGCAAGATCTCTGTCCATAAAATATACCAAGCAAGCTGCAACTTTGCAGTCTTGCTGGGATTTATGGACAAGCTTAAATGATAGAGGATATTTTTTGTTTGTTTTTGTTCTTTTAGGCTTTTATAAACAAACGTTTTCCATGAGTAGCTTTGTTTTCCTGAGTTCCATGTCAACCCAGCTCAGCTCATGCTGAGACCTTGCCCATCTTTCACAGCCACCTTAATTGCAATGAGTATTATGGAAAACTGAGAGATGAATTTCACTTTCTGGAGCATGGAGTAAAATTCATGCAAATAACTTTTAAGACTTAAATATCCTTTTCTCTATCAAACCAAGAGAGAATTGGAATATGGAAGAATATTGAGACAGGTGTGGGGGCAAAATTGCAACAAAACAAAATAAAACAAAAATAAAACAAAACAAAACAAAAAAATTTTTGACCAAAAAAAAAAAAAAGCAATCAGATCTCACTCTCTGTTTTCTCTAACAGGACTGTAGAGGGTTGAGTATTATTTCTTTTACTATTGGCCTCCTCATGTGACTATCTCAAATACACCCCTTCTCTGACCAAATCAAGCAATGCAATGTTTGTGTTTGTATTTGGATGTCAGTCCATGTCCTACCTTGTGACTTCACCACGTGTGGGGCAGAAATATTGGTTGCGACTGCCACACAGAGTAATTAATCAAGGCCTTTTACATCTCTCTTAGTAGACAGAATGGGTCATTTTGTAAAGAGTGGTCCCATCCTCTAACAGTTAGAAGGACTTGGTGTCATCCTCCCTCTGCTATCTCACTGTAATCCATAAAGCACTGGCTTTACAATGCATTAGTATCCTCTTTATAATCTCTCTCTGTTCCCCTCTCTGACTTTCCTTGAAAGGACAATGTCAAGATAAAAATCAAATATTTACTCTTGTGGGTGTAGACAAATCCTTTCTGTGTTACTTATAACACCTCAGATTATGAAATCGGACATGATTTCAATCCCCTAATTGACCTGTCATCATTTAGGCTATTTACTCTAGTTCTTGTGGTGCTCAGAGCTTGGACAGTGGGTTCAAAGGAGCATGGGAGAAGAGACATTTTAAGTGTAAAATGGATGCCTTTAATCCTTTTATGGCAGTAAGAACCTTTACATCAGGTGATAACACTGAGAGGAACAGTCTGACATTAGCTGTAAGCATGGTATACAATCACCTCCCTAAAAATGTTATTTTGCTTCTCTGGTCTCTCATTAATGAACTACAAAGCACAATTTGTGGAAATTTTTCATGTAAGTGCTATCCTGGAAAACCTGGCTATTAAGGTTTTGTATTGACCCTCAATGAACACTGTAGTGAGAGAAATGCAGTTTGGTAAGTAAGGGTGTGAGTCATATGCTCTGAAAGCTTCATTTGAGGGAGCAGTAAAGTCAACTGGAAGACCTCTGTTGAATTCAGCATTATCTTCCTGGCTTTGTATGTACTGACCTATGCTACCCAGGTAATTCTGATAATCCAAGGGATGCCAGGGTGACATTGTTAGAGACTCAATCCCTCTGTAATAAATATTGGAAGGCCCTTCATTTCCAGCCATCACCGCTGAAGGATGGCCTTATGTCAATGTACTTCAAAGATATGATACAGAAACTAACATTGTTCTACCTTCTGCAAAACAATTTCTCAGTAAACATACACAAGTCCCTTTGAGACGTCTTGGCTAAAGTTTAACAACAAATCATTTTTTGTTGTCTTGAAACTTAATCACTTCTTCTGAGTAAAGAAGTCCCTCACTTTTTTGGTGAGGGACTGAGAAGGGCAGAGTGAAGGAGGAAAAGAAAAGCCTTCAACCTTTCCAAAGGGTTGGGATGTGAGAGGCACTCTTGTATCTAAGAAAACCATCAAGTTTCAGCTGGCACATTGGTGCTTGGTGCCTACTCACATCACTTTATAGCATTCTCTGAAGGCAGTGCTGTTGAATGACGAACAAGAATAGGTTCAAGTTTTCTGAGAGGTCCAAGAATACTCATGGGAGTATTCTTGGAAGAATACTTCTTCCTTTCCTCATGTTAAGGCATTGCTGCCTGTTGGAATGGACAAGTGGCTACATATTCATCCTTCACTCGTACAACAGTGACTGCTTTGGTCAACACAAAGGACTGATTGATGACCACCCTGAGGTGACACAGTATGCTTGGGAGGACCAGGAATGCAGCTAAGGGTGCATCCTGCCTGTGTCAGGCAGAGATGAAGACTGTAGAAGGATTTGAAATAAAAAATACTCCTGGCCTGGAGCTTGCCTTCTTCTGTGACAATACACATGGGGTTTAAGCACAGCTTAGTGCCTAATCACAATATATTTAATTGAGAGTACTGTTAAAATGGTTGTTTTTGCATTCTGCCTAGTGGCCATTGAGAGAGGTTGGCTGTGCTCTGCACATGACAAGGAGTAAGTTAAAGACTGTCATTTCAATTGCTTGTAAGAGATACTGGGAAGATTTTAGCATGTTCTCTTTTCTTCCTAGTGACTTTTCTCAAAGGCAGGAGGGTAACAAAATTCAGATGTGACTGCCACTGCCCATGGCAGTAAATCTATGACGGAGCCTTGATTACAGTCCATCTCTTCAAATTTGCTGCCTGGTTCTCTAGTTAGCTGACAGACAGAGTGGTATTAGCTGCAAGTGTGAGCTCAGATGGTGTGGGTATTGTATCTTTGCTTCTGCTCTGATTGGTGGCCTTGATTAAGTCCATTGATGTTGTCTGTTCCTGTATCTCACTACTGGAGGATAAAGTCTGCTATCTGTATGGTTTTTTTTCTAGAAAGTTTTATATCCTGGTGACCACACACATCAACTCATTAAAAATCTTGCTCCTGAGTGGTAGGAACTCAGGAAGCTTTTGAGGGAAGGTGTCTTTACTTGCCCGTCTTTTTAACCAGTCTCTTTCACAAATCAAGTTGTTACCCAACCAGTTGCCTCCTTGGCAACTGGGGTAGCAAGCTGATTACCAAAAGGAGAGCTTTCCTGGGGAGAGTCTCACAAGTACAAGGAAAAAAAAGTGTCTTTTGTCAAACATATCTGTGAAATCAAAAGGATCAATCTCTTTTAATACAGAAGCTCAAGGAGGGTAAAGATAAGAGGAAAGAAAACAGTTAAAAATTGGAATCAGTGTGTAGTGGGCACGGTCAGCTGAAGAGTTAAGTGACAGAGCCTTATTCACTCATATGAATTAATAATTGATTCAGTAACAAATCACTAATGTTGCAGTAGTCATGGTGAATAAGATAATAAATGTATCCTGTCCAGGGAATGCAATGTTGTTAGAATTCAGCTGAAATTATTCATAAATGTGCTACTTTTCCTCATCTCCAACTACTGCTAGTTTAGCTTTTCTTTTTAATCTTCCTAAGCTGTCACATTAGATGGTGGAGCTAGTCACATTCTATATACAGTGGGATATTAAGGAGAACTGTGGAGACATTATGTCAAATTTCAATAGATAATAGACACAAATTAAGAAACAAAGTGCCTCCATACCTTTTTGTGCTCCTTGTCTAGCTTAATAAATAAATAAAATAGAAGTCCAAAGGCTACTTAATAGCTTTTGCATGTGACCCCTGCAGATTTTCTGCCCCCTCCCTCTTTTTCTTCTTGTGGAAGGAGCTGCAAGGACTTCCGTAGCCCTTTGGAGATATGTGCAGTGTCCTGACTGAATAGGCTCTAGGGTACGTGGTATTTGATCTAAAGAGAGGATTCACAGCCCCTACACACCAGTCTGAAATGCCACCACAGGTCCTTACATACGTGAACCACTATTCACAAAGGCAGCAGGGTGTCCTGGGTTGACCGGACATGAGTGAGGGCTTGTAGTGGTATTTGGGACATGTGGAAAAAGGTGTTTGCGGCGTGGGTTTTTGCTCTCCCCGGCTGCACGCGGCTCTTGGGAGCCCGGCTGTGGCGTAGCTTCCACGTGCTACCGGGGTTTGCTGCCGCGGGTTCCCGGACACGGCTCCGTGTCTCGGGTGCGTGGGCTGGCCAACCGCTGTTACCGTGCGCTAGGGATCCGGCAAAGAGGAAGGAATTTGTCCATTTACTCCGTGCTTGGCAGGAACGGTTTATTGGTCACGTGGCGCGGTTCGATGGAAAGACGCGACCGCTCCCGGCACTCGCATGGGAGAAAATGGCGTCTGACTGCCGGCGGGATAGGGCTTTATAGAGGGGCGGGGCGAGAGGATCCACGGCCTGCCGGCCAATAGGGGCGGCTGCCGTGGCGGTGACGCCAGCAACCGCGACCAACCAGAGAACCCCGCAGGGGCGGGCGCCGAGCCAGAGCGGGCTGAGCGGGATCGTGTGGCTCGGGGCGGCCAGCACGGGGTTTCTCGGGGCCGGACGGCAGGGTGCTTACAGGAGCGGCACAGGGGTAAGAGCCGGCAGCAGGCAACATGGGGGCAGAAACCGCGGGGGGGGGGACAACGCGGGATTACAGAACTTGACTTATTTTAACATAAATTAAAAACCCTAATCTAAACCCAAACTCCGGGATGCAACAGGTGTTAGTGATGGAGAATCACTCAGCCAGCAATTAAAGAGAAGGTGAGGCAGATGGAGCAAGCTTGCAAAAGATGAGAAGTGCTTAAGAATGTCGTAGCTTAGATGATGTGAACAACAAAATATCTCTACCTTATCTGGGAAAATGACAACAAGGACTAATACTTGTGAAAGCAAGCCAGACAAAAATGATAAATAAGTATGCTTTTGGTTGTGGGTTTTTTTTTTTTTTTTTTTTTTTGGTTTTTTTTTTTTTTTTTTTTTTGCAATCAATGATTGTAATTGAACTTTGTCATAACTTCAAATGGGTGAATTTTTCATTGCTTGAAGTTTTCAAATCAACATTTGGATTCCTTCCTAGAGAAGATGCTTTAGCCAAGGGCAAGGTGTTCAGTAAGTGAGTGGAAATTGTGGTGCATCATGTTAACGAGGTGAGATTAGAGAAATCTGGCCTTAAACTCTTTGAACACAATCTTTAAATACATCTGGAAAATGGCAGCAATATGAAACAAAAACCATCACTGTAAAAATGAAGAATGCTGGAGAAATTATCAGTGTTTTCAAAGAGGGCAAATAATAAAAATAGGAAGCAGTTCAGAACTGAGGGCTAATGGCAAGCGGTCTAGAAGTGAGGACAAGGTAATTTTCAGTACAACAGAGGGATAAGTGGTAGAACATAGGAGATCTCATTTTAAAAGTGAGAAAAACATGGGGAATTCACATGCCTACAATACTTAGGGCTAGTCTGAATTGCTGGACAGCTTTGTAGGAATGTAGGTCAGGAAGTCTTCAGTCCTGCTTTGCTCATATTCCTGGTACACAGAGAAACACATCCCTCTGAGCCAGACAGAAGACTAGGGCTGAGCCAGAGACCAGAGACAACACCAGGGTACCCTTGGAATACTGAGCTGAGAAAGGGAGGGGAGCACAAGAGAAATCAGTGAGCTCTTTGGAGAGTGATCTCAGCTCTCCCTAATTTGATATCTGTACTTTGCTCATCTATAGCAATTACATACAACCTTCTAAAACTTGTTGTAAATTCACCTTTTTGTGCTCTCCTCAGATTTTGACTTAAACCTCTTGTTAAGATGTAGCTTCCACCAGGAGACTCTTGCTATAGTGCAGCAACACAGCAACCCATTTCTGTCTGGAGATGCAGCAGCCAGAGCAGGTTCATCCATACAGCCTGTGACTCCCCAAGCTGGATGCCTGCCAAAATGACGTTGTTATAGCTCTTGTTAAAAAAAAAAAAAAAAAAAGAAAAAAAAAAAAAACAACCCACTTCTATAGGAGGCACAGTGATCACACAACAAGAAGGCCTCCCACCTCTGCCTCCCCATCCTCAGCTCCCTGGGTGCTACCAGGGAACAATAAAGCCCAGCAGAAAGGAGCATCACTTCTCCTGTAATCACACAGGATAAGACACGCTGCCTCTGCCTCCCCCCGGGTTACCTAACCTGTCGCGGTGGCAGGAGCTGTGCCTCCCTGTGAATGATGTCAGAGCAAGGCACAGGGGGGCTGGGGTTGTGCCACACGGCAAGTCACATGAAGTGTGGCTGTCTTCGCGTCCTCCTCCTCCTCCGAAAAGGCTCCGTGTTTACTCGCGCTCTGCAGCACGCTACTCCTCTGTAGAAGAGAAATGCAGCTCGCCGGGATGCTCGGGGATCGGGGACCAGGGTTCACACGTGTGTGGGCACGTGTCTGTGCAGGGGTGAGCATGTCTGTGCGTGTGCAGAGACAGGGCTCTCCTCCTCCTCCCTGGCTGTTTTAGTACCAGATTAGGGACATGCTCTCCCCTTGAGGCTGTGAGGTCCCTTTAAGTGAAGCCTGAGCTCTTCTCTACGCAGCAAGAGGGACAAAAAAAGTGGGAATGGGGCTGGAGAGAAGTGGAGAGGACCGGAGTCCTTGGCTGTCTATTCACCCCATCCGCTTGTCCTCCCTCCACTTCTACATTCCGTCTTCCTCCTGCCACCCGGCCCTCCCCCTCCCTCCACACACATACACTCCTTTTATTCTCAGTAAGTTATTAAAAATGTAGACATCACTGGCTCCCAGGGTCAATATGTTGTTTTTAAATTTAAACATGAATTTCCATTTCATTGAGCCTTCAGGCCTAATGAGATGTGCTTTGACAGGAGCAGCTAGCTGGAAAAGGCATGATTGAGGGGCGAGCCAATAATATTAACTCACAGCAGAGTGTGCACACACAGCGCTGGAGCCACGAGCCTTGATTCGCTCCTATCCAGGGCTCTGGATACAGCAGGCAAGGATTTCTGCTGCAGGCCCTGCAGTGAAATGTCAAATGCATTTAACCATCTGTGAGCTCTGCCTGCTCGTGCTGGCCCAAGTTGGACAGCCTGAATGGAGTTTCTTTCAGCTGGGATGACAGACGGGGCCAGGAGGGCTCTGGAAGTTGGGCTTGTCAGTTTAGAGGGCATCAGCTAAAACAAAGGGAAGAGAATAAAGCTGTGGAGAAGGCACTGGGATGGGACTCAGAAGATGTAGACTTCCACTGGCCTAGTGTGTGACCTGGGCGGATGACTCTGCCTTTCAAGGAGGATCAGGAAGGAATGTTTGCATATCCTGGTGTTGGAGGTCTCTCCTTTCCCTGGACAGGTAGTGGAAAGTGCCTCATTCTCCCTGGGGAAAGCTACCAGCCCACAGACTTGGTGATATTTCCTGCGGAGAGCATGATTTTTTCCAACCCAGTCTGTATAAAGCACATGTGGGAGTCTCTGTCAGGATTGCACTTTTGGGAAGAGACAACAGCCTTAACTCCATTTCCTCAGGGAAAACTTACTCTCAGTTATAAGGTGGCCCACCCTACCAGCGTGTTCTGCTAAGGGACTGTAGAGTCCTCAGCCTGGCTCTGTCATCAAATAACTTTCTCACTGGAAGTGACATTTTCACATATTTCTGAAGGATGGCTCATTTGAGAGTCTTTTCATCTGTTACAGACAGAACCTCTTACCCAGGTCCAAGACCCATGTTTTGTTATTCTTAAGGTGTGTAAGACCACAGATGTGTCAGAACAGCAAGGCAGTAAGAATTCACATAACAAAAGATGGGTTAGTCTGATTTTTCCAGCTTTCTATCAGGAAAGATATCATTTGGAAAACTGAGCAAAGGACCTCAAAAATTAGAATAATTATTTGTGAGTTGTCTCCAAATTGGGATTAGCACAAATGTTTTATTGGAGCTGTGTTTGGGAGAAATTAGATATTTGACCTTTAGATTTTATGAAAAGACTTTTGTTTTCCCCCTCTGAAAATAGTGATTTAGCATTGATAAAATAAAAGGGGAAGTAGAGAAGAAAATCAAGTTTTTGGAAAAAATAAATAATTTTGATTTTCAATGCAAAATTGATGCTTCCCTGAGACTCAATCCAATTAAAATGCTATTTTTTTAATCTTTCTTTTTCTCTAGCTGGGCATATAGAAAAATCCATTTCCCAGACCTAATCCAGACCTCTGGTGATTCAAATCACTTAGGAGGTTTCTGCCAGGTGTGATTTGTAGGGCTTCCTTGGTTTTGTTGATCCAGACTTAAAATCAGGAAGAGTCTTCCCCGTGGTTCTTTACTGGGTTTGCTCCTGCTGAAATCCACAGCAGCAAACACTGATCTCTGTGTTTGTGTGTGTTTATAAAACATGAAGGAAAAATGCAGCATGATATTAAATGAAAATCAAATCAGAGTAATAATTAATAATAAAGGCTGCTGAATATTCTGAATCTTTGAAAAAGGTTGCTTTCTTCCCCCCTGAATCCAGCAAGCACTCACTCGTATGAATAACATTACATGCATGAGTAATCCTTTTGAACTCAATGAAACCCAAGTTAAGTATGTGCAGGAGACCCACGCAGGATGGGGACCAGGAGCTTTAACACTGAGCTGAGGGAAGCTGTAGCATTATGTTTGTACTGTTGCTTAATTGCAAAGCAGGTGTAAATAGTAGGTCTCCCCAGTTCTATTCTGTTTGGGCATGGCTGGAAGAGATTCCCTCTTGGTGTCTAAACCTTTCTGGACTCATGCATTTGTGGCCTTTAAAATGTGATATTTAGCTTTCAGAAAGCAAATAACAACCATTGTGCACTTTTTTGCACCTTTCTCCTGAGGGTCTTCCAAAGCACTTTTGACAACATTAACTGTTGAGGCCTGACAACTCCTCTGTTGAGGGACAGCATTTCGGATTTGCTGTTTCTCCTTCTCCCCCTCTCTGAGTCTGCATATATTTTTCTCTTGCCTAATGATATTTGGACCTTCCATAAAGCTTCTCCTGCTAAAAACATATGTGTAAGAAGCTGAGCTCCCATTTCACATTTTTTCTAGGAATAAATTTCTAACATCTACACACTTAAAATTTAGGAAAAAATATAACTTATAGAAATCTTATATTTTGAGGGAAGCAATTCAATATGTCTTAACATTTGGTTTTGAGAGTCCTGGGTGCTCAATTCTGATTTTACAGAGAACTAGATAGATAAAGGTGAAGTCTAATTTAGAGCATTGTGCCCAGTATCATATAAATCATCAGTGTTAGGAGCAAGAATAAGAAACCCAGAGTACCAAATCCCTTGCTTTATGTCCTGGCTGACACTTGTAGTAGAAGAGACATGAACTGCAGCAGCTGAAATGGTGTTAGGATTTGCTGCCTTAACATACAGAACATTTTCCATAAGCTGAGTTTCATGAGTCAGCAATTCAGAGAGCAATAACTTACAGTAATAAACAGGGAAAGAACACCAAGTTTGTGTGGGTAAATTTGGTTCTAAAATGAGTGATGTACTTCGTGGTAATCAGGTACAGTTGTAATTTGAACCCCTTAAAGCCTGTGAAATATGTTCTCTGTTGGATGATTCCAGCTTTTTTTTTTTCCCATCTTTTACTTTCTGGTTTTTTTCCTTTTTTTTTTTTTTTGGTTTTTTTTGGTTGTTTTTTTTGTTTTTGTTTTTGTTTTTTTTTTTTTTGTTTGTTTGTTTTTTTTTTGGTGTTTTTTTTTTTGTTTGTTTGTTTTTGTTTTTTTTTTTGGTTGTTTTTTTTTTCCTTTCTTCCTCCCCTTTTCTTTAGCTTTAGCTGTCTTTAAAGACAGGTACCTCAGTGGGGTATTGTACATTGCCACTACAGAAAAAGAGAATAGAGAGTGAGGCATGGAGAGGAAGAATACAAATTTTCCCATTCACTATTGATTTTTGTGATTTGCAGAGGGAAGTTGCTGTGGCTTCTATAGGAAGACTGTAGGTGGGGAAGATGGGGAAAATGAAGAAGCAGATTCAGGAACCATGGTTCCATGTAAATTTTTTCCCATCCCTGTCTTTCTGCTTGGTGGAATCTTGGAGCAGATTCAGGCATTTCATGTTCACAGAGAATTGGAAGCTTAGATCTCTGACCTTTTTAAAATCCATTTTGAGTCTCATCTTTCAGAGATTTAAACAAAAGATTTTGACCTAAAGGGCCATTGTTTTACACTGTCTGATAGATGAGATAAGAAAGACTAAGAGGAAGGAGGGGAGAAGCAGAGATTATCTGAAGCAGGACCTGCTGATTCAGGTGGTAATTTTGCAAGTGGGAGAAGGAGAGAGAAACCTGTGAAAGGTGCAAGTTTCTGCTTTAAACCTGTAGCAGGAAATGTGGCAAGAACCTTTGGTGCACAGACAGAGTCACTGTTGGAATAAAACAGTTTTCCCTACTATAGTCAGGCTCAGTGTTAGAGGAAAAGGACATTCTGATTCTCTACTCCCATCATAATCAACTGCTTTTATTGCTTTTATACTTAGACCCTAAAAAAATGTCTCAAATAGCAGAACTTCAGAAATGGAGAAGGTGTGGGATCCAACCACTGGGCATGGTGGGAGCTGAGATCTCTTACTATCTTAGCTTGAAACCTTCACTCTTGATGCTGACTTTTTTTTTTTTTTTTTTCCTGGAGTCCTTTCAATTTTAAAATTAGTAGTAAGCTATGAAAAGATATCTAGCCCAAGCCTTTTTTATTTTCCTTCTCCTTCATTTTTCTAATACTTCTGTTTCTGTTTGGAACAGATTTTTGTGTGTGTTTTGGCAATCAGATAGGACTAAATTCTTCATACTTCTTCTTTTTCCCACTGACCCACCCAAATACTTACCCACTCAAAGAATTAAAAATGGAAATGTGCTAGGGAGGAATTCTCCATAGTTAGGAATGTTGGAAAGGGATGTGTCCTTTCCCTAATCACTCTAGGAGGCCTTTTGTGATACAGAAGTGTGCTACCACTGGAGCTTCATCTCTGTTCTTCATCTTCAGAAGGAATCAGTGAGTGTGGAGAGAGGAGGCATCTGACACAACAGACACATAAGAGGGAGGAAGGATTTGCTCTCTGCTGAGAGAGGGGCTCACCCCAGACTTCAGAAAAGACTAGAGCAAAGCTCTTCCCCCTCTTACTCCTGCCCAGCTGGCTGTACAGATGCCAAGACATCCAGTAAACAGACTGGCTCCAGCTGTGGAGTGTTCTGTTGGGAAGAATGGATTGAAGCAAACCTTCATTTTTTCTTGGATTTGAGCTATGTTTTCAGTCTTGTTTCCAAAGAAAACAGAGCCTATTCATTCACACAAGCCACCACCTTCTGCTCACCTGCTTTTGTTCTACCCCCATTTCCATCAACACTCCCCCAAGACACTTTTTAACCTATCAGTGGGTTTCAACCACACCTAATATATCATGAAACTCTTGATGATAATTGTGGTTCCAGTGGTTGCGTAAAAATTGGCAGAGGAGAGGGTTACCAAAGCATTTCCCTTCTGAGGAAGTGGTGGCCAGAATCTATCCAGGGCAGCAGCTCCAGTCTGCACTCAGGCAGCAGCCAGTGCAGCTGGAATGTGTCACACCTGGCACAAGCCACAGAGCTCACAGGCTTTCGGACAAAGTGGAACTTACGGAGGAGGTTGGCTTATCGAGATGGGAGAGCACGGGAGGCCTGAGATACAAATCCGTAGCAAGCCAAGCTTCATTAGCTTGGCTTCATACTTTGAGAAAGCAATTATTATTTCCAAAGCTTTCACAGTGTACGGAGGATGTGCCGCTTAGCTTAGAAAAATGCCACGTCCTTGAAAAGTACCTGTATCACTGAAAGATCCAGGGTATATACAGTCAGTCCTGAGACAAAGAGAGAAGTTAACTGGGCAGCTTTGGGATAGCTTGGAGTGGAGGCATTTAAAATCGAAGTATGATGTGGAAGCTTCTCTATTGAAAAGAAGAAATCCTTCCTATGCAATAGTCAAAATGTTGAACCAATTGTTTTAGGACACTGTGAAGATCTAGAGATATTCCTGGGGCAGAAGGTTTACATAATTAAATTAATAAAAGCACTAGGAAAATTTGGTTTAGGAAAATTTCCAGAGAAGGCACCTATGGTGGCTCTCAAATATGGTTATCCATGTAACCCATTTCTGAGAAATTTCCATAATCACTGATTTTCTGAAAATAAGAGGCTCTGGTGGGGGGGGGGGGGCACGCAGGGGTTGACTTGTATCCTTTGTATTTCTGCATCCATAAACTACTAATTACTACTGCATCCATAATCCTAATTACTGTCTGAAATAGGTGCTGGACTTGAAGAGTCATTAGCTGGGTCTAGCACTATGATATTTATTATTTCATCCTCATTTGTTGGGTATTCTGAGTCCTAGTAACTGAAGGATTGAAGTTTGAAACAGAATTCATTGGGAAGGAGCCAAGGATTGATAAAGCTGCTGTGGGATAAGAAACTGATAATTGTGGCAGATTTATTATGACCTTCATGAATGGGCATTGGAAACTTCAATTCAAGGAAGAAGCCGTTAACCCTTTTGCAGATATTAAAAATAATGCCATGGAGTATTTTAAGTATGCAAAATTTTTCCTCCTGATGACACACTTTCCTTGGGGTCTGATCTGAAAAGCTGTGCATTCTCCCAGGGGCTAAACTTCAAATAATAGAGAAGTGTGCAGGGAAAGAAGCTACTTTCACACTTCATAAAAGCAGGACAACTTTCCACCAGGGAGCCAGCAAGCAGTGTCCCTGTGGGACCTGTAAAGGTGTGTTTAAAACAAAAGTGAGACAGGTTAAGAGAAGACTGCAGTGATTACAAGGGGCCCAAGTGTTCCCTGTGTATAATAATCTGATTATTGCAGCAGTGACATCAACACTTTGACTGATTCAGTCTGTCTGTGGTTCCATCCAGTTATTTCTTTGTGAAAACAAGAAAAATCTGGTAACACAATTTTCTCACATTATAAAATGTTTCAGTACTCCGAAGTTATCTGAAATATTAATGTTTTGGGAAAATGTGAAGCATTTTGCTTAAGAAAGGCAACTTGATGAGAACAGTAGCAGATTTCTGTAGGATTTGGTGGCAGTTGTAGTCTTTAGTGTGCTGAGGCTGCTAAGATTTTGGGGGGAGAGTGAAAACTGTAACTTCCCCAGCATGTGAATGAGGACATTGAGGAAATGAGAGTTGAGAGGACCTCTTGAAAGAAATATATGTTGAACTTCTGGGGGGAAAAAAAGCACTTTTGCTGAATTTAGAGTCTCCTATATCAGTGTTGTGGCTAAATAAATTTTTCTTTTCAAAATCAGTACAAAATTATTTTTATAAAACTCAGTGGGAGTGGCTTATAACTTGCTGTACTTGCTGTAGTAATGAGGAAATACCAAGTAATTGATCAGCAATATCTTGAGAGGCTTTGCGTCACTAACGGGAAAGGCATCAACAATTTTGTAATTTCTGTGCAGAATGGTGGTCACAATAAGCTTTGAACTGATGCCTCCCTTCAAGTCCAGTGGTCCCAGCCCTCAGCTTTTCCAAGGACCATTTGAAGTCAAGATGACTTTTGTTCCTGTGGGGCTGCATACTTCATCCTACCTTTCAAAATGCAATACTGGTGTGAAAAGTGCAGATATTTCCTGGAAAAGATAAAGGATAATAAAACCTGTTCTACGCAGCATTGATTCTATGACCTTATATGAACAGTTTTTTTTTTTGTTTTTTTTTTCTTATTTCCAGAATAAATATACCTGTTACAAGGTCTGATAGGAAGAATAGACTCTGGCTCATCTCCGTTGCTCCTCTGAAGCAAAAACATCAGTTTAATGAACCTAGTGTTCAGCATCCAGGGGACAAAAAGTGCACTCTGCCCTTGAAGGCAGGTGCAGGAGGGTGATTTTCCCCATTAGTGTTTTGGAGTATGGATAACTGCTCTACCCCAGGTTGGCTGATCAGGCAGTAGGATATCTCTTTTTCCACAGCCTCCCGCAGAGGTGGTGGGCGAAAAGGAGAGAACAGCAGAGAATAAGGCTCTTCCAGCTTCTTTTCCTTTCCTTTCTCTCCCTTGTTCCTTTGATGTAACTGCTGGGACATGTGCAGAGAGACAGTGAAAGGCCCAGGCACAGAGGGGACTGCCCAGAGGAGGCGTACAAACACAGCATGTCCATGGTGGGCAGGATGTTCCAGCAATACTGCTGCTGGAGCAGAGTGGGTCTTTCCAACAGCTTTTCCTCTGGTGTGTAAATGAAAATAGAGCTGGTAGTGTGGGACACTGGGGTCTGAAACAGGAACATATCATGAACACAAAATGAAAGCGAGTGAAAGTTACTTTTATCTATTTGTCTTCATTTCAGTGGATTCTCCCTTCACCCATTCCCACCCACCTCTCGTCCTTTTTTATTGGGTGAATAGCAGTTTTTGAACAATCTGATAGTAGTTGCTTGCTCAGCTCCTTTGCTTTTGAGCTGTATTTATTACTCATTTCCTGATTTCTTACGAAAGAGTTCTGCTGCCTTTGAGATTTACAGAGGAGTCTATTTTCTGCAAGGAAAGAAAGAAGAAACACACAGAAGACTTTGCTCAAATCTGGCAGTGGAAAGAGCTTCCCCTCACCTTGTTGCTCTCACTGACCTTTTTTCCAACACTCATGCAAATTAAAATCAGTTTTTTCTATCCATCCATTCCCTTCTAGCTCTGTATATCAGCTTCACATTGTAGATAATCATTATCAAGAAAGTCCTCCTACAGTGCACTTGTTGGTAGGGATCTGGAAAGTGTGTCTCTGTTCAGCTGCAAGGCAGGGCCAGACATATCTAATTGATGCATAATTATAACATATTTGGTCTTGTAAACTGCTGCTGCTGCTGAAGCTTATCTAACCTTAAGAAGGACTGGCTTCAGCTATTGCAGCTGCCACCTCAGGAATGCCTCGCCAGACCCACAGTCTCTCTGGCTTGGGCTAATAGACATTAACCCTATTGCTCTGGGTTTTGTTTCCAATTTCTGACACGTCTGTTTTTGACAGCTGGCCTGCCCTGAGAGGACCTGGATGTGCCCATTAGTGGACCGAGCTAGGGGTGCACAGTGGGCTCTCCTTTGGCTGTTGTAGTGTGGAAGCTTTTCACCACCACCACAGAAATGCAGTTCCCAAATGGGAGTTTTGGGGACTGCAGCTGGGAAGGACAGCAGTGAAAATGCATGGGAACTTCTGCTCTAAAAAATAGTATGAACTCTGGGTGCAAGGCCATGGTGATGCCCAGGCAGAAACATATGGACCCAACTAGGCACCTTCCAGGCTCCCCGATCAGTGGGAAATTCAACCTAACTCCAGAAATAAACCTTCTCCTTGTCCTGTGGCATTTGTTTATTAATGTATTTGAACCTCTACATGATGCATGTGTGAGCCAAGGAGGAGCAGAGGACGGCATGGAAACACAGGTCATTGATTTACCTTTCATCCTGCCCTCTCTAATACATTTGATTTACCTCCAAAAGATTTTCTGCAAAGGGAAGATCTGCCTGTTTATGTGCAAATTTGCTGAATTCCAAGGATGTTAAGTGGCTTAATATTATCACACAGTGACTGAGATATGAAAGAGCACAGGTGACTTGACTTCTCCAACTCTATGATTTTCACCCTATTCTCTCTGCAAAGTGGTTGTGCACTAAAGTGCACAGGAACTGCTGCACTTTATACTCACTGAATACAGCTTTTAAATTTGGGCTGGTAGACCTTTCTCTTGAGTACCTGCAATTTACAGTCCCTCCTCTCCACATTTAATTGTGTTTGTAAATAATCAGTATATCTTTGGGTGGAAAAATAAAAGTGCAAAGGATCTGTTACAGGCTAGATTTGTAAACTAAATCTTTCTTCTGCAAAAAAGAGATAAAGGGGAGGAGCCCTTTGGTAGTTTATTTCCTGCACAATTAAAAAGCTCTCATACTGCTGTAAATAAAACTCCAGTAACTGTAGTCAGCTGGCACCATGTGGAAATCACTGATTTTCAGGCTGAACAAAACTGTCCTTTTGTACACCTCTGCCATTTGTTGGCACTGAGCCGAAACAGTTTGAGTGTGTGTGGAGAGTCAGCTGGCTGTTTGCTCTGTGCCTTGCCTGTGTAGCACCCAACACAGAGATTTTTCTGACTCAAAAAGAATATTTTGAGGACGTTGCATTGGTGAAAATACATAATTATGTGTTGGGTGGTAGGTCATTACTGTGCTGACTGCATTTGTTCCTTAAGCAGCCTGAGAGAAGCCAGTATATCCCAATAGCTAAGAAAGGATTTGCACGCCTGGCTGAGGATCTCAGTGCTTTATCTGCTCTAGTGAACCAAGGCTGCAGCTCCCTAAAATGAAGAGAAATGCAGTCACTCAGGACCTTTTCCTTTGTCACTGAGTTGCACAGTCCTGGACCAGAAGGGTATTTAAGTGGAGAAGGGAGGAACAGAGCCTAGGTGTGGTTATTTCCTAAGATGGCTTGCTCATTAATTCCTATTCCTAACATTAGATCACATTTTCTTTTTGAGTTAATTATTTTGTTTTGGTTTGGTTGTTTGTTTTTTAAGGGGGTAGTTTTTTGGGGTTTTTTTTGTTTATTTCTTTGTTTTTCCTTTTTTTTTTGGGGGGGGGGACTGGGAGGAAAAAAATATCCACAACTGGCGTAAGACCAGGATAAGTTTATTTTCATGTGAAGTTTCAGAGTGCCATTTCCTGTCATCTGAATATCTTGATGGAGGAACCAGCCTCCAGGACACCTGCCCTTGCCCCATGGGCTATGGAGAGATCCTTACACAGTGTCAGTAACAAGTCTTCAGTACATGTAGCAGAAAGTGGCTTTATCCCATTTTCTCCATTTTGGCATCTTCTCACCAATAAGATGTGCACAAATTGAAGGAAGTTCAGACAAGAGCTACAAAAGTGATGAAGGGCCTGTGAGGTGTTGACTTATGAGGAGAGATTAAATAGAGCCAAATAGAGCTTGGCTAAGGGATGACTGGGGGTAGGGGGGAGGAAGGGAATGTGATATTTATCTCCATGTACATACAAGGATGTAAATTCCAAGGCAGAAGATGAACTGCTTATGATAGTACAAAGGAAGATTTATTAGAAGTTGTAGTAGGAAATTAAGCAAAGGAAATTTTCAGCTGAATATCAGGAGAATTTTGTTAAGGGTATGATAATGATGATAAATATTTATATAGCATTTCAATAATGAGAAGGGGAGAATGGTAGCACAATGATTCCTGCATCCAATGTTTGAAGACAATAGGGAGGAACTACTTTCCACCCTGTACTGCTATTTGATAAAAGGCTGAGTGCAGAAAAGGGAAAGCTTTCCCTCCAGTGTGTGAAACCAAGATGGCTAAAATCATTGTCTAACCATAAATGGCTTTGGTTCTCTGGCAGTAGTAACTTGGAAAGACCTTGACCATTTTGCCTGGTCAACTGTTATGTAAGCCAGTTGTTGGTCACCTAATGCTGGTATTTCTAAAGACAAACAGACTGGTTGAACATTTTCCTGGGCAGCTCAAGCAGAAGATGTGGCTGTCTTCTCATGGCAGGGGCTTATATTCAGAAAAACACTGGAAAACTTGCCATTTACTTAGTAAATAATCTCTGCCTTCCAGCCTGTGATCAATTCACTTTACAGCCCTGTATTAGTGCTTCCTGAACTTAACAGGAATTTTTCAGCACCAGCCCAAGGAAAGATATCTTCTTAGTAGGGTAGTGGAAAGCCAATACTTGAGGACCTGGAAGCAGGAATACCAGAATGTGCTTTGCATGGGACAGTGCTATACAAACCTAGCAAGAGTGTGCAGGATAGAAAGCAGTGTCTCTCTGCCTCACATCAATTACAGTGACCTCCATCTGATGCCCCTCAAACCCACACTGGAGTCATTCAGTTGACTTTATCAAGCAAAGGGGAATCCCAAAGACCTTCTGAGACTTACACACTCTTTCAGAAAAATATTTCACACAATTCAAGGCAAAAAGCAGAGTGCAGAGTTTCTTTTTTTCTTTCTTTTTTTTTTTTCCTTTCTTTCCCAGTGCAGTGTTCAGTGTCTGGGACACAAAAAAAAAAAAAAAGGTATTGTCAGATGTGTAAATGCAAATTTAATGAGTGCGTAAAAAAATCCCTTCAAATCAATGCAAAAATATTCCACAGTGGAGTCATTTTGATTAAAAAAAAAAGGGGGGGAGGAGGAGGTTGCCTGAAATAAGCAAAATTTCAAGCTAATGGGAATCTCATTCATTATTTAATCCACTCCTTATCTGAAATGTACAAAAAATGGAATCTAATATGGCGTATGTATGTTGTTGTCTTAGCAAAAAGACAGGGGCAAAGGCCTGCAATTTCACTTAATATATTAAATCCTACTGCAGGCTTTGAGCCAGATTAATAACTCTAGCGAGCTAGAAAATCCCAATATATATTTTTTCTAGCTCCATGCATGATGCAGCTTGATTCATAAGCAGCTCTACTGTTGGGCTTTATTAAATACAAATAAAATATCCCTTCTATTGCAAAAGCCCACAAGGTGACAGAAAGAGGAGAAGCAACTGTCCTTGCTAGTTAAAATGTATTTTCTTTGGCTTCCTACTCCTTAACTCAGCCCCCAAGTCCCAGGTCCCTAGAATATTTATACAGTCATAACCCTGTGCATAGAATCCAGAGGGATAGACTGAAAGGAAAGAATTTGTTCCCGATCACTGGGGCATGCTTGTGCAAAAGACCCTGCAGCATTCCTACCCTCAAGTGGACACGACTCAATTTTATGTCCGCTCAGGAGAAGAGTTTCAGCAGCCCAGCACGCTTCCTTACTGTCTGGGACATCTGGTTTGTGGCTGATTTAAGAGTGTTACCCAACGACTCGCTGGCAGCTCTGCCACAAAACCTGGGTTGGTGCTGTGTTTGCCAGGTGGCATATTTGAATCCCCAGCTTGGAAAGCAAGAACGATGTCAGGGAGCTCAAAATCACCAGGCTGGTTTAAAAATCGTCAGATTGAAACTGTAAAACGTATAGGAGAGACCCTATATAATTTTAAGGTTGCTTTGCAAGCCTTTCCGTGTACTTGGAGTGGTAGTAAAACAAAGGATTTAGGACAAAAAAAGAAAATCAAAGTTACATGAACAGCATAGTCCTGCCTATAAATCGTGGTACTAGCTTGGGAAATCAATCCTTTTTTGGACAACACTGAAACACACGCTGTATGCATAGCTAAGGGTGCACCTGAACGTCCTGAAAAGAGAAGGATTTACTCAAGTACAACCTTGATCTAAACCTTCTGTGTGCGCAGTATTCAAAGCCAACTTCTTGGGGTCTATACTGGAGTAAGTGGACAGGGCTTCCCAAAGAGTAGAATTGGCTCCCATTGCAGCCCTTTGCTTTGGTATCTTACAAAGCAAGGGGACACCAGCAAAAATCTGGGAACACCAAATTTTCCATGGAAGTAGACCTGCTGAAGTAGATACAGTAAAAATATGTAGGAGACAGATCCTTTTCAGGAAAGGTTAATATGGAAGTAGGCAAGTGAATTAGAAGAGAAAGATATTACCTGTTCTGAAGTGGGCAGAGCTGGCCTGATATAGACCAGGGGACAGGATACCTAAAAAAGCACTTTGGGGGAAAATTATACCCTCTTTTTAAGGGTTTATTTAAGCCATGACTTATTCTTTCTAAAATAAACAGAAGAATAAGGTCTTATTTAATTTATTCCTCTGGAGAAAATGGAGCTTCAGTATACTGGAACAGGATAAAATAACTTCTCCAATATAATTTCACAACTTTTTTTATTTTTTTTTTTTTTTTTTTTTTTAAATCACAGATGACCGAAGGGGTTTGTCTTGTTTTAATTAAAGGAAGAAGAAAAATGGAGACTTAAGTTAGTGCTGCAGGTTTTCAGATATCTGGCAGTGAAATAAGAAAGCAGTGGTTTTATTGCTGCAGTTGTTTTTAAGGTGGGAAATTAGTGTAAAGTTATTTTTAAATCCACATTAGTATCTTGATGGATTTTTCCACTCACTCCTGGCACAGACCCAAGGATTCCAGTCCTGACTGCACTGAACTGCTGGAAGTGGTGTCCAAAGGGACCAAGGACAAGGGCATGGTGCAGGAGGAGGGATGGTTTTCTGTCTGTGTCTGTGAAGTGTGTGTCATGCTTCTGGCTGGGGGCTAAAACTGCTCTGGTGTCACTGCAGCATCTCTGCTGTGCTGTGAGCAACAGTAGGTGGATAACCTGAAGAAATTTGAGGCTGGCATGAGCTACTCTGGTCGTACTTCAGAGCTGGGCCAGTCCTCAGGACTGCTGCTGTTGTTGGTTTATTGTAGCGTGCACTGCCATGGGCGCAGGAGCTCCTATTTGAAGGTAAAAGCCCTGGACTACTAAGTGCTTACCACATGCAAAATGAAAAGATGGTCCTTGACCTGAACTGCTCGGAGATGTGAACGCCTGAGAGAGGCCACAACAAACAGATGGAGGGAGAGCAAGGTAATATAGAGCAGATTATGATTTGGTTGGGAAGTTGCAGTGATAGCACACTGGCTGCCTCGTGGGTGTTGAGTGGTTTGGAAGTGTCACTGCAAAGGTGAGTTTCAAGGAGGGATGACGAGGCGGACTCTGTAGTAGATGCCTCTGATGTTGGCAGGACTTTCACATCCCTGGTACACAAAGGTCTCTGGACAGTAGAAACAGCTGACATAGCTTTGGGGTTAAGCCAACACTATCATGCTGTTAGGATGTTTATCTGAACCAACCGTCACAAAAGGCTGTCCCGTGCCTACCTCAATATTAAGGACTCAGAGGATTTTGAGGACAGAGCACATCATTTACCCTGACCTTCTGGATGTAGTAGAGGCCACGGGATTACAGTGGTTCCTGCACCAGGCGCCAGTCACTTGGGCTGAATCACAGTGGCTCTCTCAGAAGGGTGTACAAGCCTAAGAGAGCACCTTGAAGGGAAATGGTGTCTCACTTAAATAGGACCTGTGTACGTGTTTGCACAGCATGTGAAATATAGTAAGCATATATTAGTGGGTTTGGTTTTTTCGTTTTTTTTTGGTTTGTTTTTTTTTTTTTTTGAATGTTAAATGGGCTTAAGGGCCTTTCTGAAAAGCTCAGGGGTTTTGAGCACAATTGTGTACTGCAGAGGCAGCAACTGTAGGCTAATTTGAAAAATTCACACTGGACACTGGGCTGAGATGTGCCCTTTAAATGATGATCAGTGACCCAGGAAGAATTTCCTGAGTGCAGGAGGACCTCAGCGGAATTGTTTCATGTCTGCAAGTGTGTGGCTAAGCAGTTTAAATGGAAATAGTAGTAAGGGCATATTGTTTTTCTTTGGCTTGCAGTTAAAGTGCTTATCCTGTACTTCAAATGCTCATGATTCTACACGAACTTAAGTTCAGCATAAACATTTACAAACTTTAGAAAGTCAGTAATATTGCAAATCCATATTTTAATTTATGGGGTTTTTTCCCTCTTTTTTTTCCCCAAATGCCATGTTACTTACTTTTTTTTTTTGTTTCCCTTATGCAGTCAGCACCATTCGAAGGGTTCACAGATGGTAAAGTTGGCTGTGACCATTAGAAATGAGATTTTAGCTAGAGGAATAGAATTCAGGTGGTGGGTTGTGTCTGTGCCACAGAGTTGCTTTAGAAGACTTGAGTGGGACATGAAAATGTTATGAAAATGAGGAGTTAAGGAGAAGTGTGGTATCTGGCATCACAAATTCATTAGTTATCTTGTCTACCTATATGATAGTGAATGAAGGGGAATATGTTTTGTTCTAGGAACAGTGTGGAGCACTGATCATTGCTGATCACTTTTTGACACTCTAAATGGAAGCAGAAAATTAAAAAGTTATTGTAAATTACAGGAAAATTTAAAATTTCACCATAAATTATTGCATTTACTGAGCCCTGTATTGTTGCCAACATTCTTCTAAACTTCCCCCATCCATTATAACCCCTTTTCTCTACTGAGATCATGTCTGTCTACTTTGTAAGGTCTATGTATACAGTCCAAAACCACAGTTTTAGGCCCTGCTAAGAAATTGTGTTAGCACTAGGACAGAAAATTGATTAGTCCCTTTTCTCTGTTCCAACTTAAGAGAAGAGTGAAGCAGTAAATAGTGTTAATGCTGAAAAGTGAATTAGATTTCTAACAGTTTCTGCTTTAATAGTTTTTTCCATTTGCTAATAGCCCAGATAATAGCAACTGCCCTTCAATAACATGTGTTGTTTTGTTTGTATCTTTCTTCTGACAGCATCTTTTTAAAGCAACATGTTACAGCTCATTCATGAAATAGTTATCAATTCTGTCCTTGTTTGTTTCTCCAGGCAAGCTAAGTATGTCCTTGTTAACACTGGCTGTCGGGCATTGTGTACCTGCAGGCTGTGCTTAGCTCCCTCCCTTTAAGGGTCTCTCAGTCACTTAAAATTACAGATACAAATTCCAAGTCCTTTGGAATAGGGTTTTTGAATCCAAAAGTATATTTCACACTTTTTTGGAAAGCACAGCAGCATGGATGGGTGGTGACTGCCTCTCCAGACAGGAGCAGGGTGTCCCCTGAATGCCAAGGATACTGAGCCAAATTGGATTATTTTGGTATCACCTTTTCCAAACCTCCTCTATCTTATTAATCTCAAATTCCTCCTTAAGCATGATTTTAGCAGTCGTGTTATTCTTGTCAATTCTAGCTTTCTTATCTACTTATTTCTGTATCTAGACACTTTCCAAGAGTGTCCAAAACAGCAGGGCTATTATGTCACCTGTAGCTAATATTCTTTATCATCCCCTCCTCAGCAGAGCAAGTGGGAGACTGCTCTGCCAGGGTGTCTTTTGTCTGTGCCTCTGCAGCCCATGTGGTGCTCTGTGTGAACATTTGAAGGGGGAGGTTAAATTTGCTACAAGAAATTGATGCGTCCAGAGTGCTCCTTCATTCCTGTTTTTTTTTTTTTTTCTGAAATACTGTATTTGTCTTGAAAATCATGGTTCCCAGTTAAGTAACACATATGGAGAAAAAGTCTGTCGAGCTTTCAAAGCCTGTCAAATACAGGCCATAATGTACAGCATTAGGACACTTCCACATGCATAATCTGCGCCTTTGAGGGGTTCCCCACGTGTCCTTTGATGATTAAGTGACAATTGGTGATTTGATATTGCCGAGCAAATTCATTTTCTTTCCCTGTACCAGATTTGTCAGCCCACACGATTCTGTTCTGTCCCAGCATTTCAATGCCTAAATTATTAGGAAACTAGGGCAGAGACCGTTTACTCTGGGATGTCCATTCAGTAGTTTTCCCAAGTATTTAATCTCAGATTGGTGACTGTAAAGCTACAGTAATTTGTAATTGCAATTACTGAGTGATGACAGTTAAATGGTATGTAATAAGAGCCTTTTAGCTACATACTGAGTTTTATCCTAGTTTATCACTGACATTTCATTCAGAGAAAAAAATCTCACAAAGTTTTAGTTTTGTAGATACAGTCATCTAGAGCAGAAATGTTTGCAGAGGAGTGCTACTCAGTTGGTTCTGTCATGCTGTCCTTGGAAAAATACATGTTTAATTATAAAATACTCTTTTAATTTATTTGATAGTTCAAATATCTATGTTTTTTTTTTAACTTGGAATTGCTATTTACTTGGATCTCAGAAAATATATCTAGCTTTTTAGCTAAATTAAATATCCTAATTAGAATTTGTATCTTTAAAAAAGAAACTGGTGAAATTGGTATGAAAGAACTATTTGACTAGTGGGTTCTCAAATCCATTTGAATAGCCAAATTCCTTCTTCTGCAACAGTGTGCAAAGCCTGTACCTAATCCCTGGGTGAGAGAACTCACAATTATCAAGATGGAAAGGATCCCTTGCCATATATCCTTGGAAACCATTCCTCTCCCCTTCTCCAGGGGATCTAGCAGAGCTTGGCAAGAAGATGAACTTGGGAAAAAGTTTCTGAAGTTCAAATGGGATGTTTGATAAATTACTGGCCAGCATATTATTTGTTGTACTGTGATTGTGATTATTCCAGACATAACCCTGTTTTTTTCTGGGGTTATTTCTTTGAGATTAAGCAAAGCATAATAGTGTGATAGAGTTGAAGTTTATAAGGAAAAAGGTTAGAACATTAATTAAACTTTTCTGTATTTATCTCAGTCTTCTTGCAAGACAATTTCTGTTAAAGCCAAAGCCAAATACTTGAATGAAAAATGACCCATCTCCTTAGCTCTCCTATCCGCCACTTTTCATGAAAATTGACCTCTCCATTAGATCAACTAATCAGTGGAGCATAACCAAGGTTTAATGGCCATCAAAGAGAAAACCAATTTAGTTTCAGCTGCTTTGACCCAAGTGCATCTGCAGGACTTTGGGCAGACTGATCAGTAGGGGTTTTTTTTCTGACTGTTGTGCCAAGTCTTTACTAAATTTCAAGTAATGATCTCTCACAACTGTCCCTATACTTTGTGTTTGTGCTAAAAATAAGTTACTGGGTATTTCTCAGGAGGCATTGTCAAAGCCTGGACTTACATGTTTGTATGAGAACTATCATGTCACACTCCTGTGGCACGGATAAGGGATCTAGCCTCTCTTCAAACTGCAGGAAGTCTTGCATCTCTTTTCAAGTGCCAGAGAGGCATCACCTACAGTAATCGCAGAATTTTTACCAAGTATTTTCTTTTGGATTAAAACTCCATTTTCATCAAAGAGTAAGTTCTAGAGTTAAATAAGGTGTTTCACATGCAGCAATTATTATATTTATTTATTTATTTATTTATTTATTTATTTATTCATTTATTTATTTTCTAGCTAGCTCCATGTTGTGGTTCTTCCCTGTGAAACTGGCCTTTTCTGGAAACTGGATCCAGTCTTGACTGGATCCAGTCTTGAGTGTGAGAGCTGCAGTAATATGTCAGGGGGTGTTGGTCAGTTGGTTGGTTTCTTTTTTTGGTAGAGAGGAGTTAACATTTAGATGTGGACCCAAGAAGAAGGTTTGGGAACCTCAGGACAGGTATCATATGGGTAGATCCAGCTGATTAGGATTGCATTTTCCCATGGAGTTTTGTCCAGAATTCCGCATGAATATAACCTAACTTGCATCTTCACTCCATTGTAAGGTTTCAGTGCAAATTACTTCTTAATTCATATCAGTCTCAGTTCATAAGAGCTCCTAGTTGGTTTTCTTTCTTTTTTCCTTCCACTGTAACACCTCTTTTAACTTCCTGAAGTATTCTGCAACTTCATTGGCTTTGGGAGTGGGTACAGGTTAAAAAATAAAATAAAAACTTTTTACAACTCATTTTTCACCTAGAGTAAACATGTTTGCCGTTCTTGTTCCAGGGATATTTCTGTATCTCCAGACTCTGATCCAAAGGAGCTCATTACTATACAAGTACAGTCAATGAGAATAATTTTTGTAGGCTTTAAACACAGAAAAGAACTGAAAAATGCATGTAGAAACTAGTAAATTAAAAAAAAAAAAAGGAAACATTTTAAGACAGAGTAATGCAAAGCTTTCAAAAGCATGAATTAAACCAACCTTTCACTGATTAGGCATTAGGATGAAAGTTTCCATGGGAACATATTATCTCATCAGTCTCTACTTCAGTGTTCCTTGTGTCCTCGATTGAAACAGCTGGAACTAGCTAAATTATGCCATTTTGTTTGTTCTCAATTGTATGAAACCTTTTTCTTTCTGTGTTTCAACTGCAACACCAAAAAGTCAGTGTCTCTTTTTTTCCCCTCCTTCTTTCTTGGCCAATGAATATTTAATTTTTTATATAAGTGGAATATCTCCAGGAGAAGTGAGGGAGAGAAAAAGAGAGGGAGTAAAATGAGGAGAAATTGTTTTAGTTTTGCTGGTGTGGAGTTGATCCCAGTCTTTAAATAAATATCAGCCTTTTTGGACTTGATTATTTACCAGTTAAAAAAAAAAAAAAAAAAAAAAAAAAAAAAAAAAAAAAAAAAAAAAAAAGAGAGAAAAATCATGAACCTCTGATCAATAATTCAGGCACTTCCATCTGTGAAAATGTTGGATTTGGCCTAATTTTTCTCATAAACAAAGACCATCATCTGCTCCAGAAAATAAAATCTGCAAAATTAAGGTTCTGAAGGGGCACTTTTTCCCTGCCAAGATCTGATATATTTTTTTCCCACACACATGCAATTAAAAAGCCAAACCAGGAAATTATAACAGAAAATCAGGCAAGCTATCTTTCATCCCTGTTCTGATAAAATATCAGTTGCTTAGGGCTATGCTGTTGAAACACAGGTCAACAAGAAAGGAGTTGTTAGCTTTGCCAGGTTCTGCTATTCAGTGCCTAAATCCCTTTGGTAGCATATGTTAGATACCTGATGCTGCCCTGGGAAGGAGACCCTGTATCAAGCACTGAGATGGAGTTTGAAGGACAAGAAGTAAATTTAGCCTGTGTCTTGTGCTGCACACAACAGATGTCTCCTTCAATTTTAAAATATTTTCAGTAAAACAGCTTCAGTAATTCTGCCCCTCCCGGGATTTTTTTTCTTTAGAACTGTAGAGATGTCTGGGTGCAAATATGTTATTATTTGCAGGTCACCGGCAATTAATGAATTCATAGAGACCAGCTGCATTATTGAGTGGTTTCTGAGAACTCAGCATTCAGAGGTTTCAGGTGGTAAAGAGCTGAGGATTAGGACAACCAGAGGATCAAGGATCTCAACATGGGTCAACCTGTAACCAAGGAATTGGTAATCTTCTGTCTTCTACTTCAAAAGTGTTAGAATGCAATGGCATGCAGCTGATTTCTTCAGGTTTTGAGAGCTAAATACACAAGGGTGGGCAAATGTCAGGGGAAAGACCTGTGGGAAACTGAGTTGGGAATGGAAGAAAGGTAAGCCAGGCTGCAGACTTTGATATATGGTCTAGAAAATTGTGCTCAGAACTAAGTCTACAGACTTCAGAAGGAGAATAAATTTGCAAGGAAGGGAGCCTGAATCCACATCTTAGAAAAATTCAGCAAGCAAAAGTGGTTGAAGGAACTCTGAGAGGCCTAGAGTAGAAAGTGCAATACGATGCTGGTAAACACACCAGCCCCATGGCAAATCCTTCTTTGCATTTGGCTTCTTCCTTTGATTTAACAGAGGTCCGGGGAAAAAAATACAGCCACAAAACTACATCAAGCCAAATTTGATCGCAGCTTGTTGGCAATTATTGTATTCATGTATGCGTGAAATTTCTGCTGGGAACTTCTCAGAGTTTGTGGCTAAATTATCATCATTTCTCTCCTAAAAGTCTAAAAATGTTAATGAGGGTTGGTACAAAAACTTGTAACTTTAAAATTAGATTCATCCAGTAGAAATGACCTGAAAGTGAGTTCCCTGTGAAAAGCAAACCAGAAATCTCATGAGAGCAGAATAGCAGTTTTCCCTCAAGAGTGAGGGTGGTGAACTCAGCTTTGCAACATCAGAATCAAACCCAGCTATCTGGCTCTGTCAGACAGGTGGGATATTTATCCACCTGCCATAGATACACATTTCTAGTCAAGAGTAAGCATAAGTGACATAGAGGAAGAATCTATCATAAAGTGTTTAGGGAAAAGAAAAAAAAAAAAAAAGAAACAAATACAAACCAATAGCCTTTAGTGTTTCTTTTCTGGAGTCAAATAAAAAAAAAAAAAAGAGATAAAATATAAAAGCCACATTGTGAAATAAAATTTAAATAGAAGTGGACACTTGGACTACATCCAGCTTGCTGGACAGTGCTCACAAGGCTGTGCTGAGCTGTGTCATTACTTTAGAGAGGAGAAAACAATACATGTGACCATTTCTGAAATGCTTTTGATGCCTTTATGAAGTGGTACTTGCAGTACAGGGTGGACAGAAACAGTCATATCCAAAGGCCAGGCAGTGTTTCCATGGTTGTTGAAGTCAGATGGAGTAAAGTGGCTGTGGCTGAGCCCCAGAGTGCCTGCAGATGTGTGCCTGTCCCCAGACACCCAAAGGAGCAGTGGCTGGGCTGGGGAGGACAAAGAGAAGCCCAGAAGTGGAGCTAGGAAAGGATAAGCAGGATTATTTCCTTCAGCTTCCCACAGCTCTCCCTAGGCATCATGTTAGCCTCTGCACTCCCCTCCTGCTCCATGGAGGTGCAGTGAGCACTGACTGGAGTTGCTGTACCATGAGAGGGAAAGTGTTTATATCATTTGGGTTAGAGCAACAAATCTGATCAAATTCCCCAAAGGGAGCTGCACTTTCTGAGGCTTTCAACAATCTGTTGGGAAGGTATTTTTTCCCTTTGTCTTTCCTTTATAAGTCCCTCACAATCTGAGCATTTTAAAGAGCATTGCACAGAGTGCAGAGATAAGAGGAGAGGCTTTTCTGAGGGTGCCCCTTCCACCAAAGCAAAGTAGACACTACACTTGTTTCTTTGGTGGGGTGAGAGGAATGAATGGAGACCTGCCTTTCTCCTTCCCTTGCCAAGCCAGACCTGGTCATGCAGGGAAGAAAGAAAATGAAACTCACTTTTGGGGTCGGGGGAGGAAAATGGGAATAACTCCTCTTCACTGTTATTTCCAGCCTGAGATTAGCTAATTTCTGAGCACTGACACTCCATTAGGCTCTGGGGAATTGGCTGCCCAGCCCTACACTGCCAGAAAATCAGTCCTTTCACAATGATCAACCTATTTTTAATTCATCAGCAGCCAAATCCTGGGGAACAGCTCTGTGTACATGTCTATATGTGTGTGAGATAGTTATGAAAGACCTGTCTTTGACCTCCTCATTTTCAGCAGAAGGTTATTGTCTTAAATAGCACATCCAGCTCACAATTCCCTTTGATCCTCTGAAACTTCAGCTCAGCCACCTGATATAATTTTCATCCCCCTCTCCAACTCCTTGCAATCCCTCCTCCCCATCCACCTCCCCCCCCCAAACATTCAAAGACATTATAGCAGGAACTAATTTTGTCTGGACTATTATTAGATCATGAGATCAGGGCAACATAGAGGTCGTAAAATGTTTCATTCTCTCAGAATGGCCATCGTGCCCCTATCAGGTACCATAACGTTAGGTTTGCTTATTGTGCAGATTGCTTGAGTTGCAAATTGCACATTATCCAGCTTAAACACCTGGCATTTACATTCATTATAACCCTGACACCCCCCCTTTATGGCCTCCCGTGAGGGTCTTCCAATTGGTCAGAAGCGCAAATGAATGTTTTATGATTATGATGAATAATGTGAGGGGCTGTGGAGGGGAAAAAAAAAGGAAAAAAGAAAAGAAAGAAAAAACAAGAATGAGATGTAGGCAGAGGAAGGGCCTTATAAAGCACTTTGGCAATGCAGAGCTTTTTGTTAGAGATGTATAGTGATCACTCTAGCTGGGAGAGGGCTCGATGTAGCTGGATACAGGTAAAGCAGAAATAAAGTAGTTTTCAGGAAGGGATAAAGATGTGTCTTTACTGAAAGAAGGTTGAAGGTTTTGGCATCCTGACACTAAACAAAGAGTTAGAGGGAGGGGGTTATATTGCTGGTGTTGTTTTTTGTTTTTGAGTGATTTCAGGCCAGTACCTGCATATATTTACATGCCTCATTTTCCCTTTAAACACTCATCAGGAGTGGATTTAGCAGCCACTTCTCCTCCTGTTCTACTCCCCATCTGTCTGAGGGCCTTTACACTGAAACAATCCCTTCCCCAGCCCTTCCAGACTATGCTTTCCCTAGCAAGGGGCACTTGGAGACTTGCTGCTAACTGGAGTCGGATCTAGATGCAGTTTTGAGGTGTGTGACTGTAACATCCAAATCAAGAGCTATTCTTTCAGTGTTTTCCTGCCTCATTTGCTGGCATGAGGAAGGGTCATAGCTTTGAATTAGGAAGCTGCAAACTAAATGTATGAAGCCATTTACTGCACTACTTCTTGGATATTTGGCTTTTTATTGGCTCCTTCGTTTCTGCTGTCAGTGGCTGCTGGGCCAGCTCTATCTCAAGAAGTCACACTGCATTTTGAACCTGGGTGTTATATTTTCTATTTTATTTCTCAGGCAAGACCTAGTTCCACTACCCTAATGCTGTTATGTCTCAAGATTGTTTTTCAAGGGGCAACAGAAGGTAGACAGAGTTTATCCCTTGCCTCTGAGGCCATCTTAAAAGTTGAGGAGCCTTGACTATAGTTTGTTGTTGGTTTTGTTGGTTTTCTTTTTTGTTTGTTTGTTTGTTTGTTTTGTTTTTGTTTTTGTTTTTTTTTTTTTCTAGGAAAGCTGTAGCTATTTTGCAATCGACTTCAGTGGAGCTAGAACTTCAGGGCTTATTTCCTAGACTGGTCAGACAGAAAAGTTGGAAAAAACAGTCTCTCTCTTGTGGGACTTTCATAGCCTAACAAAAGCCTGGAAATTGCCTCTGGGTTTGCTAGTCCCATGTCTTCCCTCAGGAGACACACAGAGATCATTCCAGGATGCTCCAAGCAAGGAGGAAGGGAAAAAAAAAAAAAAAAAAACAAAAAAAAAACAGGAAAAAACCCCAAACAAAACAAAAAGTCTAAATGAGACTCCATGTCTCCAGTGATTGTTTCTGTGGCTTAAATTATTTTAATTAATAAATAAATAAATGGGATTGAAAGTTGCCCGGGAGAGAGACTGAGGTTCTGAGATATTTTTAACCCCTCACTCCTCCCCCCGATGTTGTTTTGCTTCATCTCTGAGTGGGATCTGCTGGCTGCTGGGTGCTGTTGTGTGCATCTCAGACTGGGCTAATGAGACTTTCGTGTGATGGAAAGCTCAGAGCAAGGGCAAAGATAGATTTGACTGTTGTGTTCAGGGCTTGTGTGCATTGTAGGGTACCAGCTGGGCAAGGGAGGCTGATTTTAAGGGCTGGTTTTGTTACAGCCTCACCATTTAGAAACAATCAAGCAGCATACTGATAATGAGAGGTTTAAATGCAGTCTTGGGCTCAGCACAAAACTGAACTGGTCAAATAGCAAATTGCTCTGCATTGCTTTCTCTCACATTGTCTGTGATAGTTCACTTATTCATGATGTGCACTGAGCTTAGGGAAGCCACATGCCTGGCCTAAATCTATACAGAAAAAGCATGTCAGTCTTATAAGACCCAAGAAGAAAAGAAAGGAATATTTGCCAAAGACTTGCATGACATTTAGGATGAGCAGAAAAGACACTGCTGGAAAGCCTTCTGCCTGATCTCTTTGTGGAATGTCACAGAGAGAAAGGCTTAGAACAGTGGGATAGATGTGGGCTGTTGTCCCTTACAAAGGACATGTGCCTGTCAATAGTTTTGTAGTCCATGTGGCTCTTAACCTAAGATATCTCTAACTAAAACATAAATCTTGCTTGGTAGCAGTGGAGGATTCATATCCTGAACAGAAGTAGGCTCAAGCCCAGAAGGTTGTTGAATCAGCAAAGAAGCCCAGTGCCCTGTCTTATAAAGTTGTCATCATATTGCAGCCTTCACATCGACACATTCTTTAATTTTTCAGAACAGCCCTTTAATTGAATTATCAGCCATTGATGAAAACATACTCTTTGCCTTCTACAGGCATAATGAGAGCAATTCCACAGTACTCTTGACATATCAGTTTCTTATGGCAAAGTCCTACAACACTCAATAGGAGTGGAATCATCAGAATTTTATAGAAACAACTCTGAGAGGGCATATAATCCATTTGATAATGTTTTGATCTCACGGATAGATAGCTCTGGATATTTCAATACATTCTAGAGATTTTTCTAGAATCACGTTCAGTTCAATCCTATAGATGTGTGGACACCCAGGTTTCCTCTCTCCTATATCTGTAGACAGCATGGATATCTGTCATAAATAAAAAAGCTATGTAAATTAAATAAATTAATCCAAGGGAGGAGGGTGCCTAGCATGCCATCAGTTACTTGAAAATTACACTTGTTAAATTTAATCTTGCTAGAACTCCTTGACTGAACACACTGTCCATTTCTACCTCCATTTTTGGTGTTACAGGACAAGTGCTAAAGTCCACTTAAGAGGTAAATACAGAATACATTTCTTCCCAGCTTTGTTTGACTTATGGCTGGAAGCATGAGGGTGATTCCCCTAGCATTTCTTATCCCCGACAGTGCAACTGTGGATGTTCTCATTATGCATATAAATGTCTAATCCTATTTGGAATTATGGTGAGGTCTCGGATTTCGTGGAACCTTGCAGCAATTTGTTGCACAGGGTAATTATGCAGTGTAGTTAAAAAATAAATAAAAATCTTTTGTCGGCTTCAGATTTATTCCCCTTTCAGCTTACTGAGACTCTCCCTCAAACTGGTAATATATGCATATATATTTTATGCAGGGTTTTTTTCACAGAAAGACTGCTGATCATAATAATGATTTCTTGGAAGAATGAGGATTGTGTTTTCTGATCTCACTAATTTCTTTCCAGGCACCTATGTCTCTATATTTTGGGAATATGTGTTTGCCTCAATAACACTGCCACATATTAGTTACACATTCAGTTTAGGTAACGCCATCCTGGAGTTGCATGTGATTAAATTAAAAAAAAAAAAAAAAAAAAAGGATTTGAAAGAATATGAAAAAAGATGGTGCTGCTGGGCAGTGTATCTGCAAACATGATGGGTCTTCCATCAGTAGGGGATGTTCACATGAAAATTGGATTGTGTTTTAAGATGAGCCATATACCAGACAAGATAGAGAGACATGCTGCAGACATTATAGTGTAAGATTCTATGAGAGTGCTTTATATACCATCTCAGACTGAGACCTACAATATCTCCTTGTGTCTTAATCTTTATGCTTATTATTTTTAATAATTTAATTTTTAATAATTTAATTATTATTTTTAATTAATTTCACCCTAATTCCAAGGTGTTGAGCCATTTTTTCCCCAGTTGTTATTGGCTTGCAATTTTTTTAGTTGATTAGAGTTTTTCTTTGTCATATAAGTTTTTTTAAATTAAAGTGTTGCAGAAGATGTTGTTCAGAATATCTTTCCTTTGAACTGAGTAGGATGTTATCAGATTTTAAGTTTTCTATAGGAAGTGAGTCAATAAACCTGATGCTACAAAATAGAAAGCAAGATCTTTTCAGGGGGAGTTTTCACTATTCTTATAGGACTTGAGAAACTGGGTGTGAGTCTCTCTTGAATGTTATGATGTGGCTCTAAATATTTCGGAATGGCTGATAATTCCCTGTTAAATTCTAACAGGTTGAGAAATGCGACAAAGATGGAGCTGTGGAAGGAAGTGGAGCTCTTTTTGCCCTTAGTGATTTATGCTAGCTGACGTCTTCAATTATAATTCAAATTTGCAATTTCCTCTTAATTGTTTTATAGATTCATTATCTTCAGACTACCTTTTCCGTGGCTACATGTAGGGCAGTTCTCTGACTCTAGTCCTCTTTTTAAAGTTTGCCCTTTCTCAGTGGTGCTCTTCCCTCACTTTATCTGATTCCTGCCTTGGTATCTGCAAGGAGCTGGCATTGTGCGAAGCTACAGGAACAGTACAAAGTTGCTACTCATAAAACGATTTCCAAACATGAGAAAGATAGTGTTCAATTTTCCTGTCCAGAGCTGCATCCTTAAGTTGGCATTGATAAATCAGCTCTTTATTTGGTGTCACAGAAGCCAAGTCCAGGAAGATTTCCTGATGCTTCTGGAACTCTCCCTCTCCATCTGTGTGGTGGATAGACCACTCCATGCGGTGAACCATGAAAGGGCTTCACCACAGGTGTTGGGGACTAGTGATGGAAACCAGCTTAAGCTGGAGGGGCTGGGGCACTTTACACCAGTTGAGGGTCAGCAGGGAATGGAGCACCTTGTTGGGTGCATTTTGGACACATTCATCTCTTTTTTTCCCAGAATTTCCTGGCACCCTCTTAGTTCCTTTCCCTTCAAAAAAAAAAAAAAAAAAAAAAAGAAAATTATCCCAAACTACCAGAGTGATGGTCTACCTCACCCTCTCCTCCTCCTCCTCCTCCTTGACCAGCTAGATCATGCTGTGAGTCTGCAGAAGTTTAGCAATAATTAGTGCCAACCTCTAGCTGCTCACTGCTTGCTGGGAATCCGGGTTGTCAGCTCCGCCTGTCACAGGGCTGTGAGGAAATGAAGCATTGGGAGGCACAGAGATGTGGGAAGGAGGAGGAGAGATGTCCCCGCGCTACAAAGCACATTGCTATTAAAGTGTCAGTTTTTTGGTTTACTGTTGCAGTTTGTGTGAAGAGTTTATGGATCAGCAGATAACAGTAATTATCACACAGACTTTTCTGCTAAAGTCTAATCTAACCTTTTATAGTTTGTACCACAGGGCATCCTTCTCCTCACTCCTCCCCCCACACCTTTATTTTTAAGAGCTTATTGGGTGATTTTATTATTTTATTTTTATTTTTATGGCCTTTAAATCATCAAAGTTGACATCAGACACCTTCACACACACACAAAAAAAAGGATGCATAGATTAATTGAATGAGGGGGAGGATGGTAGGGTTTATTAATAATACCAATCTAGAGAGTTTATTGTAGCAAAACCCAGGAATAGATTAACTGCATTAAAAGAAAAGGGAGGAGGGGTAGGGAAGAGTAAAAAAACTCTGAAATGTTAGTCAAGGTGAGAAGCTGTCCTCAAATATAAAGTATTTGAAAATTTATTGAATACCATTTAAGCCTTGAAAACACTGGTCCCAGTCTGGAATCATTCTGTCAAAGGCAATGCCTTTATTCTCAGTTGGGGAACAGAATAGGAGGACTTTTCCCAAAGGTGTTAGAGCGAAGAAAAATTGAAAAAAATGTAAAAATCATCACCAGCATTGCTAAAAAGTGTAGAAAAAGTACCACAAAGGAACTTTTTAACCATTGTTTTAAAAAAAGAAAATAAAGTATTTGGGATAGTGTTGTAAACCTTGTTGGGGTGTCTTGTGCCTTTCTTTTACTAAAACACATATTTTTTTCAATGAAAATATCTGAAATGCTTATAAAACATAGTATGCCATTTTAAAAAAGGGACAAAAATTTTCATTATTTTTATTCCTGGCTCCACAGACTTTGCTGTGCAAGCATTACAAAGAGGTCCTGATGGAGTTAAGCTCTCAATTTATATTATTTTCCCCCCCTCTCTCATTCACCACTCCCACTTCTCCAGAACACAAAAGGAAAGAAGTAGTTCTAGAAATTAATAATGCAAGTGAGTAGGGGTGCATTTTCCTTTCCCTGTCCTTTGTGTTTTCCTTTGAAACACTTCAGAACTGTCAAAACAGGAGTTTATTTCATTTGTTCACTATTTCATAATATGGTAGGAATCATCCCAAAAAGGAGTATTTATTTCTGTTTGCTTGAGTATATGTTTTTGAAAAGCTACCGATTCACAATTTTAATGTGGTGATTTGGAGACAGCATGACAATTATCACAGCCCCAGTACAGTAAGGATGTTCAGACATCTGAGAGGAGCTGAGAACTGCCCTAAATAGCTTTCATGTTCAACAAGGAAGGCTGGAAATACTTCATTTTTACATGGAAGGTTGATGTACTATGGGCAAGACATGAGGTCAAGTTGATGCTTGCAGCATGAATGAGACTGACCATCTTAAAAACATTCATGCCAAAGATGGTCAGTGAACAGCATGATCCACAGCTATCTGAAACTCTTCAGATGCCAGAGAAAATCACAGCCTAGATCTCTCAGTTCTTTGGGACTCTTGAGTCTCTGGTCTCTTGGCAAACCAGCACACTTGGCTTAATTTGTCATCACATTTCTAAACAGGATAATGATAAGGGTGAATGGTGTTGGATTGGAGCAATATCTTTTATATCTCTTGCATGCAAGATGTTAAGCTCTTCCATTCATGTATAAAGTTTCTTCCTGTGATGCTGCCAGCACAGACTTAAGGCTTGGGGCAACTATTTACTATTTTAGTGGGGAAAAGGAGAAGTAACTCAAAATGGAATGCACAATCATTGACCCCTTGTAAGAAGAAGCAATAGTTAATGAATTACGCAGAGGGAACTGAGTAGAAAAATGCTGAAACACAATTAAGGTTTAAATTGTTTCATCTTTAAGCCTGAGATTTGGGAGATCTGGTCTTTATCACACTCCTTCATGAACCTTCCTTCATGAAATGAACCTTTGTGCTTCATGGGGGATTGTGCTTCAGGGGATGTTTCAGAACAGACGTAACTGGATTTTAGTACTCTAAAGACCAAGGTTTCCCTGGACAGAGGAAGTCCATACAGAAACTCAGGGAGCTTCTCTGTTTTGTATTTTCTCTTGTCTCCATGCTGGATAGATAGGATTATAGGTCTCCAAAACTGTTCTGTTGAGGTACAAAGTACCAGCTCAAGTGTAATTTCCTGACTTTCCTCAAGGAAGTCATAAAAAGGGAATACTGAGGAAAGCTATAGTCTCTGGAAGACCATGTGGAAAAAAAAAAAAACCTTATTTATTTATTGTTAAAGAAATATAATGGCACTGGGCAGCAGTCACTTTTCAGGGTGTAAAACATGCCAGGGGGATATAGAGAATATTTTTGTTCCTGCCTGAGGAGTAGTGTGGGTAGGTACAGTCTTGGTAGAAATCCATCATTGGTGCAAACAACTTGCCGTGTCCTGCACATCATCTAAATGATGGGAAAGGTTCTCAGTCTACAGGTCTTCCCCTGGTGCTCAGCACAAGCATGAACTCATCTTGGAGGAATATTAGGTGCCTAAGTGTTATATATTCCTGGATGCCAGGCATTTCACTTCTTCATCTTTTTTTTTCCTGTTGTTCAAAAAGCTCTGGTTCATCAAAATTTAACAAACAAGCAAACAAACCAAAACAGGAAAAAAAAACACAAAAAGCCCAAACAAGAAACAACAACAACTAAACAAAAACAAACAAAAACATACAAAAAATCTCCCAAATTTTCACCTTCTTTTTTAAAGTACATGAGTCCAGCCTTTTTTATCCTAAAACGATAGAGGAATGGCAGGAACAGTGATCATGAAATGTAACAGTTCACTTAGCAGGAGACCAGGCTCCTGGTGTTTGAGGTCTCTGAGAAGCCTCTGTCAAATGGCAGATGTGGCACTGGTGATCAGGCTTTGCTCTTGCTGGATTTAGCACAGTCAGATGATTTCAACTGTTCTAGTCAACTGTGAAAACAAAGTTTCCTTTTTCTGTTTTGTTCTAAATCTGAGGAGAGAGGAAAATAAAATGCCCATCTTCCAGGTACACTGAAGGGCAGTTTTATTTATGTCATTATGGGAAATATTTTCATCTTGATGATCCTTCCCTGGATGCCTCAAATTTTGATATTGTTTTTATAATCTCTGTCCCCTTTCTTTGCCCCTTGGCAATATTGACTATTGTTTATCTAAGCCTTTCCTCAGTCACCTGAATATACGTTTCAAAGATTGAATTCCTTCCCCAGAAGTAGCCTTATTCTATTTTCTCTAAAAACTGGAAAGAAATTGCTTCCAAGAGGGTATATGGCAGCTTGGATTGCAAAGGCTACCGGCATCTTCTTTCTCCAGCTCCACAATACGTAGCCAGAGATGCCATTATTGCTACTGGACTTTTCATTTCTGAAATTAACCATGTAACCAGAGGCAGTAGCTCATTTCATGGCTTTTCTGGGAAGCGAAGGAGCCAGGGACAGATATCCAGGCATTTTTACTTTGGCTGCAAATTGATTTTAGCTCTTGCTCTGGAGTTTGCAGCTGGCCTTTGGCATCTGGGAAAGCATTTGCTGAGGAGTATCCAGCACAAATTAAGGACTCTAAATTTTCTTCTTTGGACATTCTCTTTGCAGGAGTATTTTTTATTCTCAGAGAATACAAAGGAAGAGGGAGAGGGTGACTTCTCAGACCTCTTGCTCCCTTCCTCCAAAGGCACTCGGAAACCTTTCAGCTCTCTGCAGTAGCCTTTTTGGGGTACAGACTTTTGACATCCTTTTGGAACTGGACACAACAGAGCTACCTAGAGATGATATCAGAGATGTGGTATAAATGCTCTTTTTTATGGTTTGACACTCACAGGGCACCCAAAGGCCTCAGGTTTGATGATTGCAGATCTCAGAGGACCTGTGGAGGTGTCTGAGTTTAAGCACTCTGGTTTTGAAAGTTTTGTCCTATGAGATTTGACAAAAGCAGTGCTGCCAGGTTGATGATGGGAGCAGACACAAAACCTGGGAGTCTGGGTCTCCAGATGCCTCCCTTAAACATCAGTTACATTCTCTCTCTTCTGCTGTGGTACAATCATTATGATTATGACAGCCTACAGGGTTATGGAAAAGTGCAGGGGTCTTCTGCTGATTTTGGCTAAGAGAAATTACATTTTGCGAAATACAGTGCATTAAGCAGGTCTTTTAACCCCCAAGACCATTATATCTGCTGACAACAAAGAAATCAAAATCACTATTTTTTCCCCCAGGAAAACTGGCTTCTTTGAAAGTTGAGATGGGACAATAGAAAAATGAGTGAAACAAAACACTGGGGGGAAAAAAGAAGCCTGAAAATCTGAAGGCTTTGTCCAGAAATATTTTTAAATTAAAAAAATCCACATCAGGTCTGTTTTCCACTGCTCTAAGGAATCTGTGATTTCACCTGTTAAATGTTAAAAGCAGAGAGATATCAGCCCTATAGTTTCCATCTTCCTTCTCATGGTCAACTCTCTTCTCTAGCCAGCGCAGGAAGCCATGCAGCATCTTTCTGGGCAGCAGGGAGTATAATATTCTATAATAATCTATATAATCACACTGGTTCAGGAACCTCCCTCTGCAATGGCATTTAGGAGCTGAAAACCCCTTTAAGCACCAGTGCCTCTAAGGACCATTCAGTCTGCAAACAGCAGACAAACTGGTTAACTCTTGGTTTTATGTTCTCAGGCATCCCATTTAACACCCTCCTTTACACCTGCATCAGCCAGAGCATTGAGAAATGGTCACCTTCATCCTGCTCCTTCTGCCACTGCTCACACCTCATCATCCCTCCTAAGCCTGGCATGAATGTAACCACAGAGAAGCTCACAGGTTTCTCCAAGACTGTTCACTTTGCTGACCCCAGAGCAAATTCATTCTGGTGTTGTTGCCTCATACAGGGGCAGATTCCAGGTTTCCCAAGTGATACACCCCACAGGCTTTGTCTAATTCTGAGCTCAGCCTTCTGCCACCATCCTCACTAGCCCCTCTGGAAATTGCCACTGAGAAACAGAGAATTCTTGCTGTTAATGTTATTGGTGCCAAGACTCTGGTTTACTCCTCTGGCTTTAGGTCCCTACTTCAGTTTGAAGAACACTGGAAAATAGTATAGAATCTGTGAGTGTCCTGGAAAAGAAAAGGCCTATTACAGTTTAGTTAGATAAACAAAGTTATTTGAATCCTTTTCCACCATCCTAAAACTTACTGGAGACAGATTTTATTAAAAGGAAAAAAAAATAATTCTTGTTTGTGTCTTTCAAGTGTCTTCTTGTAAGAATACTACACTGAGGGAAAAGGCTTTTCCATCACTCCACACCTCTTGATTAGTTTGGATTATCAATACATCCTGATTATCTACGTGGAATTGCTTCAAGAATTATCGGAGGTGACATTAAATTGATTAATCTAGTAAAGCTTTTCTTGCAATTAGATTCATCCTATTTCCAATTACCTGAGCACTTGCCTGGTATTTTATGTGGTGGAAGAGGAATCACTGAGATTTTTTTGTGTGCTGGGTGCACTTTTCCCCACTTTGTAGAGGAGTTTATCTCAGAAATAGAAAATCACAATTCATTGCTGTGTTTCCAACAGTGAGAGGTCACTGCTTCCAGACCTTTAAATGAGAGGGGCAGAGTTGAAAAAAATACCAGCTCCAAATGAAAGTTGTAGAACACAGTCAAAGTTATCTTTTGACAAATCCGATTTCTCTGTGGTCTTTTTGGTAATTTCCATTTGGAAAATGCACCAGTCTCCAGGCTTTCTGGTACAATGTTTTGAAGATGGTCACTGCTGCTTCACACCAGAGAAGTTCTGTGTTTGACTTGCTGGTTTATGATGCAGGAGGTTTCTGGCTTCTCTCAGGACAGTGATTCCATGTGAATCACCCTTTTCTGACTCTGCTGTGCCATCCATAAAACATGGGTAACAACATTCCCAAGGTTTCCATGTTTTAATCTGGTCTCTCTTGACAGTAAGTTCTTTGAATTCAGGGGAGCTGTACTGATTTAAACTGGCAGAAATTCTGCCTTGGAAAGTTTTTGACGTGTTTTCCAGCTCTGTGGGTGAAGAACACGCTAAGTTTGCCTGAAATTAAAGGTGAGGGTGACTAGTTGGCTGTGTAAGAGCAGAGTTCCTGTGAGATGCCCTTCTCAAAGGGGGGAGAGCAAGCTGTTTTGCCACAACCCCATGCTGTGTGTCTGGTGTACAAAACAGGACCTGATAGAGTGAGATGCTTATCAGCTGCAGTGAGAGAAGAGGAAAAGCAGTGTAAGCAGTAGGAGGGATTCTTCACAACGGCTTTAAAGGAAACACATTTGAAATATAATGAAAGGTCTTATTGGGCTGTAAAAAAAAAAAAATAGAGAAAGGGAGAGGAAACAGCAACCAACCCTGCTGTTGTATTGTCTTGTTAACAGTGTGTCACCAAATTTAGCAGAAGGAAGCGTCTCCCACACATCTCCCCTCACACAACTGCAACTGTCACAACCTCCTAGCTCTGAAGCACAGCTTTGATCCTGTGCAGCTCTGCCCCAGTTCTGCAGCACACAGAAAAGAGAAGAAAGGGGAATCACCTAGCAGATTTTCTGGGGGAACGAAGAACACCGTTGCCAAGACAGGGTTAATTGCCATGACAACAGTACTTCCCCAGCATCTTTCCAGTCTCTGTCAGAAGGGCCCCCCTCCTTGTGTCCTCCTCCCCTCACTGCATGTGTTGTGTTAATCTAATTTGTTCAGCTCAGTGGCTAAACAAATAACTGCAAACCTGGTGCTCATTCAGATGCATGGCAAGAGGGGGCAGCTCTCTGAAATGATATTTACTTGGTTATCTGATGATACACAAGTTGTATAAGAAAGGACAAGGCCTGGGAAGGGAGCAGAAGGAGAGCAAGGTGAGATAAAAGTGAAGGGTCTCCTTAAGTGCCGACTGATTTGTGACTGTGTCCTGCTGCGGTTGGGCAGATTGTACAGAGCAAAGTTAGTCACTGGAGCATGATGTGGAAAGGCTGTAGAGGAAATCTGCTTCCAAGGATTTCCACTGAAGTCCCAGCAGCAACTGATAAAACTGATAGAGAAAAAGAGAAATGTTTTCTGGAATCATTGGGTCCAGACAGTTCTTCGAACAAAATGTGTACTGGTCAAGATCTGGATCTCTTTGTAAGATGTCTGAGCCAAAGAAGTGTTTGGCCTTTTCAGTTTATTTCCTCATTTATTAATGATTATGCTTGTGACCACTAAATGTGATTCCCTCCTCTCATGGGATTTTTGTGTTCTGAGCTACCTTCAGGAATGCTTAGATTTTCACAACTGTGTCATTTGGTTGCCCTAAAATTTGCAAATTCTCTATGAAAGGATCAGTTCCTTCCCAAAAAGTGTTCTTCACCTCAGGTTGCAGAGAACATACATTCCTAGATACAGCTCAGAAGTGAGCTACTAGGTCCCATACCTACACATGACTAAGCCAGTCTGTGACCGTACATCTTACGCTACGTGCATCTTCTCTAAAGTATTAACGTTGCCTTTTGGATAGAGCAGATCCCTCCAAAGAAGCAAGGCAGAGAAATACACGGGTATAGAATTGGGCACTTACATGCAGAAGCTGTCTTGCAAATTGCTGAGTGCCTTAAGCATCTGTTTTCACTGTGGAGGGTGCAGGCAGATCCTCACCTCTCCGAAGTCTCCTCTATGTCTCTATTTGAAGCAAGGCTTTTGCCAATGGATATGAATTTCCACATCGAACCAGATCTATTTCCAACCAGATTGCGGAGCCATACTTGTAACCAGCCCATCCTCAGATTTCAAATTATTTTCCCATTATGTCTGTGCTCCCTGGGTTCAGGGCAGTCTCAGGGACAGGGGAAAAAAACCCTGAGAGTCCCCTTCCCTGTGACTCCTGCATCAGCTGCCTGCACTTTCTGTGCATCTGTTTCCCCTGCTAGCACTGTCTGTCTGTCTGTTATGCTCAGGATGTGCATTTACTGGGGTCCCATCAGGTGCTGCAGCACAATCTTATGTATTATTAGCAGTAAATAGCAGACCACTGCTGAAAAATGCTAAATATGCTTTGTTTTCCTTAGCTTCTCTAAGCAGAAGGAGCACCTATTAGCTCAGGTCTGTTCAGACTTCAGGCAAGGACTTTCTTAATTTAATGTGAATTCTTCTCCAGTTAAAAATGACAACCTGTTAGAAACACTGCACATGCACGTAAGGTTCAACGCCTCTCTTAGGGCTAACATGTCCACACTGTTACAGTAGTCTTACCTTTTAACAGCAAGATCATCCATTCTGTTATTTTTGAAGGAAATTAAAAAGCTACAAAACTTTTGGCCTTGGAATGGTTGTTTTTACTGCTTGTGGTTTGTTTTTTACCTTCCAGAATTTCACCAGTGCTCTCTGAGGCCTTACTTTGTTAGAGGTAGGTCTGTTTTCAGGGGAATGAACATTGGTATATACTTCAGCAGTCCTTGTTTCCTTCTCTCAGCAGTTTCAGGTTGTTTTTTCAATGTCTCCTCTTTCAGTATTTCACCAATTATATGACATTTGAGGAAGATGCAAAAACTTTTCTGCAAATCTCCTGCTCCCATTCCTTCTTTGCAGCATGGGATTTTCCATCTCTGGGTTCATACAGAGAGTGGTGACCAAAACATCAACATGCTAATCTCAGAGCCCCGGGCCATTATAGTTACTGCTGCTAAAGAACACAGCCCTACTGGCTGTGCCCTGAAGCTCTTACAGCAAGGAGCTGAATTTTGATATTCTCTTTCCTTCTCTTGCCCTTTTTTTTTTTTTTCCCTGCCTTATTTTATAATTATATTTATTTGAAATTGAATTTTAAAGGTTCAGTCCCCAAAGCAGTGAGATGTAATTTCTGGTGGATATTAAAACTGTATAAAACTGCTCATATATCCCCTCATGAAGAACAGCTGGTACTCAGAGCGGAGGAGAGAGAAAGAGATTGACTCTACCCTTCTTGCCAGCTATGCAAAAACCCAATAATAATAAATAAAAACTTATTATTTTCCTTTGGAAAAGAAAAAAAAAAAAAAACAACACAAACAACAAAAACCAAAACAAGCCTGAAGTTACATGAAGCATAAAAGTTTGCTGAGTAGATTATAAACAGATATTCAACCATATAACTTAAAGTATTGCCATTGAATTCAGTACCATGATACTGCCTTGTGCTGGTGGGAGGTCTAGCAAAGAACAGCGCAAGATGTTCCTGTCTGAGAGTGCAGGCAAAGAGACAGCCATAGGATCTTGCTGTATTTTGTACAGTGGAACTCAAGACCACATTCTATCTAGAGTCCAGATTGTGATGCCTGTATTTTTAGTTCATCTCTTCCTCAAAGAAACCTTAAGACAAAAAGGATGCAAATAAAACTGGATTGCGTTAACGTGGACGGAGATGGCAAAAAGGTAATAAGGCCTAGGGTTTACACAGAGACAAAATAGACAAGAACATGAAAAACTGGGACAGAGATAAATCAGTGATGGTGTTCATTTTATCTACCTTTAGGTGCATTCAGTGTAGGCTTCTGTTTCTCAGTTCCCTTCACAGTTAATGGAGAGGTAGGAAAGACAGATGGCGAGTTTTAGGGCATGGCTTGTGTTGGCCTTGAGCAGGTACCTGTGTTTAGCTGGATAAATTGTACTCCAGACTGGCGGGGCTCATGGTTCCATCCCTAGTGGCTGTGAAGAGAGTCATGGATGAGACCTGCACAGGCTGTGCACTCTCATTGCTGACAGGTAATTACATTGGCTGATACAGCCAGTGACCTGCTCAGTGTTTCAGTGGCAGAGACAAGAAAGGAGCTCAGGTCCCTTGAATTTGAATCTTGTACTCATCCTTCACCTCCTTTAACAACAGGGAAATTATTTTTCTTGTTTGGAGTAGTGGTTATCCTGTACATTTGTATATACAGATGCATAGTTTGGGCATTCTATTGCTCTGCAGCTAAATTAATGAGATTTAATTTTTCTCTGAGAAAACAATAGAAAAGCAAAAGTGGCCTCAGTGGCCAAATACCCTGTTAGCATAGGAAGTGAAACATCTCCACTGGCCCTAGTGGGCCAGGGGGCCATGAACATGACTTGGAAAGGACATGTTCCTAGAGGGCTGTGCAGAGGGCTACTCACCTGATCAATAATTCATTAGGTACAATTTGTAAATAACTGAGTGGAAAATATCCTTTCTTTTATCCTAATCATCCCAACTAATCTGCTGATCTAGAAAACAGACAGGTTGATAGGGTGTGTTATCTCACACTCCAAATGTAGGAGGAAGAGGTCAAGCTTCTTTTTCAAGTCTCACCTCATGGACTTTGGATGCATTTTGGTCCAGCTGGTGTTATTTGAGCCACTCATTTGGCTCCAACCACAGCCTGATCTCCTTGACAAAGTGCTCCCAAATCACTGAAAATATCTTTTTTAAATTTTTATTTTTATTATTTTATATGTCAGCTCTTTACTCTTGTACAGAGGCCTGTGGAAATATCATATTCTACCCAATGCAATGACAGGTGAGGTATTAACAGGTGGAAAAGTCAAAGATAGCAACAGAAGAGTCTGTTTAGGGTAGTGGATAAGAGTGTACTCTGTCACCAATCCACACTACACCCAAAGTCACATCTCTCAGTTCCTGTTTCACCTTTCCTTTGCCTCATTTATTTTGACTATATGTTCTTGGATGGAATAGCTCAGTTGCCATTACCATCACGATACTGAAAACACAGTCTGCCCCATATTACCCAGGAATAGTAGGAGTCCCTTCCTCCTCCACATATGCATGCATTTCCTGCTGAAAATGTCAATATTCTGCAGAAACCCATCTGTTTTCAGAGCAGTCTTGTAATATTTCATTACTGTAGGACAAAAGACAGAGGGAAAAGGGAACTTTTTAGCTTTCCAGCCAGCAAGCCCTAGAGGGAACGTAAGGATGACAATTTTGTAGCTCAGTGTTGAAAACAAATTCTCAGCTTTTTGACATTAAGCTGATGGTCCCAACTTAGACCAGAGGAGAGTAGTAGAATTTGAATTTGAATTAGATTTTGAAGATTCTCTTCCTGACATTTATGTGGTTCCACAAAAACACCATAACAGAGAGCAACCCTGGTGTTTGGCATGTGAATTCTTGTGGCCCAGTATTGTTACTCTTTGCTCTGTCTTACAAGGAGAATGGTGATTTGATTTGTGTGGTAGTGTCTCTCTAACCTGACACAGAATTGCAGGATCATTTAGGTTGGAAAAGACCTTCAAGATCAAGCTCAACCATTAGCCCAGCACTTACAGGTCCACCACAAAACCATATCCCTAAGCCCCATATTTAGCCATCACGTCCATAAAGAGCAGCCTGTGGCATGTTTTGCCCCTTCTTGAGCCCCTGGGAGAGCTGTTTTCCTCCTCCATTACTGAAGTTAGAATAGAAGATGCAAGGCAGTGTGAAATCTTATATCTCATCCTCTGCTACCAAGCAAGACTGAACAGTGTACAGTGTACTTGTATTTAAATATCTGTGTATTTCTGTACACATGAGCAAGTGTACAAGTGACACAGATAAGGCATCATTTGCCCTTTGGATTCCAGTCACCTGACCTTCTTTTCTATCTGATTGATCTGGAAACACATAATAATATTTAATTAGAAATACACTGGAGAAATTTTTATCATCAACAATAATACCAAGAAAAACAACTTGGTTCTTTATTCCCTTTGTTTTCTTGGAGAAGTTAAACTCTGAATTAATACCGATTTAGGTTTTCTAAGAAATCTTGTTGTGATGAAGATCATGCAGTGACCTAAAGAAGCTCACACTGGTATGTACTCTGCAGCCCCTGGTAGAAAATGTTTAATTACCTTTATTTTGCCGAAAGCAGAGCTGTTTATCCTGCAGTTCTTGGAGATCTCTTGGACTCCCTCTGGTGGCTCATCTAGTACGATGTGAAAGGAAGGGAAAAGAAAAGTTGTTTACTCGGTGCATTACATCTGGGCACTCCTTGTGCTGCTGCTGTGGTTTGCATTCATCTCTCTTAGCATTTCCTAGGACTGTGTCATCCTCTCTCTGCCTAGTGCTTTTCAGTCAAAACTCAGTGATAGTGTGATGGGCTTAAGGTATTTTAATGCCTGGTTAGTGGAAATAACAAATCTAATATTCAATTCCCCACAACATTAAAAATAAAGAAATAAATGTCATCATGCACATGAATGCCCAGATGTTTGCATCAGTGCCTGGGGAAATCTGCTGGATAGCAAGCCTGTAAGGTGGGACTCAGGTTACTCCTGTACTGCACAATTTCTTACTCATATTTTTTCACTGTGAAATGTTCTTGTGCTTTGAACCCCAATAGAAGAACATTGCCCACATACTCAGAGAATCTGGAAATTCATCCTGATTAAGGATACAGACAAATACTATTTTGTTTTTTTCTGAAAGAACTTTCTTCATGGAAGCAAAAAAAACCAGTGTTATTTGCAGCACAGCTGTTTTGCTCTGCTTGATACTTTTCCTTCTTAGTTTTTAAGTCAGCTCATTGTAGTTGCTTTTGCTTTTGCTGGTTTTGCTGTTGTTGGCCTGGTTCATTGGTTTTGTCATTTTTTTTTTTCCTTATGGCTGGTTTCACATGAAACTGGACGCAGTTTTCTGTCAAACCCATCCTGTACATCTGAGCTCAGATAATGGTGAGTCTGGCTTGAACCTGGACACAAAGTCAGTGCATCTAGAGAGATATTAAAATATTCTGGTAATAATTTCTCTGCAGTTCTATGAATGCCAATTCAGTCTCATCCATGATAGAAGCCTTTGAACATCTCAGAAACTAGGATAAGTTTTCCTGGTGCAGACACAGATGCAAGAGTAAATCTGTTCACAGTACAGAGACAGCCAAAAACTCCCTATATGGGCTCAGTGAGATAACAAGCTGGCTGGAGTAGCTTCATCTGCATCATGGCAAGGATCAGGGATCTTTGCTTATAGAGTTGCCCACAGAATTCTCCAGCACAACCAAGCTTTTTCCATGTGCCCACTCAAGCTGAGCTTTAGGGATGGGATTTGTTTAAATGTCTAAAAGATAGATATTTACATCTGAGATTATTAATTTCACCTGTTCTGTGGTCAGTAGAGGGAATGAACAGCCTGTCTGTACTTAAAATAATCATACTAAGCACTTGGGTCCAATGACAATCCATTCAAAATGATTTATCTGTAATGGGATAAGTATCTCAAATTCAGATATCAAAGGTTTAGCTGTCAAGAACAAAGTACCTTTGAAGGGCACGGTGCTTGTATTTAGGACAAAAAGTGACTTTTCCCTTTTGGTTCAGGATGAAGTGTAAAGTGTAAAGTAAATTTTTCATGAAACCTCCTCTATACTGCCAGAATTCAGTGTTATGTGATGCATCCTTGAAAAAGAGTATGAGCTGGTAAAACAACAAATGTTCAGGGAACACACTGAGAAGGAAAAGATCTGCTCAGGATGTGGCTTCCTTGAAGGCCCACTTAGCATGGTCCTTAGCAGGTCCACAACACCTTAAGTGCTGAGAAAGGATGGTAACCTGTTATAAAGGACTGTCATGCCCTATTGGACTTGGGCCTAGGCCCAAGACAAACTCACCCAGTAACTAACACTTACAGCACTTTGAATAACTGGGCAGTTAATTACATATATATATATTTCCTTTAAATAAGTATTTACAGGTGTGGCTTGTGCATACTGCTACATGTATACAAGTGCATCTGACCCAAGTAATCTGTAGTATGTTTTGTTACAGTAGCACAAAAGTTGTTGTTTGTTTGTTTGTTTGTTCTTTTCCAAAAGCGAAGAAATAAGCACTCTGCAAGTGACATTAATGTATATGATAAGTGATCCTTTTTGAGATCAAAACTGGGCAAAGAACTTCACGGGAGGTCTTGGGAGACACAGCAATGCCTTGACTGTCCAAGTGCTTCAGCTTTGTTGTGTTTTCAGCAAAAGTACTGTGTTCTTTCATTAATGGAACTCCTGAAACACATATCCATTAATGTACTTTGGCCTCATTTCATGGAAGTGGCACATAGAAGTGTCATTGTGGCACATAGAAGTGCAATGATTTGTGCCATCTCATCATCAGTCTACTGCCTACAAGGATGATGTCTCCTTACAGGCTTGGTCTGAAGCTCCTGAAGACAGAGGGATGACTTCAGGGGCCTTAGAAGCTGGCCCTCTTTAAGGTGCAGCTCGTGATAAGCAGACCTAGAAATACCCAGCTCTGACTTTGCATGACCAGGAGCATTTCTGGGACGAGGGTTGAGGTTCATGCCCTTGATTACTGCCACTGATCATCTGGTGCCCCTTTCTGCCATTACAGAAAACTCTACATTTGAGTACCTCTTCTCAGGGGAAATAACCTCACTCTGGCTCAAAGAAAGAATGCTGGATGGAGGATGTAGAGGCATGGGGAGAGGCATGGGGAGAGGCAGCCCCATGTTTGTAATCCCTAGACAGAGAAATGCATGTCAAAAAGTGTTGGAGTCAGCTGGAAATGCTGCTTGCAGCAGCTCCTGGTCACTGGCCAGTTGGTAGGTTACAAATGACTTGTGCAGCCACCCACAAGACTCCCTCCCTCACAGCAGGTGGGCTAGGGAACAAAACCAGCTCCCTGCACCAAATATCTGCATAAGAATTGAACAGACACATGGAAATGCCAAAATTGCACTTGCAGATGCAATCCCTGGGAGCAGGCCCAAGGAGCAGAGGAGCAGCCACCCTCTCCATCCCACTGTCTGCTGCAAGGCAGACCTTGTCTGGTGAATTTTAAAGCCTCTGCTGCCTTCAGAGAGGGAGACATGAGGGGATTTCTCTTTCCCTTTTTTCACTTGCTTTTGGGTTTCTCTTGAAGGCATCGGAAAAGGTTTGCCTTGATATTCACTGCTGAGGCATTCCCAGTGATTTCCCCCATGGCACATGCCAGTTGTCTTTACCTACCTGTCTGTTACAACAATGCAGGGAATCTCTTTGGTGTTTGGGGCTAAATCAAGAATAAAGAGCCCAGTCTTTTCCTGCATGGTTATCAGAAAATAGATGATGGGCAAAATACCTCTATTTGCACAAGGTTCTCTTTGTTCTGCTGAGTGAGGGATACAGAGGACACCTAGTCATTCAGGGAATTACTGGCTTAAATTCTGCTACCAGGGATTCAAAATGGTAATCCAAATGGTCCATTCTGTCTTGAAACACAACACCCAGGACCCATAGCTTTAGAACATTAGAGATGTTAGGTCACAGCATAGTCTCCTAAAGATTTAAGATCATTCATTATCTTCATTATCAGATTTTCTTCATATGGTTTTGCGTCCTTTCTCCAAATGAGCATAAAATGAGCTCTCTCTCTCTTTTTTTTTTTTCTTTTTTTTTTTTTTTTAGTTATTAAAAGGCTTACATCTTCCCCAGTCTGGTCAGATCTCTCTGGAAATACTTGTCAGTCTTTTAAAAGATCTGACTCAATTACAAATCTTAAAGAAACGCCCCCAAATTGAGATGGTCATGGCCTTAAGTAATCTTGCATGAATTTCATTACACCTCCTACCATGAAGCGAATTTCAAGGGTCTCTAGATACCTTTAGGATGATCATCAGTACTGATTCTCACATGCAAATAATGTGGGATATTTTTAATTATTTAATTGCGTCTTTGCAGAGCTATTTATGTGTCTCTCATATGTTCCCAAAGCAGACTTCACCTGCTCCAGCCAAAATTCTTGCCCCTCTGAGCAGTGTTTGTGTGCCAAGAACCACAAGTCATAGAGCATTTCAGGTAGCTCAGGTAAATGGTAATTATAGGTGCAGTCAAATCCCTGAAAGTGAAATTCAGTCCTCTCAGTTTTTTGAGAGAAGGAGGGAATTCAATTACATGTGAGCAAGGCTCTCATGCTCGCAAGAACCAGTCCATGGCCTGGTTTAGTTTTTTAGCAGATATGTGAGAGGTCAGAAAAGTAGTTTTGGAAGATTTCCACTGGTTCATTTCTTCCTAAAGTCAGAAATTCAGATTGCAATGAGGTGTGGGAAGAGGCACAGCCTCATGGTCAGAAGCATGAAGTCATAGAATGTGAACCTTGATTTGTATATGGGCTGTGTCACCTCAAGGGGGGAAGAGAAAGTTCAGCTCAAGACAGGCAGCTTTTCAGTGTTTTCAAAGTTCATTTTGGGAGAATGAAATTGTCCTATAACATACCTTGCAAGGGTACTGGGAGATAGAGTCCTCCTGTGTGCCTCTGCACAGAGGAGGGCAATGGAGAGGTTTATTGGGTGTTTGGATTTCTGCTCCTGAAGGACATTGCCATAACTTGGCTTCTCTCTCCTGAGCAGCTCTGTCACTCTGTACATGCAGATGAAAGCCTCTTAATTCACTGTATGCCCTTCTCTCCCTTTTTCTGGTGCAAACATATGTGCATTTACATGCTCTGCTTTCCTGCATCCTCCTCACAGCCCCTGCCCTCTCTCCCACCCACACACTATAAAAATCTGCCAGGGATCCAGTTAGTAAAAGGTGAATTTTTTCCTGCCATCTGGGTGTTTGGTGGCACAGATTCTCTTGGCCTGCCTACACACACTCGCGGGCGCGATACGCCCTCCTCTTTCCCCTTCCTCTTTCTCTCCCCCTCCCACGAGCTGGCAGTAAAAACAAAAGGGAAATCTTCAAAACCACAATGTCAGCTGCCTGTGTCAGTGTGGGTTGAGAGGACGGATCACAGCGTACTCATCTCCCAGTAGGCAAAGGGGACTGTATTTCAATAAATTTACATACTACAGAAGACTCTGTAAGAGATTGCTTTGGGGATCTCTCTGTTGAGTTGCTTTGGGAACACCGAGCCCTTGACTTGCTCAGGAAGGGTTTGATGCCACCTGCTCTAAAACTCTCATGCTCTCCATATCCTTTCATTTCAATACCAGTGTCCGTTGTTTGCTTCACAGCACAGTTTTGTTTTCTTCCAGTTTGACGAAAGGTTGTTTATTTATAGATCTGGAAATGTTGGCTCTGGCCTTGCTCTCAGGAAAGAGCAATGATAGCTTTCCTCTGGTAAGCTCCTGTACACACCTTGCTCCTGACTTTCCTGGGTCTCACTTAAAATCACGACCTGTCTTGAGTAGATCACTCAGCCTCTCTGCCTTTCTTTAATCTTTGGCTTGTCTTCTGATTAAATCTGGAACTATTCTAACTCAGGAGAGCAATCTGAGAAAAATAAAATGTGTCACTGAAAACAGCATTTATGTGTTCATCTCACTTTTCTTTAGCATTATGTATAATTTTTTCCTGTGAAAAGATAATATTGAAACACTTTTTGCAACTGGCTGTTCAGTACAGATTACATCTTTTTGTTCAGAAGAGAAGAAATTTTCCTTAGAAATCCCTTCATTTAAACATTTTTGAATTGCATATTTCCATGAAGCATGTGTAGTTGTTGCCCTTTTTTTTCTGGCTTCAAGAGAAGTGACAGCTGTAGAAATAGCAACATTTCCTGTGTTTTTTGAATCCTTGTATGCCTCATGAAAGGTTGCTTCCTCTAGGACCTTAGCTGGACTGATCACGGACCTAAATCCCGTCCCAGAACAGCACAAAACATAGGGACTGCCTTCCAGATGGCTGTTGCTGTTCCTTATTGGAGGAATTTGGTGTCGTTCCCAGACTTTTTGGGGTGATCACCCCCAGGTAACCCAGAGAAGACCATGACTACATAGTCTGCTGTAGGATAATTCACCTCTTTGCTTAAGATAATTCTTCTCCATGTTCCTACGAGCTCAGATTTATGTCATGGAGAAGCTGTCCTACCGTACTCTTCAAGCAGGTGAAGACATCCTCACCTAGAGGCTGGTATTTAGATCTGGGTGTAGAAGGTTGGCTTGAGGAACATAATGAGAGACGAGCTAGTCAACATTTCATATATCCGCTGCTGATATCAAAGAAATGGCTTCAAACTCCCTCTTAGGCACGAGCTCTCTGTGTGACAAGGCAATTAGCCTCCCTGTGGCTCTGTTCCCAGTCTATGCAGTGAGAATACAGCACACAGCAGAGCAGCAAAGCAAGTGCTGGTGAGATGTGCCACAGGAAAGGGGAGGGAAGCATTACTGAGAAGGGATAAAACAGGAGTAGCAAAGAACCACGTGAAATGCACATCCAAACAGAAGCAGCAGCCTGCTGCTTGGGTGTTTGCATGGCTCTGGAAGTGCACCAGGACAAGAGGCTCTGAACCAGGTCATTTTAACAGTTCCTGTCAGAGGAGCATTCATTTAAAGCAGAGAAGGAACAGCTGAGCAGCTGCATTTAGAGAGAAACACCGTAATCTATTACAGGGCTTGGGCCGCCATTGATCAATATGGCAAAGTCAATAATAACTTTTGATTCCAGCATATTAGGCTGAATGTCAGATTCATGTTTATTAGAAGTTTTTACAAATAAGTCAGGCTTGAAGGAAAGAGAATATGTGTCAAAACTTCAGGCAGAAGGCTGCTTTTTTTTTTCCTCAGGATTATCATAGAATGATAAAATAATTTGGGTTGGAAAGGACCTTACAGATCATCTAATTCCAACAACCTGCCATGTTGCATACATTTTTAAGGAGGGGGGAAAATCCTCACCTTTCTATGTATAGAATAAAATCCAAATAAAATCCGTTAAATTTGAGTTTTCAGTTAGGAAGGATGAGGATTATCTGAGGTTTAAACTTGTAATGACCAAAGCCTCATATCTAATTTTTTTTTCCCCTGAAACTTCCATGTCTGTAAATAAGTCAACCCATTAGTACCTAAAACTCTGCTTGAAAAGAAATAAATAAAAACCCAACATACTTTAGGCATTCCATACAACATCAGAGAAATGTTATAGCTATTACATGAATTTATTTCAAATGTCTAGAAAACATGAGGACTGTTATATAAATAATAATATAATTAAAACACTACAGTAAGTATTAAAAGGAAAAATTTAGTGTCATTTTTATATCCATCACATATGTTTCTACCTCAACAATGAATTTAGAATATTTTGACCGAAAAAAAAAATTAAATTACCAAATATATAAATACTTTCATTTTTAAAGATGTTATACTGAAAGGGTAAAGTGGAAGTGCAAAAGTAAAAATACAGAACTGCTTGAATTTAATCTCCTCTATCTTTTTAATCAACCATGTCCCAAAACACTTTCTGGGAGTTAAGCGGCACCAGTACAGAAACAGTGAATTAAAGAGAATGGGGAATTAAAAGGTAGAAGGAAAGGAAAGAAAAAAGTTATAATAGAAACTAATTGGAATTGACAAGAATAAAGGGAGGGTTTTCCTGATGTCTGGAAATATACAACACAGAAACAAGGTCTGAATATAGCAGTGACAAGATTGTTTTAAAGACACGCACAAGAGGTTTCTGTCCTGGATGAAACTAGAGTGATAGGAGCTCACAGATGGAAGTGAGATTCGTGTGACTGCTGGAGAAATAGACACAGCAGCATTTTGATTTTTGGTTCTTGTTTATTAAAAATCAATGGAGATCAGCAAAATGAAATCTCTCCACTAAAAGGGAAAGTCTGAACAAACAAATAGGTGAACAAACTTGTTGGAGAGTAAGTAAGGCTGTGTGTCAGAGCTCAGCCTTGAAGGAATATGTAAGAGCTACTTGTGTCCTTATCTGAGTCTCCTCTGAGATGTTAGTGCACCCGATGCATTTTAAAATTTGATGGATTTCTGTGGTCCTTATCTTCTTTGTTCTGCTGGTGCTTTGCCCTTCTGCTTTCCTTTGATCGCTGCTTAGGATCAGTTTTTTGTAGCACTTCTGGGGCAGAGTGTGTTGGCCGCCTTGCTAGTCGATGACCCAGCAAGAGTGGTACAAGGACATTACATGGAGAGGAGTTTTCAAGGGATGCTGGATGAACAGGTTTATCATAATTAATGAACTTGCAGAGAAGAGAGTCTTGAAATCTTCCTGCTCCAGTCCTGTATCCAGCCCTTCAGCATGTAATTTGCTAGGTTCATACAGCTTGGTAGGTTTGTGCATTTTGGCAAGAGCTGATGGGCGTGGGGTTGAAATAGAAACTCAGAATAAACCAGGCTCTCACTTACATGCCAGTCGTGTTTTCAGTCGAGGGGCTAAAACTGTTTGGAGTAGCATTATAAAGCTGTTCATTCTTAAGAAAGAGAAAGGCTTTCACCAGTGCACATCAGTGCAGTGCCTGACTTCCTGGTGGATTTCTGCCACGTTTTAATGCAAACCTTCTGAAAGTTTGAGAAACAAAAACCTGGGAAGTTTCTAAACTGCTGATTTCAGACTCAAGAGTACAGCCGGGGGAAAGATCACTCTGTAATTGCCATGGTTTTTATACACTTTCCCCAAACATCTGTTACAGGTCACTGTCAGGAACAGGTTATTTTGTTAAAGACTTTTAGTCTGACCCAGGATGACAGTTTTTACGTTCTGATTAATAGCCTTAATCCAACATCACCCACAACTCCTATAAATCCTCTTACCTCTTCTTTGGCTCTTACCTGCCAGAACCCCAGGAGTGGCAACACTACAAAGAAAATGTTCATTTCCCTTGCTGCAGAATCCAGCTTTAAATCCAACACAGTTTACTGAGTTTATCATTCATTTTTCTTTAAATCTTGCCTTATCTGTTGTTATTGCCCCTCTTGGATCCAGAGCATTATGTGAAAGGAAAGATGGTTGAAACCTAGAGTTAAGGGCCAAGATGGTGGTCATTCCATCAGCAGAGGAGCACACAGAGGTTTGCATAACACCACAGTACCTTGTGTTTTTGTTTCTGTGGTGTCGTCATAACGCTATCCAACAGAGGATAATTTTTTTGTTGTTGTTTTGCTTTGTTTTGTTTTGTTTTGTTTTGTTTTGTAGAAAACAAAGAAACATCTTACTTTTCAGCCTGCCAAACACATGTACCAAAACCAGGAAAGGGAACATGTTCATGATCTTACAATGCTTACAAGAGTGCAACATGTATTTTCATACTGGATAAAATATTAAGTTTGAAACCAAGGCTTATTGCTGTACCTCTCCCAGGATGTTTTGAAGTGTGTATCTTGTGGGCATAAAATTGTTTTCTGCAATACTGGTGAGGCAAAATGTCTTAGTGTATCTTACTTTCTTGTGACAGAAAGAATTGTTCTCTGCATTTGCTGTACATACATGAACTTGAAGCCAAATCCTTTATGAGTTAGTCTTTCCAAATGATTAACAGGACTAGTGTAGGTTGCACACTGTGATGTTAAACATAATCTGGCACTTCACTTTTTCTATTTCAGTTGCAATTCTTTTTTATCCAATATTTTTAGTGGAAAAAAAGAAATATGAAGTTTTTGATGGTTTTTCCACGTTGCTGATGTATTTGATTGATATATGTCCATATGACCTTTCTTCTTTTCTCCAAGTTCTGCAGCCATCTACACGCAGAACGGCCTTTTTTGTGTGTTTAGTGTGATCAAGTCTCTGTTTAAGGTCCCCAACTACTAGCCTACAGACAAGAATGAGAGAAAGAGAGAGAGAGAGAAAGAGAGAGAGAGAGTCCTTCTTTGTGGTAACTAACTCTTTATATAATGAGCCCTTTGCAAATTCTCCTTGCATACTTACTGACACCCCCGCAGTTACTTAAATGGGCATTATTGGTCACTAGGTCCCAAGGTCATTCAACAGAATGGGGTTGTTAAAAATAGGAATGAGGGTTCAAGGCACAGGGTCAAGAGAAATTAATTGAAAAATCTTCTACAGGCCTGACATCATCTGTGGAATGGCAGTGCCCAGACACCTCCAGCTGCTGTTGCGTTTCTTGCGAATGTAAATGAATGGCTTCCTTTGTGGCACTGGGGTGGTTTCCAGGCTGACTTGTTCATTTTATTATGTTCTTTTACCTTTAATTTTTTGTTTTTTCCCTACACTTCATCTTCTTAAGCAATCTTTTCCTCGGTGCCTTTTAGTCTTCCTTTCTGCTTCGTCCCCAGATTTAACCTTTGAACTCTTTGGACAGATCCAATTAAATGTGAAGTTCTCACGAGCTTTGTGGAATCAGGCTCCCAGATGAAGGAAATGCTGTATCTTTTGCTATCCTTAACTGCATGAAAAAGGATGCCTTAGTGGACTGTGGAGAATGCCCACCATTGCTGACACAATATGAAAAAAATATTTCACAAGCCAAAGCGCATTACTTCCCTTACAGACAGAATTGCTTACATTTGAAGATGGGTGGGTGTTGCTTTTCTTTATACCAAGTTATAAATCTAAAGTTGTTTCCTAAAAGGGTCTGTAAATCTACTTCCTTCATCAACACACATTCCTATTCTGAGCCTCTGAGCTTTTGCAGACCAGAGCAAAAGCTGAGCCCTGAGGGGAGATTCCATAGGTCACTAGAATCCCACATTTCAGAACTAACCACAAACCAAATCATGGAAAGTCTAAAGGCTTTGAGGAGGGTGTCTTCTGCAGGGTGTCACAACTTGGGATTCATTGATAAATGTGTATTATGAACACACATCTGACCTAACTGCCTAAATTCTGTACACAGTCAGTGGAGAGAAATAGGCAATTCCAGAGAGTGATTCTCCTGACATCTACATTTGAATTAAATGGATCGTCCTCTAGAATTGACTATTTCTCATGGGTTGTGAAGGTGACCTAGATGACTATCTCAGATGTAAATGCCAGTACTGTAGATGACTAAATCTGTACCAATGAAACTACTCCCAGTGTTCTGATGAAGATATGCCAGTCCTGAATTGCTTCTGGCTGTTTATGCTTTAGAGAAGCCTGAGATCAGGACTTGTGTGCCAGGAGAACACTACTTCCCAATGCTGGGTGTTTTTTGGTTTGTTTGTTTGATTGGTTGGTTTTTTGATTTGTCTTGTGGTTTTGGGGTTTTCTTTATTTTTCTTTTTTTTTTTTTTTTTTTTTTTTTTTCTGTTTTTTACAGAAACAAGACAAGGAAAAGAACATCCCTTTTTAACAAATCTGACTGAACTTATGCACCTTTCCCACTGTGACTTTAAAATGTTGGTACAGAATTCGTAATAAGACTGAAGTGTCTTCAGTCTTATTCCAGAACCTTAATCTTAAAATTAACTATTTCCAGAACATTATTTTCAGAATTTGAAGTCAGAATCATTTAAATTTGAGGTTCTTCATAAAGCAAAAGAGATTTTAGACTGTGAAGACTCTAAAAGGTGTTGGATTAATTCCCTCCTCTGGTCAGAGAAGAACTTTACCAGGTCAGAAGTCATACTGCAAATACCAAGTTCCCACCTAATTAGGGTATGGTGCTCAGTTTGCCAGTCATAACTTTTATCAATCACCTCCTCCTGCTTCAATCTGCTGTGGAAGATCACTTCTTTCCCTTTCTCTTTCTTCTTTAAAGGAAAAAAAAATATTATTAGGCTTTGAGGGCTTAAAACTGTTGCTGCCTGCACATCTCTAAAAATAATATAAATCAGTGCCGAGGGACCACTTGTATTTTGGCTGCATGAGGAACTTTAACAGCAAAAGAAAAAGGGGAAAACTCATCAGTGCATAGATCTCAAAAACTAGGATGCTGTGTCTGCAGCCTTTCAGAAAGTTCATAAACCCATTAAAAACTTTATTTTTTATTTTCTTTCCTTTGGTTTTTTCTCTCTGGTAAGTTATTCATCCTTAACACATCTCTCATTTACACTTTTAACCAGGCCTGTAATACAGCAAGGAGGATTATCTCAATGTGACTACTCCTGTAGAAACAGGTATGAGGCAATATCAGAAACAGAGATGCAGGGTTTTAGTTCTTCTTTGGCCTCTGATTTTGCACTTGTAGCTTACAGTCTCAGATATAGATAGCAATGGTAATGCCAACCAGCAATAGGGTGCAGGAGGGATAATCTGTGATATCAGCATGCAACAAGGAATGACAGAAGGGCAGGCTGAGTGGTAGAGAGGCAGAAGCAAGTCAGCCAGCATCACCAGGAAATTAAGAGTTAAACAGAGGTCCATTTGTTTCACATTTGACCTCTTCAACTTCTTGCATTTTATCCATAGCTGATGCGACCTTTGCAATTCACCTGGAAGGACTGAAAGCCTCTTCCAGGCATCTTCTTTATAGACTCATTTGTAAACACACATTTAAAAATTTCACGCTGTTAATGATTCCCTTGATAAGCTGCTTGCTGAGGCAGAGAGGATATTTAATGAATTTGAACTAGTCCTCTATCCAGCTCCATCCTCTTCCTCAGGTGAAATATCAGCATTCAGGATCAGATCTGACCCATGATCTGGGTCTATTAGAGACAACTGTTGAGCCAAGTTCTCCCCTGTTGCCATACCAACTGAAGCAGAGGAATGAATATTCTTAATATGAGCCCGTCCATCTAGCTGTTAAAGCACAGAAGATATTCTTTCACACATAAACTTGAGATGGAGACACAGTGCTAAAAGCTAAACAATCCTTTAAGGCCAGATAGCCAAAAAAACCAGAAGGATCAAGAACAATACCAAGGTTGTCCCAACTCCGTGCCCTGTCTCTTACCTACAAAACAGACTTACTGACTGGATTTACAGATCAAAGCCACTCACAGAGCTTCTTAGGGCTGTCTCAACCACACTTCTCTAATATCTTTCCTCCTGGCTCCTTGAACAGCCCCCCTTCATCTTTTTTTTTATTCAAATGCACTGACCATAAATCTGTTTAAGTAACACGATAATGACCAAAGGAATGATTATGATGTCACTAAAATGAGCTATATATAATCTACCTAGTGTATTATTGGGAGCAGACAAGACAAGGAGATGGGAGAAAAGAGAGGGAGGAAAAGTGCTTTGAGTTAAATATCAATGTTTATTAGCTACTTTCTCAGAGGTGCTACTTTAAAGGTAAGTGATCTGTTCCCTTGCATTTCTTTTGCCCCTTCACCTTGTTTCTGATGTATTAGAAGTTTAATTTTGATAGCAGAAGTATTCCCCCCACACTCCCTTTGGTTTACACTAGACTGTCTGATCTGTTTCACTGACATAGCACAATGGAGATGCTGCTAAGAGATATTAAAGTCAAGAATTATCAGCTCAGTAGTGTAATATTATTTCAATCTCATCCTCAATAGATTGTCTGCATAGTGACATGCTGCCAAGGTGAAATGAATGAATGAACCTGGGGAGGTTCATTGCATGGTGAGCACAGGAAATGAAATAAACAAAGGGTAGAGAAATCCAGTGTTAAGGAGGAACAAAGACATGGAATTTGGAAGGGCTACCTTCACTGTCCTGCTAGAAATTGACCTAGTGGTGGCATAGGATTAGATTTGTGTCTGGAAGGCACATGGCAGGAGTTTAATTCTTCTTCAATAGCAGAAATGGTCTGGTCTGGTTATGTGGATGAATTAAGGAGTGAAAAGTAATAGCCCTGTTCCTGCTGTAAACTATTACTTGAAAGATTTGAATTTGGTTCAAGGGAAACAAAATCCAATTAAACCTTAGACACAACATTCCAAGTACTGCAGGCTTGTAGGAAATACCAAATCACCAGTGTTTAAAGGTGGGATACTATTGAATGTCCTAAGTTGGTATGTGGGAGAAAAAAAGTGGGTTTGTGCCACAATCTTTCTTCATTCCTTGGACAATTCATGTAACCCATTTTTCACTTTTTCTTTGTTTCACTATCTGCCCCTTGGGGTTAGACCCCAGTTCCTTCCCTAGTGAGACTGTGCTGTGATACTTCCTGACATCTACTAGACCTTTCTGAACATTACAGGGGAGTAGGTCCTTATGCACTTAGGCAGGGTCTGATTGAATCATGGGATCAGACCCCCAGAGAGGGGCAGTTGTTGGTGAGGTACAGGCTAATCAGCTCAGTTGAAGAATAGTCATGAAAATTTTGTTAGCTCAACCTGTTCACTGAAGAAATTATATAGTACTGCCATGGAGATCCCTAAGCAACTCTGACTTAATCTAAAATTATAAATCTGGCTTCAAGGGGAAGGAACACAGTCTGTGTCTGTCCTTCAACTTTTGAACTCAGCTGATTTTGGATAAATTAAGCAGTGGAGGTAAGAAGACTCAGATACATTCTGCTTTAATATGAATTTTGGAAACAGGTAAAATGGTGCGGAAAAGGCACTACCACTGCTTCCACTGAAGAAAGAGCTAATTGATGTTGTCCTTTATTAGACATCAGAGAATCCAGTCACAAGCAAGCCATTGGCAAACAGTCCTCATTAATTTCACAAAGTCTGAAATAACTTGTTCCTATTTAGGAACTAGGTTAAAATATTGAGGGAGCACCTTCCAGGTCTGTCTATCAGTAAACTGAAGTACACTGCAGAAAATTAACAGCTTTAACAATCAACCTTTTGTTAATGACCAGCATAGACAACTGATTTTATGAGCCTCTAGGCAGAACCTCAAGACTGGCTTTGCGTACATACTTGGTTGTGCATTGTGATGGATTTACGCTGATTCTCACTTCAAAGTATTTCCAGCTTTCCCTCTGCCTGTCCCACACTTTGTGCCTCTCAGCACAATTCTCACAGCCCATTAGAGAGAGTTGTCCATGGTTCAGATAGCTGCACTCAGCCAAGATCGATGCAAGTCCCATTCCCCTCGTTTTCACAGTCCACTCTGTGCACCTGCTGTCCTCAGTTGGAAACACTCATCTATCTGCACACCCTAGATTTGCTGCTTCAACTGAAATCTGGCAGGAGTAACACGTTAAAGATGCATCTAGTGGAACCTGCACCCAGAGAAATGCCAGTTGGTGCTTCATCCACTGCAGGCAGGGAAATCAGCCAACAAAGGACTCACTCACCTGATTAGGTCTTGATGAGCTGCTCTACAAGCTTCAGACAAGAACGCCTTAATCTTGTAATTCATCCAAAACAAAGCAAACACAGAAAGTGTTCAACTTCACACACACTTTTGCATCAACATGGGTTCTGTTCAGAAAATTTGGATTAATATTTTCATTTTGTCATAGCTGCACAACCAGTGAATATCTCACACTGCTCCATGAGAAACTAGTAGCTACTTCGCTTCCATTTGATGGCTGGAGATGAAGCAGAGACAGAAGCAAAACTACTTGTGCTCTGTAGGATGAGGATGATGGTCCTGAGCGACAAACATCTCAGGTTGCAAAAGGAACAGGCAGATGTAAAACTTTCCTTTGTCCTACAGCAACTTCCTTCAGCTGCTTTCAAGTTGAATATATTTAGACAAAAATATGAGCAGAGCCTGAAGATAGCTACAGGATCTATCAGAATTATCTATGGGACGCCACAGTCCCATATGGGTGTTTATCCCCTTCCTGGTGATCTCTTCATCTATTTATACAGTAGTTCAGTTTTGTTTCTAAGAGCCAAGTACTGCCTGCAATGAAAGAGATCTAACCAATGACAGATTTTTGAGGATTTAACATGTTTTAATGATAATTTAGAATAATGTTAAGATCTCTCGTGTTTACTGTCCATGAGAAGAAGGGTGGGGTAGGTAAATCCACCACATGAGAGAGATTGAGTGCTGCCCAGTGCTCATTGCATTTGTCTAGATGATAGGAATGCCTTTTACCTGCTCTTTTCTTCGTATGCTGAAGGATTTGAATCTTTGCCTTCAGTCTTCCTAAATGAGTCCCTCAATGACAGAACTTTCATGCCTGCACCCCCTTTCCCTACAAATGTTTAATTATTTATAAAAGATGAAACTGTTCCAACTGTACGGACTGACAGGTTAAGGTACATAGGATGTTAAAGCCTCAGGCAAAAGTTTCTGTCTTTTCTGCTATCCAGGGTTGAACCCAGGGATCTCATGCGAGTACCTTAACTATCTATCTGTTCAAGGTCTCCCTGACTGCCATCCATTTTTTCTGAAAAGAATAAAAGTAAACTAGACATCAGACACCAAATATTAAAATCCCAGGGGATTTGAAAACAAAACAATACCTGACTGGTTTTAGACATTTTCTTCTCTGAGTTATTGGGGCGGGGAGTGGCGGGGGGGAGAGTAGAAGGAGGAGCTGGGGTTTTTTTTAATCAATCCTGTAGACAGAAAATTAAAACTGTTGCTGAATTCTGTATCAAAGACTTTAAAATGAATGGCTTTAATAATTTATCTCTCTAGAACTGTTTTTATTTGTTAAACTCTTCAAAGCCTGATAGGACTTTTTCTTAAATCAAATGGTGTAAACTTTTAAGTTTTATAGATATTTTCTATACAGTTAAAGGACAGATTTCAGGGGTTTAAAACTCTCAGGTCTGTGGAGACTTGCCAATGGGAGCTATTTTTGTGCTGCTAGGGCCAGTCCAAAATAAGGAGTAGTAGAATAAGACTCTGTTACTTTTGTTCATTTTTGTTGCCTGCTGCATTATTGATGCAGGAATGGAAAAGAGTAAGAAGTGGTGAGTTAAACAGGGACATATCAGTTGGTCCTGGTCTCTTGCAGCCTGTCCTTCTGTCTAGGACTTTCAGCATCAGTCACATACTTTCAAAGAGTTTTGGAGATCTATTCAAGGACGTCCTACCACTGGATAATTAAAAAAAAAAAAACAAAGCCACCACTATTCAGCACTTTTAGTAGACTTCTGGAGTCACAGTACTTCTAGGAAGTCATTGGATAAATCAGATTATGTTTCATCTTGCAGACGAAGCAAATACATATTTTCATGCTGACAAAACCAGTTACAATTGGTGATCTGCTGGTGCCTAAAGTACCACCTCTTTCTCCAGAGTGAAAAATCTTCTGGTCTTGAAAACCTCAGAGGAGAAAATGATTGCAAATACCTTAACCTTGAACTCAGTAAGGTGAGGTAAGGTCCAAACAACTGGCTTGGAAAAACTGAAGAACACTGCTTGGGACTGTACAGAAACATGGGAGATTCCCACATTTCATAGGGCTCAAGGAACTGAAATTCAGTTCATATTTGAAAGGAAATATCAGAGAAAAAAACAAACAAACACACAAAACCCAGAAACTCTTCAAAAGTTACTTCTCAAAAAACACTTTCTTGGCAAGGTGAGTTGGACATTGGTAAGCTGGGTGAGGGTGGTTTGAAGAAGAGTCTGCTGCCAGTTGTTGATTGTCTGATGGAGCTGATGTGAACACTGGCTGAGCCTCTGCCCTCGCTGTGTTCATTAGCATTCACACCATTCACTGGCCGCCCCCTTGCACCAAAGACATTTTCTGAGGTTGCTAATTTTCATGAAAGCAAGTGGGGTCACTTTCCACCTTTTTTCCTCATCTCGACAAGGCTTGTCCCCTAGAGAGCTGAGAAGAAAGGTGCTTTCTTGTTGTCATCTGTGCAATTATCAGCTTTGAACACGATGGCAATTTGTTGTTGTTGTTGATTTCCTTTGTTATGCAAATGTACCAGCTCGTTCTCTGAGTGCTTTTTTTTTTCCCCACACAGCATAAAAAGGAATATTACACATTTAATTTCATGTTATCATTTGTTTCCCTCTGAGATTTCCTCCAGCCATTTTTCGGTCTTCTTCAGGCTAGTGGGAGCTAAGCAGTGGCATTTTGAATTCTGACTTTGTCACTTCTATTTACTTTTTATCATAAAGGGGTATTGTCAATAGGTCTTATGTGGCACCTATAAAGCCCATTTAGGAATTTAAATCTCCACTAAAACACAGAATTTATGCTTCCTTTTATGATTTATGAGTAGAAGCCTAAATTCTGCTTTTAATAGTCTACCCATTTATATTCAAAGCAATCAGCTTACATGCTGCACGAGCCTTAAAGTTGTTAGTGCACAACTAAAGAGAATAAAAGCAGGAGGATGTAGACAGAGGCCTAAGCCAGGAAGTTCAGAATAGAATTCAAATTAGGACTTCTCCAGGGCTTTAAGACGCTGTATCTCTCTGACACTTGTTATGATTCAATTCCTCTATGCATCCTGTATTTCACCCTTTGGGAAGAAAAACAATATTTGAAATCCAGAAGCAGGAATATTTTTTTTCTTTCTTTCTTTCTTTTTTAATCACACAATCAAACCTCAACTGGTTCACTTGCAAGTATAAATCACCCAAGAAGTTGAACACTTCTCTGACTCAGGTTCAAAACTTACCAGTCCTTACAGCTAAGGTGGTAAGTAGTCTAAATGAGATTTTTTTTAATGCTAACTGTTCTTACTCATTTTCAGACAAATTTAATGGTTGTAATATGCAATTTTTTTTAAATCAAAGTGAGTAATAACACTTGTCTGTAATAATGCTTAGAATAAATGAAAGAGACTGATGAGTACTTAGGTGTTTTCAAGTTTTTTGATTAATTGAATTTCTTTCCTCTGAATTTTGAGAAACTGTGAGTGGAACAGGACAAAGCTCTTACCTCTTCTGGCCAATTACTGGTAATTTGTACCTATCAATAACTGCAGATTCATATCTCTTGATTTACATATTTGGAAGGCTATTTGTTGGATGTCAGTTTAATTTGTCTTCCTTTTGATCTCGCTAAAATAAATCTAAAAGTCTTCAGATAAATGAATGACTGGAGTATCGCTATCATAACAAAAATTATAATATGTCTAAGGCATGAATAAAATAACCCATACCTCTCAGGGGTTAAAGTATTAACCCGAATTTTTCCTACAACCTGACATCTTTTGCTCACGTTTGTCATCATTGCATGCAGAGGCAATCTCAGAAATCTTACATCAAAAATGGGACTCAGAAGTTATCTATTTATGACAGAATATCTTTTGCTGATGAACTCTGTTGCAAATGATTTTATGCCTGGTGGGTTTTAAAGGAGTTCTCACAGATCATTATTGAGGTTCTGAGGAATGAATATGAGAGAGGAGGCATCAAAACGTGGCCAGTTTAAAAATATCTTCTGCTATAAGTATTAGTGCTGTCTATAGATGAGCATTGTGGTGTGCACAGCAAGCTTTATCTTCACTGTAGATTTAGTAACATGCCATGCTGGAGATGAAGGAGTTTCTTGATGCAACTGTGGTTCATCCACATCAGCATACCTAACAGTCTGGTCTGCCTCCCTGTCTGAAGTATGAAAAGCAGAAGCACGTAGCAAGATAGTCCCCTAAATTCCTTTTAAACTCTCTGCATTTCAGGACATTCCAAAAAAATATTAATAAGCTGCATGTGGGATATCATACACAATAGCTTTTGCTATTTACCTGGACAACACTATTTTTGTTTTCTTGTTAAGAGGGGCCATCAAGGTCTATGACAAAGCTAAAATATTGTTATATTCATGGCCTTTTATGCCTCTGTTTAAGGTGAATTTGTTATGGTTTTGGTTTTGTTTTTCTGTCATCTCGGGGAGAAATGTAGAACCCAGCATTTTACATATGCATTTTCATACACAACTTCTAATGAATGTGGACCACAAGAGGCTTTCAGGTATTCTCCTTCCTTAGGTGTGGTGATGGTATATGTACCAGGTGAATGAGGCTTACATTTCTAGAGAGACAGATGCAAGGCATAGAGGGAGAACAGTGACCAGCTTAAATCCTTAAGACCAGCCTAAAATTAAGTTACCTCTTAAAGAAAAGGGTAATGAATTTACCTGTAGATTGGCTAGCACAAGCTCAGAGCATTTCTTTAATAGATCCTAACTTACTGTGTCCATTGCTCTGCAGATCCCTGTCAGGCTCTTTTCCACACCTGCAATGGAACAAGGATGTGGCTCACTCCTTCCAGAACCCACAAAGCCTTTGATGAGGTTATAATTTTATCAATTTCTCACTCCCAGTCATGTGCTGGGCACCAAAAATAGGTCATAACTTCTACCCTCCTTTTAGAAAGAAGACATTTCTCACAGCATAATCAGGACTTCCCCGGTGAATCTGTGCTTTGGATCTATATGCTTACTCTTCCAATTATGAGTGCTATGATAAAACGTCTTCACAAAGGACAAACTACTCTCATAGCATCCGTCAGCATCATTTAGACTCCAGTGCCCTTGCTGACTAGGTTTATAAAAATGACATCTACATCCCAAACTCTTGGAGCAGAAGAAGCAGCTGCCTCTGCGAACTGCCTTTTTTTTTCTTCTTATATTATGCTCATAGTGATAAACAAAGCCTCTTTTGAAATATTCATGATACTGGCCCACCTGGGGTATAAAATATCCAGAAGGTAAATAATGAGCTAAGGTTTCACAAAATATATCCCCAGACAGAATGGAACACATCAACTGCTTCCAAAGTCCCAGAAAAACAAGTTCCTTAACCTTACTCCTGCCTTGGATAACAATGTGTTTGTGGGAACAGGTGATTTCACTCAGTGTCACAGACGATTGCAGGTCTTTAGAGTTATAATATTTTAGGGGCATATAACCATGAAATATTTTCTATATAGACCACAGTTAGTCCTCACTAAGCCAGTGTTTTAGCATGGTGCTGAGCTTGACTTTGAATTCCCTAAATTTCACTATAGCTATTGAGCTTGGAGTAAAATCTTGATCAGCCATTGTTTACGTGGCTTTATTTCAGAACTGGCAGGTGTAGGGCCTGCCATTGAACAGACCCTGGACATCATGTCTACTATCAAACTAGTACACAGACATAAGAAAAATAAGAAATGACCAATTTTTCATCAGTCCCAGTGTTCAGTCTCCAGCAGAGATCCTATTCAAGGCAAGCAAGTAAAACCAGCCTTTATCTGAAAACTATTCCTTTTGCAGTCCTACAGCTCATCCTATTGGTCTCCATTTTACAGACATAGTGTCTGTGAACAACTAGTCCCTTTATAAACCATCTAATAATGTCTTTCCACACAATCTCCTGTGGTAGCAAATTCCAGAGGTTCACTACTTACTGCATAAAGAAGTTTTCCTTTTGTCAGTTTTAAAAAATCCCAGCTCCACTTTCCTTATTTCCTTGCTTCTTTTTTTGCACGACGTCTTGAACATTTCCACATTCAGCTCACCCACTGCTTTCACCATTAGTAAATCTTTATGGTATCACACCTCAGATTTCTGAATTGTCTCAGTCTTTCAGTTTCCCCTCAAGAGGCAGCCACCTCATCACCCTGATCATAACACTTGCCCTTTATTTCACCTTCTTTAACTTCAGTACCTCTGTCTTGGGGTGTGTAAGCCAGAAAAGTACACAAACCTGCTCAAGGTGTGGGTGCACAACACCTTTTAGATACAAAAATTTGTATCCTGTTTTGCTATCCACACCTTCATGATTGTGCCCAGAATCTCATTGGCTTTTTCAGCGCCACTGCACATTGAGTCAAAGATTTCAGACACCTGAAAACATGAAACCAAGATTTCTTACCTGAACTATAACTGCCAGTTTCATGTTCAGCTTTATGAACCTTCAGGTTCATTATTTAGGTTTTTGGGGTTTTTTTCTTAATTGCATTAATTTAAGTTTATCCACATCAGAGTTTATTTGTCAGCCATTTGTACACTTTTATGAGATCTGTCGGCAGCTCCTTGTCAACAGAAAAGTAGTTATCATATCTATGGACTTGGAAATTCCTCTGCTTATTTTTTTCTCCAGGTCATGGAGAAAGATGTTGAATAAAATTGCTTCCAGAACTAATCCCTATTGACTTGTCTCTTGAAAAGTCTCTTCTCTTTAATATTCCTTGCCTTTCATCCATGCATTTACAGTTCCCCTGCTAGAACTCCAACAGATTATTGAGGTGGGTTTTCCCTTTGCAGAAGCCATGCTGCCCAACAGAAAATATAGTTCATGTACTGTATGATTTTATTGTTTATTATAGACTCTGTCATCCTTCAAGGGATGGAAGTCAGTCTTGCCAGTCTGTAGTTCCCAAGATTTTCCCTAGAGCCCTATACACTCTCAGTGAGGTCAGTCTTTGATTAGAAGTTATAGCCTGTCAGTATTGGTTTTGATAGCTAGGTTAGGAATCTCCTCCCATTGACTTTCTTGCACAGTTAGCCCCCTAAACAGAGAGAGAAAAACGTGCTTCCATTTGGAAAAAAACTGACATTTTAGTCTTCCCTTTTTTTTTTTTTTTTTTTTTAATTGAATGAGTGAAATTAAAAGCTAACACTGATTTTATCATTAAAATAGAGTGAAATCAATCAACATAGCTTTGTACCATGCAAAAAATAGGGGGACAGACGCAATAAAAAATATACAGTATTCCCTTCTCTCACTACAGTAGAACATCATGTAAGAATTTGCTCATGGGGAAATTTTTTTGGCTTTGTAGGATAAGGATGTCATTCCTTATTCTGCTTCTGCTTTGGAAATAGGACTTTCAGATTTTTAGCACAAATACCATCTCTGTAATAAGAAGATGTGAAATATGAATGAGTCTTTTCAACTGATTACTACTACAGGGATGAAAAGCTAGGACAGTCCAGCAAGACAGAGATATACCAGTCTTTTCCTAAGAGTCTCATTTTGCTGATTCAAATGTCTCTGTAGTCAGGGTTGTTTGAACAGAATCAAATTTACTTGTAATGAGCCATATAGTGATTCTCTTGTCTTTTTTTTTCCTCTTTTTTTTTCTCTTGTCTTCACATTAATTTCTACAAAATAGCACATCTGATTTTGTAATGCGCTAAGCAACTGTTTCTCAATTACACCAAATTTTACTGCTCCTCAGTTGACTTTTAAAGGCATGGCAACTTCAACATTATCAAAGGTTCTCCTCACAATAAAATCTACAGTAATTCTTCACCAGTTTCATAAAAGTTTCAGTACTAAATTACTCCATGAATACTTGAGTAAGTAATACTTTCTACCAAATTCTTAGACTTGTTTCTAGAACATCATAGATCCATGGCAATGAAATCCAAATTGCCCACAATGGTAAACTGATAATTGCTGCACACATCTACATTATTTTTTATAAGTTTTTTCTTCCTAACTCATCTTTTTTAATGTATGATTTTGAAAGTGTACTACAACTAGCAGGAAGTGGTGCATATATCTTTGGACTTGAGCAGAACAGCAGAGGGATATAGGAGGCTCAAGGAGAGTAATGATGAAATAGGCACTACTTTATTTATTAATTATTAAAAAAAATAAAGTTATATTTGTTCTTTCTTTTGGTTTTCCTGAAACTTTCGTCTTTTATAAAGCAGCTGTTTTGGGTCTCTTCTTTTGGTAGACCCTCTCTGTCCATCTATCACTCAGTGTATGTCTTTTCTGGACAGCTAATCCAGTTTCTGACTCTCTCTCTATCCTGCCCTCAACCCTCTGCCATGACATTTCCATATTTATGAGGGACAAAACTTTATTCCTATAGTTTCTCTCTTGCTTGTGCCTTTTGAGAATCTGGACTGGGAACTATTTTCCTTGCTGAGGGACTTCAAAGCACCATGAGATGTTTATATATGAGCCAAGACTCGTTCTTGAGAAATGTGTATGTGAAGGGGAGAAAATCCAATATGGCCGCAGACAAGAAGGAAAATGTCATCATATGTGAAACTATCTCCACATGTCCGTTATTAATATTGAGATCAGTAGAGATAATGGATATTACATATTTAAGTTTCTGTGCATAACCAGCTATAGAGATTCATGTCCAAGTTCCTGAAGCAGGTGGACAATCCACATAGAACAGGTTGTACATAGAGGAACTGTTTCATCACTTAACAAGGACCATCAATGGTAACAGTCACAGATGACTTTCTTCTCTCTCCACCAGGTATCTCTATCCTGAGTAAAACAAGTCCTCTCCTCAAAGTTAAAGTGTGAGATGTGTTACTTATAGACAGAGCTGTCTTACACCTTTGAATTTCCTGCTTAAGCTGGAAGGAAACATTGCCAGCAACCCCAGCAACTTATGCTGGTAATTTTTCAGAGCCACCCACTTTCAAACATTATACCTTCCTTCTGCTTTTCCTAATATTAAAATTGTTCCCTATGAAAAAGCAAAGGGGTAAAGGAACCAGGCATTCTGATTATCTGACGAATAGGTATGACAACCTATTCGTTGACATTGAGGATCAAAGCAATAAGCTCTGAGCTGCAGAATCTTCCCAAACACCAACAGCCATTCATCATCTGTCCTGTAACAGAAACACTGGCATGAATCTCCACAGCTGGCTGAATGTGGTGGCCTGCTCAGTTCTGCTGGGTCTTAAATTGGTTTTCAAGACATCTTTGTGAATCATGGGCAACTGGAGAATCAAAAGTTTCTGTTGAAAACACCAAGGTGAAGAAACCACATAATTTTTGTTTATTTATTGGAGGACTAAATTCAGCAGAGACCCAAGTACTCTAAATTACAGCCTGAAATATGTTTGGAAATAGTTTACCTTACTTTCCTCAGGGCATCTTCCTTTTCTGAGACTAAAAGAGACTTGGTGACCAACATCAGTACCTGTGCTGCTGTGCTGCTGTAGGCGGAAATCAAAATCCTATGAAGTTGCCACAGTGAAAGACATTTGTCAGTGAAAATACAGCATAAGAATACAAGTTTTTGCTGTTCCTGGACACATAACCCACTCAGCTGTCACAGGAGTAACCAATGCAGCAAAAGTGAAATTCATCTCCCTCAGCATAAGCTGAATAATGAGAGAGCAGGTTCCTGTGAATTCTTTACATTAAGAGTTAGGTATGACCTGTCAGAGCTCAGATGGCAGTTTCAGTGCAGCTGAGTTCACATGGCTTTTCAGTGCTAAGACACTTCCTAGAATATGATAGGAACTACCACCATCACAGCCTGGCTTCAGACATTCCTTGTGGATGTCTGCCAACTCCCTCTATGGCCATGCAGGCTCTATTTAAGACCTTTGCAGAGATGACAGTGCTGATGACCATTTTGACCTTTGTTAAGTGATTCATTCCTCCTTTCAGAGTTCCTTTTTCCTAGTTTTCTGTAGTGGTTGCTCTTTTGGTTTAATTATATTAACATTGTGCAGTGCATCATTTGCCTAGAGATGGGTCTTCCAGGGAACAGTACAAGAACTAGAGTTTGCAGCAATGCCTCTGTTGTAGAAATAGTTACAAAATTCCAAACTTGCCCGGAGGAACTGTCAATGTGACAATTTTCACTTCCTCTACAACTCACAAAGAACGTGTCTTTTTGATGCAGCTGGTGGCTAGAGGAACTGTGATATTTGTGGCCATTTTCTCTGTCAAATACATGATTGAGACAGTCCTCACAGCAGAAGAGACAGTGGTTTAAAAGCACTGCAGTGAGGGAAGTGATCAGGAAGTGACAATAGTGGACCTTTCTTAAGCTCCTGTCTGACTTGTCAAAATGCAAGAGAAGGAATGAGATGCAGTTATGTCTGAGCCTTGACTAACATAGAATGAGAAGATAGTAACACCTCCAAGCAATTGTAATTGCTTGGGTTTTTACCACTGAGATGAAGACCCATTTAGGGTGAGGTTTCTGAGGACATTTTCAGCATTTTAAGCTCCTCATCAAGCTGAAAATAATGAGAAAGCAGTGGATTCCTTTAGTGGTTTGGTGCTTGGATTCAAAGTATTGACAAGAGGCAAAAATCCCAAATATCTACCTGTAGTTTAAGGCAAGGCAACAGGTTATGAAGTCGCTACCAGTAAAGGGGCCACTAGTAAAGATCTGAATATGAAAGTGATTGTTGTGAGGGTGAAGCAAAGGCCTCGTTAATCTAAGACTTTTCCTTCTTTTTTTATCCAACTCTAGATCTCCCTACTCTACTTTCCTACTTGCTGCTTGAAATTTCTCATTGGAAACCACTTTCCTGGTTTCAGTAATGTCATACCAGCACAGTAGAGGAAAAAAAGATGAGAGAACAGGAAGACTAAAGGCAGACAGTTCCTACCCCCTTTCTTTCTTCACCTCAATATTCCTAGAAGATTTTGTTCAGGTCCAGCAATAATTACACTAGGGTTTATGTAAAACAGCCTCTGAGAAGTCAAAAGAATGTCATCCTTTTGCAGCACTAAAAACACAGTGATACTGCACAAAAATACAGGTTTTTAGGAGTTCAGGTTTTCTCTTCAGCTATTAACTTTTCATGGGAAATACAGAAGTATACCAAAAGCATCTCTAGGTGGGATTTGTCATAGAAAATAGGGAGTCTTAGCCTTCTTTGACTTATATCCTGCTCCTGTGTAAAGAAGACAGTAAATGATGTAGGTTTAATGATGAGCAAGTTGGATTGGGGTATAAGGGATGAGGAGTGGAATGAAACCTTCTGTTAATTTGAGGAAACATTGGGAGTCCTTACCTAGATAAAGTTTCCATTTACTTCACTGGATATACCAGGTGTCTCCCAACATTAGAATTTTAGATATTCAGAGTAGACCAGACGCTTTTGAGGCTTAAAAGAATTTTCTTCATGTAGCAAAAAACTATATGACAACTTAAAGCATTCTCATGCACCCTGAGAGTGCCCCAATGTTTTCTGACAGCTGACAAACTAAAAAGGACGAGGCTGTCAAATGCAAAGAATGGGTCCCCTCCTTTTGGCTTCTGTCCCTCTGGTCTATTCAATTAGGATTGATCAAGCTGTGTCAAAGGTCCCTCCTCTGTTTCAGTGGCCACCAAGATCTTTCATGATGACTAATGATAGGCTATCCTTAAAAAGAAAAGGAAAATAAATAGAAAGGATAATTTGAGCATTTCTTTTTTCCTTTCTTTCTTCTATCCTTATGTTCCATTTAGGCACATTATCTTTACAGTGCACTAAATGAATTTATTATAGTTGTCATTGTTCAATGATACACCAGGCCCTTCTGCCTTCCAACATTTGCTCTCAAGCAGAAAGTACCACTTACTCAAGCAAAACAAGATTTAATCATATTTGGTGAAAGACAAGGTGGAAGATAAATATTTTTCTTTCTCTGAAAGATATCTAAAATATTTGAATTCAGATATGGATAGCAAAGGGAAACTGGGTAACACTGCTGATAAGAAACTTAGATGTTTCTTGGGTATCTTGCATAAGTTTAAGAAATTATGATGAACTGTTCCATCTCTGTTACTAGAATTGAGGAAATGACCCAATCATCCTCTGACAGTTCCCATACCTGCTCATATTTCTCCTTAACTTTTTTCTGGACTTTTTGCCTGTTTAATGCTAATATTCAGGTACCATTTACACTTGAAGGAAAATGCCATACCTTTTTTTGGCAGCTAAGGTTGTTGGTCCATAGCAGCCATTTCAAGATTTTTTTTGTCTGTCAGTCCTAAAATTGGGTGTGATTCATAACAGATATTTCCCAAGACTTAAATTAGACCAGCCTCAGAAAGACAGAGTTTAGATGAAGGTGATGGAATGACATCATGAACAGAATATAAATTTATGATGATAATTCCTATTATTGCAATAGTGATATAAAAACTGTATTTATCTCATTATCCTAGAAACTAGACAAGGACTGCCAAAGGTTCCCATCAAAATTCAGTTACATACAGGATATAGGCCTCTATCTAGTTAAAAATACTTTAATAATTTCTAAGGGTTAATTTTCTCTTAAAGCTAAAACATATAAAGGAAAGGAATGGGGAGATCCTAAGAGATTTGAAAAACAAATAAAGCCTGAGAACCTAAATCTGTTAGAGTAATACAGGTCTAGGGATTTTCCTTTCAAGTTCACACAGAATTTCCTGATTTTTACAATCCTATTCATGTCTAGTATAAAATCTTTGGAAATTTGTACTTTGTCTTGAGAACAAATTATTTGCCTGGACTTCTGAGATCATTCCAATCACAACATGCCAGAAGTGGATCATGGCTGAATATCACTGTTATAAAGATCCATTGTTTCCCACACATAAACTCTTCCTTAGGATTCTGACATACCAGTGAATATTCACTGACATACCAGTGAATTTCCTAGTGTGGTCATGTCAAAACATTAGTGACAAAAATGTTGTGAATTTTTTTTTTTTTTTTTTTTTTTTCACAGACGGTTATGGCATTTACTGTTGGTTGAGTTTCTCTTTCTCTGACCTGAAAGAAGAATCACTCATTTATTGCCATAAAGTTTTATCAGATTTACCAATCTTTTTTGTAATACTTAATAGCTTTCCAAAAGGGCTGAAATTGAGGGACTTTCTATCTTCCAGTAAAACTCAGTGGCCTCCCACTTTCTGTCTTTCCTTAAAGACATAGAAAATATGGCCTTAGATGGAAAAAGAAAATCCACTAATGTCAGAAACACAAATGAAATTTAAATATTGAGGTTGTGCAGTATTCTGATTCTGTAACAACACAACACTACATTTATCCTGAACCTTTGTACTGGAGGATCCTAACTGTGATGCAAATACCGTAACATTAACACTCACAGCCTTGAAACATCAACTATTATAATTGTTCAGCCCATGAGGAAGTGAGGCAGACTCAGACTGAATTAATCCAGGTTCACAGAGAGTCAGGAAGGGCCCTGGCAATTTTCATAGACAAAGGCTACAGAGATCACATGCAGAGATGCCCTGGGAAGGTGAGGGGAAGTGACGACTACCTAATTACTTGGGGAGATCATCACTTTAATCACTTATTGTATGTTTTACTGAACCCCAGAAGTCATAAGAACCATCATTGGTGAGGAGATGCCATAATTGTGCTTACCAAAGACCAAAGTCTCACAGAGCTTGTTGACTAAATCACTGGCTACTGATACTGAAATGTAGCTCACTGGCTTTAAAATGAAGTCACAAATTCCAAGTTAATAAGATTTCCTGCCATTATTAACATTAACTCCTGACAGAAACAGAACTGCCAGCCCCACCAGCAGGAGCTGAGGAGGTGGTGTTGCAAGACAAGCAGGTTTTGGGAGCAGCAAAGTCATGGAGTAAGGGAAAAGAGGAGGAGGAGAAGAAGATGTTAGGGAGGTCCATCTTAAAAAAAAAAAAAATGTGGGGAACAGCATGTCCAAATGCACAGATGAGGAGTGGGAGGGTAAGCAAAGACAGAGGGGAAGGAGTTGAGGCCAATTACATGATCATAAACAATATTTTTGCCACTGAAGAAGTCACCACCATCCTGGTGAGACACTGCAACCAGCCAGCCATACTATTATCACACAGTAGTAAAACGTCTGAGCTGAAGGCATGTGTACAAGCCTGTGATGGTGACTTGATACATAATGCACTGACTTCTTGGCTCATGACCTTATGGCCAGCCCTCAGAAGGAAGAAAATATGCAGTAATAAAGGACTCTTCAATCTAAGAGAATAAGCATTTCAAGAAGAAAAAAAAAAAAAAAACACCAGAAGTTGAAATTAGATAAAAGGTTTTTTTTGGTTTTTTTTTTTTCTTTTTTCAAGCAGTGTGTATAATTGCCTATTGAAAAACAAGTGGTGTATTTTATAATACTTTCTTCAAAAAGAAAACATCTTTTGGAAGACAAATTTCAACTTAAAAAGTCATTGCACTTAATAAAGAGCTAATAAGAAAAATCAGTGCCCAGTTACATGTAGAGGGTCAGACAAAAACATTGATGGAAAACTGTTGGCATTGGTGTTATGCCTGGCACTGATGGAGGCCTGGAATGACACCAGCTGGTCTGCACTGCCATGTTTTAAGCAAATTTGGCAAGAGGCACCTGAAAAATTTTCAGTTGCAGTTGAAGGATCTAGAGGTCTTCAGAAGCAAATGCATTTTGAATGAACGCGTTTACTTTCTGGAAATACAACTACACTGTTTTGGTCAGGATCCCTTTGGAAGGGTGTGGGAAGAGCATCGGGCTTTATCAACAGGCCAGTATTTGTAAAACATACGTCCACAAAATTGGCAATTATAGCAGAGACATCTTATCTGAAGGATTAAGTTGCATTTATGTCTCTGTTACATGGTTGTCCAGAAAGATTGATTTCTAGCTACAACCAGTATTATGGACTAACTCTAGGTTTCACTTCACCTAAATAAATAAGTAAATAAATAAATAAATATTGCTTGCTGCCTCTTGTGGCAGCTAACATTTCTTGGCTGGGCTTAGCTTTCCATTTCTTTATGTCATGGACCTGCACTCTGAATAATGTCAAATGCCTCTAAAATATACATCACAAAACTGTAGATCTGTTAAGATTTCTAATCTTTACTGGTAAGAATCAACTTTTCATTGCACACAGAGAAAGCAATTCCCATCTCCTCTCCCTCCAGAAATTAGACTGTACAGTGGAAAGGCTCCAAGTCACTGCTGTTTAATGGCAAATTGGCTTGGGGCACCAGCAGTACTAGTTCTAAAATCATTAAGTGAGCTGCCACCAATACATCTTTCACAGTCAAGCTGCAGATAAATGGATGGTGATATTGTCAAAGATGGAATTCAAAGTTACTGATGAGTTCTATCCTTATCCTTGGATTTTTTGAAAAATAATATTATTTAATATTATTTTCTTCAAGTGCAACATATTTTTTCAGGTGGAAAATAAAGGGCTGTAGTAGGAGAAAGGCGAGAATAATTTTCCTCTCTAAAACAATCAGCTTCTCTCCCTACTCCCCTTTCTCCAAGACCAAACTCCATTAGTAGTTTGCTTTGATAGGAAGGGGTAAGATTTGTAAAACCTTCTGAGATGAGGAGAAAGGAAACCTGAAAGAAAGAAAAATGATGCATGTTTTTGTTGAGGGGAGGACAGCATGGCAGAGACATTTGTGGCTCCCACAATATTGATCCTGAGACAAAGGTACCCCTCAGAATTTCCAGGTTACAAATGAACATGTCTTTCTCCATCCTCATACCCCATTAATCGAAATAAGCTCTCTCCTTGAATCACAGCTTTGCTTCTGTTGCAGGTCAGTAAAAAACATTGACTGAGGGTTGGGAAAATATCCACTTCCAGGGAAAGTGTGGCATGCTCCTCAGCTGCTGTAGATCACAGTCCAAGTGAGAAAGATGAGCAGATTTTTGAATGGCTGGTACATGAACTGATATCTTTGATGGCATGATTTGATGACAATGCCAATTAGAGGCTTTTCATGCAAATTGTGAAATCACATTAAAACCTCTCCTGCCTGGAAGAGGTTGTTCCCTACAACACACACAGCAGAATGAAAGGGAGAGATTCAGGGAAAGCATTGCTGTAGGTGCCCTTCCTATCTTCCTATGGAACTAAGCTAGGTGTTGTCCTTACTAAAGAGGCAAGGAAAGATACATAAAACCAGTTACCTGTATTTCTAAGATATCATCAACTTTAGGATGAAATAAATGTTCTTCAATGGAAGTACAGATCACTATTTATTGATCAGAATGTTGCCTTATATGACTAGCTTAGAGGTTGGGTTTAAGATCTGAATACCTTAGATAAGACACTCTTCCCTGTCTCCTCTGAACCTTTCAAGCCAGGAAACAAACCTCCTCAGCTTGTTTAATCCCCGGGAGGTTCATAGGAAGAGAGTCATTGATGATTTTATGTGAAAAATAGCTGTACCTTCAGCATTTTGTTACTCAATAAGGGTTTTTCATGGCCAAACATATGGGTGAAACTGTGCTATGCATGAGTCACAGGCATGGAAGATAAATATCTGAGACTGTCAACAGAGTGGTCATTTCATGTCCTTACAGATACAAACTCCCACCATAGTTAAAGTCATTGCCTATATAGAAACACTGTTTATTGGCAGGAAGCACATGGAAAATCTGAGTCATTTTACAGACTCCTGACATACGTAGGGACCATCAGGGATATCAGAGTTATAATAGATGATGCTCCTCCAGCACAAGACATTTTTTATAACATGCACTGCATATCACAGGTTCTCAGCATCACCCAGAAATCTTTGATGATGATTTGTGACTTGTTTGAAAGGTTTTCTTGTTTACTGCAGCGAAAAGTTTTTCAGTATTCCATAAACTCTGCTGTATTTCTGACCCATCCTATTCCAAATAGGTATTCAGATTCTCAGGAATATTATGTTAAACTGTTAGAAGTCTTTTTGCATAATCTTTTGTTATAAGCCTTTGGGTATTTAATATTTACTCCACATGGATTTATTCTGTTTTATTTTATTGTTAATGGTTATAATCAGTGATATAAAGATCTTTTCCAGCCTAAATAATTCTATGATTGTATTTTAATACTGCCCTTATGATTAATTGCAAAAGGACATTATTAGAGTGCAGATTCACCCCTTTCTTCCTAAGTCAACTGTACCAATGTCAGGGAAACGAGTGATTCTTCTTTTACAAGAAGATAAAATTATGATGAATGTAATATAAGGAATAATTGAATTAGTGTCATAACAGCAGCATAGACTTCAATTAGAAAAAAATATTTCCATTGTGATAAAGTTCTGGCCATAAATTTCAGAAATCATACATTTTTGTTGCCTTATATTTCTTTGCTCAGGAAATGTCTGTCACTGAGAACCTGAGAATGACTCTTAAAAATTAAAGGTTTCTCTTCATAGAAGTGCAAAAGGAGAGAGAAAAAAAAAAAAAAAAAAAAAAAAACTTGTCCTATAAATGAGATACCATTTTCAGGAATCAAGTTCAAAGGTGAAAGACACTTTGCTCCCAAGCATGTGACTGTTAAGTCAAGGTGTTTTGTTTAACATGACAAAGAGCAAAATGTTATTCTATAGGTCTGTCTTACCTGTAAAACATTTTCTCCCATTATTCAAAAAGGAGGAAGAAGACAGAGATTAACAAAATTTAGGGACCAGATAGAGTAACATCTGAACTTCTTTAGACTATTGCTTAAAATGGAATAAAGTGATGGGTATGGATTTGTGCTGAAGGTTGTCAGGATCAGGTGGTACACTTTTGAGCAAGGTCCTCATTATTATACAGAGAAGTAAAAAAGGGGAATGAGCTTTTCTTATGGCAACATGGTGTTCTACATATAAACCAAAATCCCAAAGAGTTTGGCAAAGAATGGACTAAGTTTCAGGGAACAAGTATGATGTCCAATGGGGTCTTAAAAAACATTTTGCAAGTCTGTGTGTGCACATACATGTGCATTTTGAGACCAGATGGTCCCAGTGGTTAATTACAGTGTTAGCTGTTTGTGGAAAAATAATTTAGTGAAAGATGGCTGACTTGAGTGAGAAGGAAAAAAGGAAAAAAACCAAGACATTTCCATACTGTTAATGTTTCATTTTTTTGCACATACTGAAGTACATTTGCAAACAGGAGAACAGCTTAAGTTTCTTCAGGGAGCAGCCAAGTCCTGTTTCATCATGGCAATAATTATATAGCACTGTCAGTTTCAGCTGGCTGATATGGAACTGATACCCTGGGTTGTTACTGAGAGAAGGCAGGACTGTACCCCTTTTTTATGGCATTGCCACCATACAAACACACCAGACAACCCTGGCATTGCTAGGAATAAGTGTCGCTAGTGCCTCTTATTAGTGTTTATTATCATAACTGCTCATTGTATTGCCCATTATGTTAATGAATTAGAACAACAGACCTAAATGTTTGTTGTTGTATAAAGCTCATTAGTCTCTGAGAGGAACTCAATGCAACATGAAGGTTGAGGAACTGGGTTGCAGGAATATTACCAATTAAGTCCAATATGAACACGCAATTAGGTAGGATGACATGCTTGATTTACGTTGCTTTATGGCTAAGCTGGATAAACAGCGTATCGCTGAAGACAAGAAACCTGCTTCCCCTTTGCTCATCCCCACCCTGCTGGAACCTATTCTAATGTTTCCAGTGGGAGCTCAGCACACAAGAAGGTCTGGGCAAGGTTATTGTTGCCATCCTGAAGCACATTTAACTCTCTCTGCTGAGCTAAAAGGATGGGGGCAGAGTGCATTCCTGTTGTGGCACTTGTTAGTTTAGCTGCTCGCCCCTTTCTCCCTGATGTTTGGTCTTCATGGGGTGTTTTCCCTCAGTACCTCAAGCCTGCAGTGACTGTCAGTTTATAAATGGCTTTATCCCACATCATACTTCTTCAAATAGAGCACTGGACTTAATTTAGATTTCTCCATCAGCCCTTGCCTTCCCTGTGAACACACACAAGTATTTATTATGCAGTACATAATGCAGCATACAGCATTGCACATCACACACACATACATTGTACATCAACATGCACCATCGGGTGTGATTCTTGTGAAGCATCACTCTTCCTTTCTCTTCCCTAAGTATGTATTTGTGCCATTATACACATTCATCAAAACTGAGGGGAGATGCTGTTGAAAGGCACTTTCAGAAGTTGTCACCTCCAGCTTCTCAGCCATAAATTGTTACCTCCCAACTGAGACTTGGTAACTGATCATATGAGCACTCCTAATTGTTTCAGAGCAAGGTGAAACTTCAATAATGAATTAAACTATGGAATCAGCAACCATTAAATAGTGACATGTTGATTTCTTTTTTTTTTTTTTTTTCAGCGTAAGGCATTTTATTTCCAAAATTAGAGGTTACATGTACAAGTAGAAACCCAACAGGAGCCAGGAGACTGCTAGTGAAAGACACAGGCAGCTGATCAGCAGTGTCTTGTTCTGTGTGAGGCACCTGTCTCTCACAAATGTGTCTTTCAAAAAGCCACGTCTCCCCAGTCTTCTGGCTTATTCTGTGCTGTCTTTGGCACCTGCACAATCAGTTGTTGACCTCTGTTTTCAATGACGCTGGCTTGGCACTGAAATCAAGCCATAGAGACAGTGAGGTACAACAGAGAGACATTTTATGATGCTGTGTCTTACTGCCTGAAATGTTGCACATGGACAGTCTAAATCCTGGAGCTGTATAGAAGGCTTGAGTTTGCATAACTTTTTCTAACTGTTCTAAGCTAATATGGTGTGGCTACATACTAGGACATTTGTTGTGTGGGTTTCTAGTGACCCAGAAATCAAGTTTACTCTTGGTGTTATATTGACCAGAACAATATAAATGTGCTATAAGTCAGCTTTGATGAGAGAGTAGGGAACTACACACCTTTTGCCCCTTGCTCTTCCTGTGTGTGCAATACTAATGCACCATTTGCTGTTTCAGCTGTATGGCAGGCTTTTGCAGCCTGTATTTTTATTAATACTGGGATAGAGGAGTCAAAGTCCTCTCCTGTTCTAAATTGTTGATGAATATTATATCTCTCTTGTAGTCTTTTCCCCTATTCAACATGAAAAATTGTGAAACTTTCACCATTGCATTACTTTAGATTCTAAAGTTCTGTCATTTCTGATGAAAAAATGCTTAATAACAAAAAACTTGCACTCATCAATGGGAAAATGAGTCTGCTTTGGAAACCAAGGTAGCAATCAAATTGGAATTGAAGTGAATGCTTAAAAAGAAACCCGAGAGGCATGAAATGTCAGTTTTGAATGGAAAGGAGAAGTGGCTGTTAAGGGGAAACCGGGAAGATCAGAAGTATGATTCATTGGGCACACACACCCAAACAAACAAACAAATCTGCACAAAAACCAAAAACAGCCCCTAAAGGGAGAAGAGAGGAGGAGACCTGCAGTTACAGGAAGAGTTGAAAGGAAACAGTGACAGGTAGCTCTGATGTGTTCAGAAAGTCTCTTTTGGGATCTTTCATGGTTCTAGCCTGGAGGCAGAGGAGGAGGACCTGACAAGATGCAGCTGTACATCTGTACAGCCTTCATTTGGCACCAAGAGTGTCTCTGTAAGGATTTTAAAAGAAAATTTTGCTGCTGTCCACCTTTTTCTTTCCTAAATATCCTACCCAAGCATATACTTTTTTGATGAAGGATTTGAGATCATTAGTTTTGGAGACTGGTGTTTGAAACAGGCTGCATTTCTCATGACAGACACATGCAGGTTATCTCAGCCCCATCCTAAAGGATCTATCTTTAACACTGTGATTATCTAGTTGTCTTCTCTCCCACAGTCCTCCTGGAGCTTTGGTGAGAGTGCAAAGTGATGTGCATTGTTAGGAGTAGAGGCAACTCCAGAGCTCTCCATAAGAACCTTCCTGCCCACTTGAGTCCAGTCCTTCCTCAATGTTCCTATAGACTCTGATAGTCACTTTAATCTGGATTCAAACAAGTAATTCTTGATTGCAAGTTTCCTAACAAGTGTGAAATATCCCAAGGTCCCCTGTTTTTTTCTCTATTTTACAAAGGAGCTTTCTTATGTAAGAAGGAACAAATAGAGATACTATTCTCTGGTACTTCATGCAAAGCGGTGATGAAAGGCGAGAGGAATGGTTATTAGCAGGAATGAAAAAGGATTTTTTTTTTTTTTTAATTTTATTTTCCATCTCCACCGAGTGTTTGCTGGAAGGATTGTTCCAATCTGCTCCTGTAGCTGCTAGATCAAGTGTCCTATTCCATCTGCTTGCATTGGTTTTCCTTGATTGAATGGACTGAAGCTGAGAAGCCTCTAATGTGGGCTGATGAAAGTGGAGCTGGCACTCCACAGCAATGGGATAAAGGTGGTAGGTCTGATTTTTCAAACTTGTCTGAGAACATCATTCCACTTTATCTTGTTTTTAACCTTCACCTTCAAAGATGGGAGAAAGGCAAAAAGGAAGGGGTAAGATTCTTAAGGGCTAATTCTGAACAGTGATCTTCCTAAGATAAACTCTATGGAGGTCATTTACTGTCAGGCATCTTAAAAATCAGAATTTTTCTTCTCTACTGTCACATACAGATAGAGGAAGACTTTAAAAAATAAAATTAAAAAAAAATCATTCTCCCCCACCCCTAGTGCTTTTGAGAGCAATCTGTGTGTCTGTAAAGGGGCAGGAATTTACCATCATCTCTGTATTCGGGCATCATTCATGGAAGCTCACTGAAAAACTTTTTGAACCAGCCTTTTGAGGGGAGTAAATTTTTGTCATCTTTCCCTAGAGTTTGTTAGTTACTTGGTACTTCTGCAAAATTTAGGTCTTTTTTGTCATGTTAACTAATAGTCCTAAAAACCAATAGCTGTTCCATGTCCCTGTTGAGGGAGCTGTCCCCAGTTTTCTAGGACAGTGGCTCTAAGGAAGACATGAATAAAACCCATCTGGAATGGAGTCAAGCTGTTTGCAAAGTGGTTAATTATCATAGTAGGAACAAGATATTCACTGCCACATGCTTCCTAAAAATTGAATGTGAGAGAGGAGTGAATGAAAAAGAGTGCCAAAAGAGTCCCAAATATTAAAACTGATGCTGCAGACTTTGAAATCTAGGCTTTCCTGTTTTCTGGATATCAGGATAATTTGAGCTAGAGGTGGATCCTAGGGGGACTTGTAGCTTAGTCTCAATTTATCTATCTGTAGACAATTACTTGAAAAATTTCTACTGGTTTCATAAGAACCAAAATCTGTTAAACATGGGGGGGGGTTATTTTTCACAGGGAATACAACCACTTAATACTTGAATTGTTAATTTTTTCTGCACTGACTACAGTGAAAGCTCAGGATGATCATACTCTAAGCTTTAGTATCTTATTTAAATACATGGAAGGATCTGTCTCATCAAATCACTCTTGAACCTAGATGGATTTTACCCTGATTGTCATTCAGAACCAAGACCATTTCCAAATCACAAACCTGTACAAACTTCATGGCAAAGCACAAGATGTAATTTCCGAGCTGAGCTGAGCAGTAGGATCTTCTTTGGTATCCACCAGTGAGAATACCTTTTAGTCGTGGCACAAATACGTTGGTGGTGAAGTAGAACAGCTTAGAAAGGAAAGGTCGTCCTCTTCAAAACCAAACTAACGGTGAACAAACTCACAGCCTTAATGCATACCGATTAAAAGGAAATCAGGATGGGTAATTAACTCCTCTCTCAAGTGTTTGTACAATTCACTTTCCCTCTGCTGCATTTCCTGAGCACTCCTGGTGCTAAGCTCTGAAGACGTTGAATAATGACTTAGACCACTGAGTTAAAAGTTTATTTTCTTAAAAGATCTGTTCTCCCATTCAATCCATTTCACACATTGCCCTCCACCAAGCAGAACAATAAAATGAACTATAATCATAAATCCACGGGTGTTTTGAGGTAGCCCATTCATAGTTTCTCAGACTAACAATATGAGTCAGCCTGCAGCACCAGGGGAGATGTTAAACTTACGTTGTTAAATTTTCACTCTTACCTCTATGGTTTCTCTGAATCCTCCATTCTCTATTTAATACATCCTGCTAATCTGTTTTCTGCTTATTTTTCAAACACAGGCCTTCTGCCTCCTACACCACTCAGCATCCCACCCACCTCCCCTCCCCCTCTGACTTTCCCAGAGCAAACAGCGCATTCAGATCGAACCAGATTGACAGGTGTGTGACAGATGGATGGACAGAAAACTGGATCGGTCCAAACTCCTTGGCACTTGAAAAATTGACAACACAACCAAAGCAGCGTAACGGGGAGAGAAAGATTGGCAAATGGAATAAATGGTCCCCTGAAAGTTTGTGATTAATCTTTGCCCTGTCAAGTAATGGCCTGATAATGCAGGAATTTAATGGGAATGACTTCTGCTAGTTCAGAGGCATCCATTAGTGTGGAGTAAAGCAGGAGACAGTAGTAAGAATTGTTCTTTTTCATAGCCTTTGCAAATGAGAGCAGATTATTAAAATTGTACCATTGTACCATTGTACCAGCTCCACTCTCCTAAATGACAAGTCCACACCTTTCCACTCTTCCGTTCACAAGGGGTGACATTTATGGGGGTTTGCAGCTCCCTTCCTGGAAATATTCCATCTTATTTGATGTTACATGCTTCTCCTCTCCAGAATGAACTCCAAGCTACCTAATGAAGTTGGCACTGGAAGAGAAAGATTGTGTTAACTAAAAGGTGCATACTTTTCAGAAAGTGATGTTTCTCAGCCCTGTCTTGAAAAAAGTAGGTTTTCCTATCTTCATACATCATTTGGATCTGCCTCAATTTCCCTATACATAACAAGAGTCTTCCCCAGCAATGGGGCACTGTGGAGGATTCTGCTAGACAAGTCCAGAAGGAAGACTCTGTGTCTGAACAAATGCTGGTGTTGTCTTAGTTCTAAATTGTGCCTCACATGCTGTGGGTGTTGTTTAGTAGCATGCTAGCTTAAGGGTCTGATTGAGGTGAGAACACATCTATTCTAGTATTCTGTTTATAAAAACAGTTGTAGTGACTAGGGACATAACACTAGAGTAGGCAATAACATTTCTACTGAAATTTATGTTGGAAAGACATCCTGTTCTGAAATCATTTGGCTCAGTAGATACTAATTGGTCTGTGAATCTCTTTGGTTTGTCTTTTTGAACTTTTCTGAACTTTGTTGGTTGCTCAGCATCTTCTGCAACAAGTGCTTTAATTCTGTACCACGTTGGGAGAAAAAAAAATAGCTTTTACTTTCAATGTGCTTGTCTTCTCACTTCATTAGCTTCAAGTATTCAGAGCAGGTGGTAGCACTTTTGTCTTTAGCCCTTCAATTCCAGCTAGGGGCTTATTGCACAAGATGTCAAGAGGAGAGGGAAGGAGCTGATGGGCAAAAGATCCCAAGAAAAGAGCAGGCAGATGTGTTGCATCAGTGAGGTGGTGTTTACTCTCCAAGAAGCCTGGTACAGACTGAGATACCCCAGGCCTAACTGATGTGAATAACTGAGTCACCTTCACGTTGGCAAGGAGGGGACTGGCTGGGGAGTGAGAAAGGAGCCCAAGTGCTCAGTCACATCAGTGCAGCTGTAGCACTGGGGGAGGGAGGATGCAGGGGGGCGGAAGAAGCTCATTATGACTGATAAATAGAGGGCTCCTGTTGTCAGCAATGTCATTGTGTTCACCTTTTTTTTTTTACAGTCCCCTCTTTCCAGCTGTGTAATTAATTAATGGATTGAAAGTGCTTAGTTTCCAGTGATCTACAGGTTGACCTTGCACCTTCCCCTGTCTGTCTGCGATTGTTGTCAGTAGGTCCAGCTTTCACCAAAGACACCTCCCTCTCTAACCATCCCTGTATCAGCCCTCATGGTACCTGGAGTTGATCCTGTACTTTCCTCCTCATGTTATTTTCATAGTTCTGAGGAAAAGAAAGCAAAACCTTCTTTTTTTGCTGGCATTTTTACATTGACTTTGCACTAGGATAAAAGTTGTCACAAGGTGTAGGTCCTCATGCGCCAAAGGGTAGGATTAAGATCACAGGCATTTTAGTTCCTGGAAGGATCATTGGACTTCAGACTGCCCAAAATAATGCATGCAATCCAAACTAGATTTTCTGGTCCTTCTGCAGCCAGATAAAGGTGCCTCTGCTCACACATCCAATTCAGGCAACAGTCTCAGATTAGGATAAATCTCTTCCAAGAGATAAGTTTCCTTTACTTAGACTAGAAGGACTATAGAGGTTAAAGTAGATATTTTGTGTTCAAGGTAGCTAAAATTAGGCAAGATGTGTTTCATTCTCATCATGTCTGCCTTGTACCTATAAATGAGATGAGGAGATCCATTTCTTCACCTCTCGTTTATATCTTTAAGCATATGTGTAAAGGCGTACAATGTTACAACAGTTTATCAGAAACTTAGAGTTGTTAATGGGGACTGAAGAACTTGTCCTCATGGCTTCAGTCCATAACAGAACTCTTACTTTTTGCAGTGTGTGAATAAAATATCATGGGCTTTACAATCAACACCATGAATGAAAGTCTGGGTAAATACACTTGGTGACCTCGCTGGCAAATGTGCCCGACAATTTTGCAGAACAGACTCAGGCTATTGATCAAGTTGGTTGGAAGGGATCTTTTCACCTCAGGGTCTCTGGACTGCATTTGACTTAGGGCAGTCAAGAGCAAAAGTGGCTGTTATCAAACGATAGGAGCAAGCAGAAGGTCTCAACCTAGTCTCTGGAGAAATAAGTCCAGGGTGTGGAGATCTCAATCAATTTAAGTTATACTAGGGGTGACTGACTAGGTTCATATCACAAGGCCAGTCTTCTCTTGGTTTTAGGCCTGAATGCATAACAACACAGTTATTTAATCTTTTAGTTTGACATAAGATTGGAAGAAGGTCTGAAAGACCATTAGAGAATCTGACAGTCTATTGCTTCATTGTTTCAGTTTCTCTGTAAAAGCATTTTTTTTAAACTAAACATATCCCAGCACTGACAGTCTAAAACCTTCAGTTACCTTAATAAAGTATAATAACAAATTCAAGACTCTATTCCCCAGCCTCACCTTCTCCAAGAAGAAATACACCCAATATAGGAGCAGGATTACCTAAGCAAGTTGCAGGAATGTACCCATATGTGCTGGGTCAACCACTTTATTACCCTAGTGCACAGCTTTTATGATTACTCATAGGCTTTGTCATATATTTATTCACCTAAGTGAAACCCCACCTTTCCTAAGAGCTTTACTGACTCACACCAAAACACCTCCTTCTCCAGCAGCTTCTCCTGCAACAGTGACCATAAGTAAATGTTCAAATAAAGGTGTAAGAGCAAAGCAAAAACATTTTATTACTTAGTTTTGGCACCCTTGCAGCAAGTTCAAGCTCAGGCATTTTCTGAGGTGTGCCATTTACATTTAGGAGCATTGGGTAGATTTTATTTTCTTGAATTCTCCACAACTTTTGGATTTATGAAGGTATTTCATACCTGTATCTAGGAGCAAGTTGATTCATAAGTCTAAGTACTATATAATCAACGCCCTTTCTATATTTTGAGCATACTACATGCTAATTTTGCTACAACCAAATTCCAGATACTATTTTTATGGAAGGTCTTCCCTCTCTCTTTCTTCTCTTCCTTAGAAAGATGGTCTTCCCTTCCCTTCCCTTCCCTTCCCTTCCCTTCCCTTCCCTTCCCTTCCCTTCCCTTCCCTTCCCTTCCCTTCCCTTCCCAGAACTTCCCTTCCCAGAACTTCCCTTCCCAGAACTTCCCTTCCCTCTCCCCTCAGTGTGTGGACTACAGGAAAACCAGGCTCAGAAGAAAACGAGGCCACAGAAAACACAGATGTGTCCACAGGAGAGAACAATCAGAACTCCAAATTCACTTTCTGTGGCCAGTTTGATTGCAGTGCTGCCTTCTTCGCAGCTATGGGATTTGGGGGGAAAGCATCTGCCAGTGGGTTCTCTTGTACACACTCTATTCTCTCTGACTGTTCTCTGCATCTGAGTTGGATGGTGTTTGTATTTCTCCTCTTCAAATGTACATCAGCATTTCAAATGAAACTTCAGACCACCGCCGTGGCAGCCTTTTAAAAGGATACAACACGAGATTCCTCTGTCTCCTCTCCTCCGCTGGAGAGCAAAGGCAAAGCAGAAGAGGGATATTAATGTGCAAATTAGCGCAACCTGACTGGCTCCAGATTGCTACTTAGAATTTGCATATTAATAAATGTTTTTGTGACAGCATTTAGCAGATCAAGAAGGGCAGAGATTAAAAAAAGTCAACAAGATTTTTAAGCTTTTCCTTTATATTCCCTTCTCCTTACACTTGCAACCTCCTGTATATATCTATATCTCCTTATACCATATCCATATGTGCTTAGGTTGCATATCTATAGGTCAATGCATGTAAATCTGCCCAGCTCTTGACAGATGTGAGATTTGCAGAACTGCCCTGTGTGAAGTTGGAGAAACAGTTCTGTGCTGGAAGGAGAGCAGGCAGCTTTGCTTGTGTGTGTATTTGAATGAGTGTGTTTTATGCACACACACACAGAGTTAGAAAGATAGATGTAGGAACTGGACAGTCTCCCTCCCCCACCCCCCTTTCAAATCTTTTTCCAACAGGCGCTTTTATCCCATTCAGCTGAATAAATTGGGACTCTTGAAACTGTGATCTTGACAGATGTGAGCTTTTTTTCTGAGCTGCATTGGAAAAAGATAGATAGTGAAAACCTCCAGGGCATTTG